>NW_028125794.1:0-343000 GCF_965194825.1 Balaenoptera physalus
AATTCGTTCAGGGGCTGTGATGCAACCTGGATTGACCATATCTAGACCCACAGCTGGATGAGACATAAGGGTGGACACTCTCGGGGCTGAGAGGTTTGGTGAGGTTGGGGGAGCAAACGCAGACCCCTTAAAGTAATACTGCGTGGTACCCATCCAATGGGTCCCAAAACTCCAGGGTCAAAGGCATCTTCGTACATCGAAAACATGCATGAGAAACCCAGAAGGTGGTACACCGTGTGATCGGGAAAGGTTTCTAAAACGCACCTCATTTCTCATATCCTTGTGCTCAGGTTCACTATTTAAGATACTTTACTAGCAATCTCCCTACTTGGAGAATCAGCACCTTTAACCTCCTCTTCCGTACAGGTTGCAATTTTTCCTGAGGATGAACGGGAAGAGGGGCAACCAATGAGAGACTGGATCTAGGTGTTGGGACAGGCACAGGTCACCCTATTTTCCCATCAGGAAGAAGAATTAACCACAGGCTCAGCCTGCCGCCCAGAACCAGAATAGGGCCTGAGGCAATCCCGCACTTTTGCGGCCTGCTCCCAAAAAAGCAAGTTGAAAAATGGAGCTCAGGGGCACTGCAATTCACAAAACTGCAGAGTTATAAATGATAACTCTCGTCCACAAATATATTGAGGGAAGGCAACGAAGAGGATTTGAAAGCAAGGCGGAATTGCACGAAACAGATTTCAGGAGGTAGATTCGAATCGCCTTAAAAGCACATGAAAAGTGGCCAAATGTCTACAATGATGCCCTTGGCCAAAAAGGGCGTATGCGTTTTTTCCTGAATATATTCAGGAAAAAACGCATACGCCCTTTTTGGCCAACCAAGCAACCTGGAAAGGCAAATCAGCGCTACAAGAAGTCTCGCTACCCATCGGTCGAAAGGGCTACGCTGAAAAAAGTCTCAAAACCAGAAATGCAGGACAGGCCATGGAGAAATGGGAGCCTTGCTACGCTGATGGGCGGGATGTAAATTGCCAACAGCCACTCTGGAGAAGTGTACGGTGGGTCCTGAAACATGTAAAAAACACGGCTTAGGGAGCATAGGGCACTTCCACTCATGGGCGTATAAAATGGGAAAACTAAAAATCAGCAAGACACAGGCACCCCAAAGTTTAGGGCTGCTCTGTTGACAAGAACCTCCACTTCCTTACACCTTAAATATCCCAGGAAAGAGAAAAATGGATAAAGAAGTGGTGGTCCTTATGTACAATGGAATATCACTCAGCTATGAAATCAATGTCATAAGGCTAGTAGGGGCATGATGAGTGGATTTAGGTACGACGATTCTAAGTGAAATAAGTCACACAGAAAAAGACACTTATCATAAGCTATCACTTATAGAGGGAATGTAAAAACCGCTACACTTGAACTGAATTACAAAACAGAACAGAGTCACACGTTTAGAAAACACACTATGGCTGCTTAACGGGAAAGGTGAGGTGGGGTGATGCATAAAACAAGGGTTTCAAATTAGCTCACATACCGTTCCATAAACCCAATATGTCATAGAGAAGACCTACTCCTTGCTCAGTGAACTGGACTCTACACCCCCTATTCACCGCACAAGAATATATCTGAGTAGTAAGAATCATAAAACCTATATATTGATATCTCTCTGGAAGTGAGTCAAGTGGGTGTAAAGCCGTATAAACACAGCCGTGAAAAGCAGCTAAACCCCATTATAAAAATAAATTACTTTTAAAAACCCATGAAACAAAGACAGTGAAAGAGAGAGAAATTCTTACAAAATTCGTTCAGGGGCTGTGATGCAACCTGGATTGACCATATCTAGACCCACAGCTGGATGAGACATAAGGGTGGACACTCTCGGGGCTGAGAGGTTTGGTGAGGTTGGGGGAGCAAACGCAGACCCTTTAAAGTAATACTGCATGGTATCCATCCCATGAGTCCCAAATCTCCAGGTTCAAGGGCATCTTCGTACATCGAAAACATGCATGATAAACCCAAAAGGTGGTACACCGTGTGATCGCGAAAGGTTTCTAAACCGCACTTCATTTCTCATCTCCTTGTGCTCGGGTTCATCATTTAAGCTACTTTACTAGCAATCTCCCTACTTGGAGAATCAGCACCTTTAACCTCCTGTTCCGTACAGGTTGCAATTTTTCCTGAGGATGAACGGGAAGAGGGGCAACCAATGAGAGACTGGATCTAGGTGTTGGGACAGGCACAGGTCACCCTATTGTCCCATCAGGAAGAAGAATTAACCACAGGCTCAGTCTGCCGCCCAGAACCAGAATAGGGCCGGAGGCAATCCCGCACTTTTGCGGCCTGCTCCCAAAAAAGCAAGTTGAAAAATGGAGCTCAGGGGCACTGCAATTCAGAAACCTGCAGAGTTATAAATGATAACTCTCGTCCACAAATATTTTGAGGGAAGGCAACGAAGAGGATTTGAAAGCAAGGCGGAATTGCACGAAACAGATTTCAGGAGGTAGATTCGAATCGCCTTAAAAGCACATGAAAAGTGGCAAAATGTCTACAATGATGCCCTTGGCCAAAAATGGCGTAGGCGTTTTTTCCTGAATATATTCAGAAAAAAACGCATACGCCCTTTTTGGTCAACCAAGCAACCTGGAAAGGCAAATCAGCGCTACAAAGAAGTCTCGCTACCCATCGGTCGAAAGGGCTACGCTGAAAAAAGTCTCAAAACCAGAAATGCAGGACAGGCCATGGAGAAATGGGAGCCTTGCTACGCTGATGGGCGGGATGTAAATTGCCAACAGCCACTCTGGAGAAGTGTACGGTGGGTCCTGAAACATCTAAAAAACACGGCTTAGGGAGCATAGGGCACTTCCACTCATGGGCGTATAAATTGGGAAAACTAAAAATCAGCCAGACACAGGCACCCCAAAGTTTAGGGCTGCTCTGTTGACAAGAACCTCCACTTCCTTACACCTTAAATATCCCAGGGAAGAGAAAAGTGGATAAAGAAGTGGTGGTCCTTATGTACAATGGAATATCACTCAGCCATGAAATCAATGTCATAAGGCTAGTAAGCAGCATGATGAGTGGATTTAGGTACGACGATTCTAAGTGAAATAAGTCACACAGAAAAAGGCACTTATCATAAGCTATCACTTATAGAGGGAATGTAAAAACCGCTACACTTGAACTGAATTACAAAACAGAACAGAGTCACACGTTTAGAAAACACACTATGGCTGCTTAACGGGAAAGGTGAGGTGGGGTGATGCATAAAACAAGGGTTTCAAATTAGCTCACATACCGTTCCATAAACCCAATATGTAATAGAAAAGACACACTCCTTGCTCAGTGAACTGGACTCTACACCCCCTATTCACCGCACAAGAATATATCTGAGTAGTAAGAATCATAAAACCTATATATTGATATCTCTCTGGAAGTGAGTCAAGTGGGTGTAAAGCCGCATAAACACAGCCGTGAAAAGCAGCTAAACCCCATTATAAAAATAAATTGCTTTTAAAAACCCATGAAACAAAGACAGTGAAAGAGAGAGAAATTCTTACAAAATTCGTTCAGGGGCTGTGATGCAACCTGGATTGACCATATCTAGACCCACAGCTGGATGAGACATAAGAGTGGACACTCTCGGGGCTGAGAGGTTTGGTGAGGTTGGGGGAGCAAACGCAGACCCTTTAAAGTAATACTGCGTGGTACCCATCCCATGGGTCCCAAATCTCCAGGTTCAAGGGCATCTTCGTACATCGAAAACATGCATGAGAAACCCAGAAGGTGGTACAGCGTGTGATCGGGAAAGGTTTCTAAAACGCACCTCATTTCTCATATCCTTGTGCTCAGGTTCACCATTTAAGATACTTTACTAGCAATCTCCCTACTTGGAGAATCAGCACCTTTAACCTCCTCTTCCGTACAGGTGGCAATTTTTCCTGAGGATGAACGGGAAGAGGGGCAACCAATGAGAGACTGGATCTAGGTGTTGGGACAGGCACAGGTCACCCTATTTTCCCATCAGGAAGAAGAATTAACCACAGGCTCAGCCTGCCGCCCAGAACCAGAATAGGGCCTGAGGCAATCCCGCACTTTTGCGGCCTGCTCCCAAAAAAGCAAGTTGAAAAATGGAGCTCAGGGGCACTGCAATTCACAAAACTGCAGAGTTATAAATGATAACTCTCGTCCACAAATATATTGAGGGAAGGCAACGAAGAGGATTTGAAAGCAAGGCGGAATTGCACGAAACAGATTTCAGGAGGTAGATTCGAATCGCCTTAAAAGCACATGAAAAGTGGCCAAATGTCTACAATGATGCCCTTGGCCAAAAAGGGCGTATGCGTTTTTTCCTGAATATATTCAGGAAAAAACGCATACGCCCTTTTTGGCCAACCAAGCAACCTGGAAAGGCAAATCAGCGCTACAAAGAAGTCTCGCTACCCATCGGTCGAAAGGGCTACGCTGAAAAAAGTCTCAAAACCAGAAATGCAGGACAGGCCATGGAGAAATGGGAGCCTTGCTACGCTGATGGGCGGGATGTAAATTGCCAACAGCCACTCTGGAGAAGTGTACGGTGGGTCCTGAAACATGTAAAAAACACGGCTTAGGGAGCATAGGGCACTTCCACTCATGGGCGTATAAAATGGGAAACCTAAAAATCAGCAAGACACAGGCACCCCAAAGTTTAGGGCTGCTCTGTTGACAAGAACCTCCACTTCCTTACATCTTAAATATCCCAGGAAAGAGAAAAATGGATAAAGAAGTGGTGGTCCTTATGTACAATGGAATATCACTCAGCCATGAAATCAATGTCATAAGGCTAGTAGGAGCATGATGAGTGGATTTAGGTACGACGATTCTAAGTGAAATAAGTCACACAGAAAAAGACACTTATCATAAGCTATCACTTATAGAGGGAATGTAAAAACCGCTACACTTGAACTGAATTACAAAACAGAACAGAGTCACACGTTTAGAAAACACACTATGGCTGCTTAACGGGAAAGGTGAGGTGGGGTGATGCATAAAACAAGGGTTTCAAATTAGCTCACATACCGTTCCATAAACCCAATATGTAATAGAAAAGACACACTCCTTGCTCAGTGAACTGGACTCTACACCCCCTATTCACCGCACAAGAATATATCTGAGTTGTAAGAATCATAAAACCTATATATTGATATCTCTCTGGAAGTGAGTCAAGTGGGTGTAAAGCCGCATAAACACAGCCGTGAAAAGCAGCTAAACCCCATTATAAAAATAAATTGCTTTTAAAAACCCATGAAACAAAGACAGTGAAAGAGAGAGAAATTCTTACAAAATTCGTTCAGGGGCTGTGATGCAACCTGGATTGACCATATCTAGACCCACAGCTGGATGAGACATAACGGTGGACACTCTCGGGGCTGAGAGGTTTGGTGAGGTTGGGGGAGCAAACGCAGACCCTTTAAAGTAATACTGCGTGGTACCCATCCCATGGGTCCCAAATCTCCAGGTTCAAGGGCATCTTCGTACATCGAAAACATGCATGAGAAACCCAGAAGGTGGTACAGCGTGTGATCGGGAAAGGTTTCTAAAACGCACCTCATTTCTCATATCCTTGTGCTCAGGTTCACCATTTAAGATACTTTACTAGCAATCTCCCTACTTGGAGAATCAGCACCTTTAACCTCCTCTTCCGTACAGGTGGCAATTTTTCCTGAGGATGAACGGGAAGAGGGGCAACCAATGAGAGACTGGATCTAGGTGTTGGGACAGGCACAGGTCACCCTATTTTCCCATCAGGAAGAAGAATTAACCACAGGCTCAGCCTGCCGCCCAGAACCAGAATAGGGCCTGAGGCAATCCCGCACTTTTGCGGCCTGCTCCCAAAAAAGCAAGTTGAAAAATGGAGCTCAGGGGCACTGCAATTCACAAAACTGCAGAGTTATAAATGATAACTCTCGTCCACAAATATATTGAGGGAAGGCAACGAAGAGGATTTGAAAGCAAGGCGGAATTGCACGAAACAGATTTCAGGAGGTAGATTCGAATCGCCTTAAAAGCACATGAAAAGTGGCCAAATGTCTACAATGATGCCCTTGGCCAAAAAGGGCGTATGCGTTTTTTCCTGAATATATTCAGGAAAAAACGCATACGCCCTTTTTGGCCAACCAAGCAACCTGGAAAGGCAAATCAGCGCTACAAAGAAGTCTCGCTACCCATCGGTCGAAAGGGCTACGCTGAAAAAAGTCTCAAAACCAGAAATGCAGGACAGGCCATGGAGAAATGGGAGCCTTGCTACGCTGATGGGCGGGATGTAAATTGCCAACAGCCACTCTGGAGAAGTGTACGGTGGGTCCTGAAACATGTAAAAAACACGGCTTAGGGAGCATAGGGCACTTCCACTCATGGGCGTATAAAATGGGAAACCTAAAAATCAGCAAGACACAGGCACCCCAAAGTTTAGGGCTGCTCTGTTGACAAGAACCTCCACTTCCTTACATCTTAAATATCCCAGGAAAGAGAAAAATGGATAAAGAAGTGGTGGTCCTTATGTACAATGGAATATCACTCAGCCATGAAATCAATGTCATAAGGCTAGTAGGAGCATGATGAGTGGATTTAGGTACGACGATTCTAAGTGAAATAAGTCACACAGAAAAAGACACTTATCATAAGCTATCACTTATAGAGGGAATGTAAAAACCGCTACACTTGAACTGAATTACAAAACAGAACAGAGTCACACGTTTAGAAAACACACTATGGCTGCTTAACGGGAAAGGTGAGGTGGGGTGATGCATAAAACAAGGGTTTCAAATTAGCTCACATACCGTTCCATAAACCCAATATGTAATAGAAAAGACACACTCCTTGCTCAGTGAACTGGACTCTACACCCCCTATTCACCGCACAAGAATATATCTGAGTTGTAAGAATCATAAAACCTATATATTGATATCTCTCTGGAAGTGAGTCAAGTGGGTGTAAAGCCGCATAAACACAGCCGTGAAAAGCAGCTAAACCCCATTATAAAAATAAATTGCTTTTAAAAACCCATGAAACAAAGACAGTGAAAGAGAGAGAAATTCTTACAAAATTCGTTCAGGGGCTGTGATGCAACCTGGATTGACCATATCTAGACCCACAGCTGGATGAGACATAAGGGTGGACACTCTCGGGGCTGAGAGGTTTGGTGAGGTTGGGGGAGCAAACGCAGACCCTTTAAAGTAATACTGCGTGGTACCCATCCCATGGGTCCCAAATCTCCAGGTTCAAGGGCATCTTCGTACATCGAAAACATGCATGAGAAACCCAGAAGGTGGTACAGCGTGTGATCGGGAAAGGTTTCTAAAACGCACCTCATTTCTCATATCCTTGTGCTCAGGTTCACCATTTAAGATACTTTACTAGCAATCTCCCTACTTGGAGAATCAGCACCTTTAACCTCCTCTTCCGTACAGGTGGCAATTTTTCCTGAGGATGAACGGGAAGAGGGGCAACCAATGAGAGACTGGATCTAGGTGTTGGGACAGGCACAGGTCACCCTATTTTCCCATCAGGAAGAAGAATTAACCACAGGCTCAGCCTGCCGCCCAGAACCAGAATAGGGCCTGAGGCAATCCCGCACTTTTGCGGCCTGCTCCCAAAAAAGCAAGTTGAAAAATGGAGCTCAGGGGCACTGCAATTCACAAAACTGCAGAGTTATAAATGATAACTCTCGTCCACAAATATATTGAGGGAAGGCAACGAAGAGGATTTGAAAGCAAGGCGGAATTGAACGAAACAGATTTCAGGAGGTAGATTCGAATCGCCTTAAAAGCACATGAAAAGTGGCCAAATGTCTACAATGATGCCCTTGGCCAAAAAGCGCGTATGCGTTTTTTCCTGAATATATTCAGGAAAAAACGCATACGCCCTTTTTGGCCAACCAAGCAACCTGGAAAGGCAAATCAGCGCTACAAAGAAGTCTCGCTACCCATCGGTCGAAAGGGCTACGCTGAAAAAAGTCTCAAAACCAGAAATGCAGGACAGGCCATGGAGAAATGGGAGCCTTGCTACGCTGATGGGCGGGATGTAAATTGCCAACAGCCACTCTGGAGAAGTGTACGGTGGGTCCTGAAACATCTAAAAAACACGGATTAGGGAGCATAGGGCACTTCCACTCATAGGCGTATAAAATGGGAAAACTAAAAATCAGCAAGACACAGGCACCCCAAAGTTTAGGGCTGCTCTGTTGACAAGAACCTCCACTTCCTTACACCTTAAATATCCCAGGAAAGAGAAAAATGGATAAAGAAGTGGTGGTCCTTATGTACAATGGAATATCACTCAGCTATGAAATCAATGTCATAAGGCTAGTAGGAGCATGATGAGTGGATTTAGGTACGACGATTCTAAGTGAAATAAGTCACACAGAAAAAGACACTTATCATAAGCTATCACTTATAGAGGGAATGTAAAAACCGCTACACTTGAACTGAATTACAAAACAGAACAGAGTCACACGTTTAGAAAACACACTATGGCTGCTTAACGGGAAAGGTGAGGTGGGGTGATGCATAAAACAAGGGTTTCAAATTAGCTCACATACCGTTCCATAAACCCAATATGTAATAGAAAAGACACACTCCTTGCTCAGTGAACTGGACTCTACACCCCCTATTCACCGCACAAGAATATATCTGAGTAGTAAGAATCATAAAACCTATATATTGATATCTCTGTGGAAGTGAGTCAAGTGGGTGTAAAGCCGCATAAACACAGCCGTGAAAAGCAGCTAAACCCCATTATAAAAATAAATTGCTTTTAAAAACCCATGAAACAAAGACAGTGAAAGAGAGAGAAATTCTTACAAAATTCGTTCAGGGGCTGTGATGCAACCTGGATTGACCATATCTAGACCCACAGCTGGATGAGACATAAGGGTGGACACTCTCGGGGCTGAGAGGTTTGGTGAGGTTGGGGGAGCAAACGCAGACCCCTTAAAGTAATACTGCGTGGTACCCATCCCATGGGTCCCCAATCTCCAGGTTCAAGGGCATCTTCGTACATCGAAAACATGCATGAGAAACCCAGAAGGTGGTACACCGTGTGATCGGGAAAGGTTTCTAAAACGCACCTCATTTCTCATATCCTTGTGCTCAGGTTCACCATTTAAGATACTTTACTAGCAATCTACCTACTTGGAGAATCAGCACCTTTAACCTCTTCTTCCGTACAGGTTGCAATTTTTCCTGAGGATGAACGGGAAGAGGGGCAACCAATGAGAGACTGGATCTAGGTGTTGGGACAGGCACAGGTAACCCTATTTTCCCATCAGGAAGAAGAATTAACCACAGGCTCAGCCTGCCGCCCAGAACCAGAATAGGGCCTGAGGCAATCCCGCACTTTTGCGGCCTGCTCCCAAAAAAGCAAGTTGAAAAATGGAGCTCAGGGGCACTGCAATTCACAAACCTGCAGAGTTATAAATGATAACTCTCGTCCACAAATATATTGAGGGAAGGCAACGAAGAGGATTTGAAAGCAAGGCGGAATTGCACGAAACAGATTTCAGGAGGTAGATTGGAATCGCCTTAAAAGCACATGAAAAGTGGCCAAATGTCTACAATGATGCCCTTGGCCAAAAAGGGCGTATGCGTTTTTTCCTGAATATATTCAGGAAAAAACGCATACGCCCTTTTTGGCCAACCAAGCAACCTGGAAAGGCAAATCAGCGCTACAAAGAAGTCTCGCTACCCATCGGTCAAAAGGGCTCCGCTGAAAAAAGTGTCAAAACCAGAAATGCAGGACAGGCCATGGAGAAATGGGAGCCTTGCTACGCTGATGGGCGGGATGTAAATTACCAACAGCCACTCTGGAGAAGTGTACGGTGGGTCCTGAAACATCTAAAAAACACGGCTTAGGGAGCATAGGGCACTTCCACTCATGGGCGTATAAATTGGGAAAACTAAAAATCAGCAAGACACAGGCACCCCAAAGTTTAGGGCTGCTCTTTTGACAAGAACCTCCACTTCCTTACACCTTAAATATCCCAGGAAAGAGAAAAATGTATAAAGAAGTGGTGGTCCTTATGTACAATGGAATATCACTCAGCTATGAAATCAATGTCATAAGGCTAGTAACAGCATGATGAGTGGATTTAGGTACGACGATTCTAAGTGAAATAAGTCACACAGAAAAAGACACTTATCATAAGCTATCACTTATAGAGGGAATGTAAAAACCGCTACACTTGAACTGAATTACAAAACAGAACAGAGTCACACGTTTAGAAAACACACTATGGCTGCTTAACGGGAAAGGTGAGGTGGGGTGATGCATAAAACAAGGGTTTCAAATTAGCTCACATACCGTTCCATAAACCCAATATGTAATAGAAAAGACACACTCCTTGCTCAGTGAACTGGACTCTACAACCCCTATTCACCGCAGAAGAATATATCTGAGTAGTAAGAATCATAAAACCTATATATTGATATCTCTCTGGAAGTGAGTCAAGTGGGTGTAAAGCCGCATAAACACAGCCGTGAAAAGCAGCTAAACCCCATTATAAAAATAAATTACTTTTAAAAACCCATGAAACAAAGACAGTGAAAGAGAGAGATATTCTTACAAAATTCGTTCAGGGGCTGTGATGCAACCTGGATTGACCATATCTAGACCCACAGCTGGATGAGACATAAGGGTGGACACTCTCGGGGCTGAGAGGTTTGGTGAGGTTGGGGGAGCAAACGCAGACCCCTTAAAGTAATACTGCGTGGTACCCATCCAATGGGTCCCAAATCTCCAGGGTCAAAGGCATCTTCGTACATCGAAAACATGCATGAGAAACCCAGAAGGTGGTACACCGTGTGATCGGGAAAGGTTTCTAAAACGCACCTCATTTCTCATATCCTTGTGCTCAGGTTCACTATTTAAGATACTTTACTAGCAATCTCCCTACTTGGAGAATCAGCACCTTTAACCTCCTCTTCCGTACAGGTTGCAATTTTTCCTGAGGATGAACGGGAAGAGGGGCAACCAATGAGAGACTGGATCTAGGTGTTGGGACAGGCACAGGTCACCCTATTTTCCCATCAGGAAGAAGAATTAACCACAGGCTCAGCCTGCCGCCCAGAACCAGAATAGGGCCTGAGGCAATCCCGCACTTTTGCGGCCTGCTCCCAAAAAAGCAAGTTGAAAAATGGAGCTCAGGGGCACTGCAATTCACAAAACTGCAGAGTTATAAATGATAACTCTCGTCCACAAATATATTGAGGGAAGGCAACGAAGAGGATTTGAAAGCAAGGCGGAATTGCACGAAACAGATTTCAGGAGGTAGATTCGAATCGCCTTAAAAGCACATGAAAAGTGGCCAAATGTCTACAATGATGCCCTTGGCCAAAAAGGGCGTATGCGTTTTTTCCTGAATATATTCAGGAAAAAACGCATACGCCCTTTTTGGCCAACCAAGCAACCTGGAAAGGCAAATCAGCGCTACAAAGAAGTCTCGCTACCCATCGGTCGAAAGGGCTACGCTGAAAAAAGTCTCAAAACCAGAAATGCAGGACAGGCCATGGAGAAATGGGAGCCTTGCTACGCTGATGGGCGGGATGTAAATTGCCAACAGCCACTCTGGAGAAGTGTACGGTGGGTCCTGAAACATGTAAAAAACACGGCTTAGGGAGCATAGGGCACTTCCACTCATGGGCGTATAAAATGGGAAAACTAAAAATCAGCAAGACACAGGCACCCCAAAGTTTAGGGCTGCTCTGTTGACAAGAACCTCCACTTCCTTACACCTTAAATATCCCAGGAAAGAGAAAAATGGATAAAGAAGTGGTGGTCCTTATGTACAATGGAATATCACTCAGCTATGAAATCAATGTCATAAGGCTAGTAGGAGCATGATGAGTGGATTTAGGTACGACGATTCTAAGTGAAATAAGTCACACAGAAAAAGACACTTATCATGAGCTATCACTTATAGAGGGAATGTAAAAACCGCTACACTTGAACTGAATTACAAAACAGAACAGAGTCACACGTTTAGAAAACACACTATGGCTGCTTAACGGGAAAGGTGAGGTGGGGTGATGCATAAAACAAGGGTTTCAAATTAGCTCACATACCGTTCCATAAACCCAATATGTCATAGAGAAGACCTACTCCTTGCTCAGTGAACTGGACTCTACACCCCCTATTCACCGCACAAGAATATATCTGAGTAGTAAGAATCATAAAACCTATATATTGATATCTCTCTGGAAGTGAGTCAAGTGGGTGTAAAGCCGTATAAACACAGCCGTGAAAAGCAGCTAAACCCCATTATAAAAATAAATTACTTTTAAAAACCCATGAAACAAAGACAGTGAAAGAGAGAGAAATTCTTACAAAATTCGTTCAGGGGCTGTGATGCAACCTGGATTGACCATATCTAGACCCACAGCTGGATGAGACATAAGGGTGGACACTCTCGGGGCTGAGAGGTTTGGTGAGGTTGGGGGAGCAAACGCAGACCCTTTAAAGTAATACTGCATGGTATCCATCCCATGAGTCCCAAATCTCCAGGTTCAAGGGCATCTTCGTACATCGAAAACATGCATGATAAACCCAAAAGGTGGTACACCGTGTGATCGCGAAAGGTTTCTAAACCGCACTTCATTTCTCATCTCCTTGTGCTCGGGTTCATCATTTAAGCTACTTTACTAGCAATCTCCCTACTTGGAGAATCAGCACCTTTAACCTCCTGTTCCGTACAGGTTGCAATTTTTCCTGAGGATGAACGGGAAGAGGGGCAACCAATGAGAGACTGGATCTAGGTGTTGGGACAGGCACAGGTCACCCTATTGTCCCATCAGGAAGAAGAATTAACCACAGGCTCAGTCTGCCGCCCAGAACCAGAATAGGGCCGGAGGCAATCCCGCACTTTTGCGGCCTGCTCCCAAAAAAGCAAGTTGAAAAATGGAGCTCAGGGGCACTGCAATTCAGAAACCTGCAGAGTTATAAATGATAACTCTCGTCCACAAATATTTTGAGGGAAGGCAACGAAGAGGATTTGAAAGCAAGGCGGAATTGCACGAAACAGATTTCAGGAGGTAGATTCGAATCGCCTTAAAAGCACATGAAAAGTGGCAAAATGTCTACAATGATGCCCTTGGCCAAAAATGGCGTAGGCGTTTTTTCCTGAATATATTCAGAAAAAAACGCATACGCCCTTTTTGGTCAACCAAGCAACCTGGAAAGGCAAATCAGCGCTACAAAGAAGTCTCGCTACCCATCGGTCGAAAGGGCTACGCTGAAAAAAGTCTCAAAACCAGAAATGCAGGACAGGCCATGGAGAAATGGGAGCCTTGCTACGCTGATGGGCGGGATGTAAATTGCCAACAGCCACTCTGGAGAAGTGTACGGTGGGTCCTGAAACATCTAAAAAACACGGCTTAGGGAGCATAGGGCACTTCCACTCATGGGCGTATAAATTGGGAAAACTAAAAATCAGCCAGACACAGGCACCCCAAAGTTTAGGGCTGCTCTGTTGACAAGAACCTCCACTTCCTTACACCTTAAATATCCCAGGGAAGAGAAAAGTGGATAAAGAAGTGGTGGTCCTTATGTACAATGGAATATCACTCAGCCATGAAATCAATGTCATAAGGCTAGTAAGCAGCATGATGAGTGGATTTAGGTACGACGATTCTAAGTGAAATAAGTCACACAGAAAAAGGCACTTATCATAAGCTATCACTTATAGAGGGAATGTAAAAACCGCTACACTTGAACTGAATTACAAAACAGAACAGAGTCACACGTTTAGAAAACACACTATGGCTGCTTAACGGGAAAGGTGAGGTGGGGTGATGCATAAAACAAGGGTTTCAAATTAGCTCACATACCGTTCCATAAACCCAATATGTAATAGAAAAGACACACTCCTTGCTCAGTGAACTGGACTCTACACCCCCTATTCACCGCACAAGAATATATCTGAGTAGTAAGAATCATAAAACCTATATATTGATATCTCTCTGGAAGTGAGTCAAGTGGGTGTAAAGCCGCATAAACACAGCCGTGAAAAGCAGCTAAACCCCATTATAAAAATAAATTGCTTTTAAAAACCCATGAAACAAAGACAGTGAAAGAGAGAGAAATTCTTACAAAATTCGTTCAGGGGCTGTGATGCAACCTGGATTGACCATATCTAGACCCACAGCTGGATGAGACATAAGAGTGGACACTCTCGGGGCTGAGAGGTTTGGTGAGGTTGGGGGAGCAAACGCAGACCCTTTAAAGTAATACTGCGTGGTACCCATCCCATGGGTCCCAAATCTCCAGGTTCAAGGGCATCTTCGTACATCGAAAACATGCATGAGAAACCCAGAAGGTGGTACAGCGTGTGATCGGGAAAGGTTTCTAAAACGCACCTCATTTCTCATATCCTTGTGCTCAGGTTCACCATTTAAGATACTTTACTAGCAATCTCCCTACTTGGAGAATCAGCACCTTTAACCTCCTCTTCCGTACAGGTGGCAATTTTTCCTGAGGATGAACGGGAAGAGGGGCAACCAATGAGAGACTGGATCTAGGTGTTGGGACAGGCACAGGTCACCCTATTTTCCCATCAGGAAGAAGAATTAACCACAGGCTCAGCCTGCCGCCCAGAACCAGAATAGGGCCTGAGGCAATCCCGCACTTTTGCGGCCTGCTCCCAAAAAAGCAAGTTGAAAAATGGAGCTCAGGGGCACTGCAATTCACAAAACTGCAGAGTTATAAATGATAACTCTCGTCCACAAATATATTGAGGGAAGGCAACGAAGAGGATTTGAAAGCAAGGCGGAATTGCACGAAACAGATTTCAGGAGGTAGATTCGAATCGCCTTAAAAGCACATGAAAAGTGGCCAAATGTCTACAATGATGCCCTTGGCCAAAAAGGGCGTATGCGTTTTTTCCTGAATATATTCAGGAAAAAACGCATACGCCCTTTTTGGCCAACCAAGCAACCTGGAAAGGCAAATCAGCGCTACAAAGAAGTCTCGCTACCCATCGGTCGAAAGGGCTACGCTGAAAAAAGTCTCAAAACCAGAAATGCAGGACAGGCCATGGAGAAATGGGAGCCTTGCTACGCTGATGGGCGGGATGTAAATTGCCAACAGCCACTCTGGAGAAGTGTACGGTGGGTCCTGAAACATGTAAAAAACACGGCTTAGGGAGCATAGGGCACTTCCACTCATGGGCGTATAAAATGGGAAACCTAAAAATCAGCAAGACACAGGCACCCCAAAGTTTAGGGCTGCTCTGTTGACAAGAACCTCCACTTCCTTACATCTTAAATATCCCAGGAAAGAGAAAAATGGATAAAGAAGTGGTGGTCCTTATGTACAATGGAATATCACTCAGCCATGAAATCAATGTCATAAGGCTAGTAGGAGCATGATGAGTGGATTTAGGTACGACGATTCTAAGTGAAATAAGTCACACAGAAAAAGACACTTATCATAAGCTATCACTTATAGAGGGAATGTAAAAACCGCTACACTTGAACTGAATTACAAAACAGAACAGAGTCACACGTTTAGAAAACACACTATGGCTGCTTAACGGGAAAGGTGAGGTGGGGTGATGCATAAAACAAGGGTTTCAAATTAGCTCACATACCGTTCCATAAACCCAATATGTAATAGAAAAGACACACTCCTTGCTCAGTGAACTGGACTCTACACCCCCTATTCACCGCACAAGAATATATCTGAGTTGTAAGAATCATAAAACCTATATATTGATATCTCTCTGGAAGTGAGTCAAGTGGGTGTAAAGCCGCATAAACACAGCCGTGAAAAGCAGCTAAACCCCATTATAAAAATAAATTGCTTTTAAAAACCCATGAAACAAAGACAGTGAAAGAGAGAGAAATTCTTACAAAATTCGTTCAGGGGCTGTGATGCAACCTGGATTGACCATATCTAGACCCACAGCTGGATGAGACATAACGGTGGACACTCTCGGGGCTGAGAGGTTTGGTGAGGTTGGGGGAGCAAACGCAGACCCTTTAAAGTAATACTGCGTGGTACCCATCCCATGGGTCCCAAATCTCCAGGTTCAAGGGCATCTTCGTACATCGAAAACATGCATGAGAAACCCAGAAGGTGGTACAGCGTGTGATCGGGAAAGGTTTCTAAAACGCACCTCATTTCTCATATCCTTGTGCTCAGGTTCACCATTTAAGATACTTTACTAGCAATCTCCCTACTTGGAGAATCAGCACCTTTAACCTCCTCTTCCGTACAGGTGGCAATTTTTCCTGAGGATGAACGGGAAGAGGGGCAACCAATGAGAGACTGGATCTAGGTGTTGGGACAGGCACAGGTCACCCTATTTTCCCATCAGGAAGAAGAATTAACCACAGGCTCAGCCTGCCGCCCAGAACCAGAATAGGGCCTGAGGCAATCCCGCACTTTTGCGGCCTGCTCCCAAAAAAGCAAGTTGAAAAATGGAGCTCAGGGGCACTGCAATTCACAAAACTGCAGAGTTATAAATGATAACTCTCGTCCACAAATATATTGAGGGAAGGCAACGAAGAGGATTTGAAAGCAAGGCGGAATTGCACGAAACAGATTTCAGGAGGTAGATTCGAATCGCCTTAAAAGCACATGAAAAGTGGCCAAATGTCTACAATGATGCCCTTGGCCAAAAAGGGCGTATGCGTTTTTTCCTGAATATATTCAGGAAAAAACGCATACGCCCTTTTTGGCCAACCAAGCAACCTGGAAAGGCAAATCAGCGCTACAAAGAAGTCTCGCTACCCATCGGTCGAAAGGGCTACGCTGAAAAAAGTCTCAAAACCAGAAATGCAGGACAGGCCATGGAGAAATGGGAGCCTTGCTACGCTGATGGGCGGGATGTAAATTGCCAACAGCCACTCTGGAGAAGTGTACGGTGGGTCCTGAAACATGTAAAAAACACGGCTTAGGGAGCATAGGGCACTTCCACTCATGGGCGTATAAAATGGGAAACCTAAAAATCAGCAAGACACAGGCACCCCAAAGTTTAGGGCTGCTCTGTTGACAAGAACCTCCACTTCCTTACATCTTAAATATCCCAGGAAAGAGAAAAATGGATAAAGAAGTGGTGGTCCTTATGTACAATGGAATATCACTCAGCCATGAAATCAATGTCATAAGGCTAGTAGGAGCATGATGAGTGGATTTAGGTACGACGATTCTAAGTGAAATAAGTCACACAGAAAAAGACACTTATCATAAGCTATCACTTATAGAGGGAATGTAAAAACCGCTACACTTGAACTGAATTACAAAACAGAACAGAGTCACACGTTTAGAAAACACACTATGGCTGCTTAACGGGAAAGGTGAGGTGGGGTGATGCATAAAACAAGGGTTTCAAATTAGCTCACATACCGTTCCATAAACCCAATATGTAATAGAAAAGACACACTCCTTGCTCAGTGAACTGGACTCTACACCCCCTATTCACCGCACAAGAATATATCTGAGTTGTAAGAATCATAAAACCTATATATTGATATCTCTCTGGAAGTGAGTCAAGTGGGTGTAAAGCCGCATAAACACAGCCGTGAAAAGCAGCTAAACCCCATTATAAAAATAAATTGCTTTTAAAAACCCATGAAACAAAGACAGTGAAAGAGAGAGAAATTCTTACAAAATTCGTTCAGGGGCTGTGATGCAACCTGGATTGACCATATCTAGACCCACAGCTGGATGAGACATAAGGGTGGACACTCTCGGGGCTGAGAGGTTTGGTGAGGTTGGGGGAGCAAACGCAGACCCTTTAAAGTAATACTGCGTGGTACCCATCCCATGGGTCCCAAATCTCCAGGTTCAAGGGCATCTTCGTACATCGAAAACATGCATGAGAAACCCAGAAGGTGGTACAGCGTGTGATCGGGAAAGGTTTCTAAAACGCACCTCATTTCTCATATCCTTGTGCTCAGGTTCACCATTTAAGATACTTTACTAGCAATCTCCCTACTTGGAGAATCAGCACCTTTAACCTCCTCTTCCGTACAGGTGGCAATTTTTCCTGAGGATGAACGGGAAGAGGGGCAACCAATGAGAGACTGGATCTAGGTGTTGGGACAGGCACAGGTCACCCTATTTTCCCATCAGGAAGAAGAATTAACCACAGGCTCAGCCTGCCGCCCAGAACCAGAATAGGGCCTGAGGCAATCCCGCACTTTTGCGGCCTGCTCCCAAAAAAGCAAGTTGAAAAATGGAGCTCAGGGGCACTGCAATTCACAAAACTGCAGAGTTATAAATGATAACTCTCGTCCACAAATATATTGAGGGAAGGCAACGAAGAGGATTTGAAAGCAAGGCGGAATTGAACGAAACAGATTTCAGGAGGTAGATTCGAATCGCCTTAAAAGCACATGAAAAGTGGCCAAATGTCTACAATGATGCCCTTGGCCAAAAAGCGCGTATGCGTTTTTTCCTGAATATATTCAGGAAAAAACGCATACGCCCTTTTTGGCCAACCAAGCAACCTGGAAAGGCAAATCAGCGCTACAAAGAAGTCTCGCTACCCATCGGTCGAAAGGGCTACGCTGAAAAAAGTCTCAAAACCAGAAATGCAGGACAGGCCATGGAGAAATGGGAGCCTTGCTACGCTGATGGGCGGGATGTAAATTGCCAACAGCCACTCTGGAGAAGTGTACGGTGGGTCCTGAAACATGTAAAAAACACGGCTTAGGGAGCATAGGGCACTTCCACTCATGGGCGTATAAAATGGGAAACCTAAAAATCAGCAAGACACAGGCACCCCAAAGTTTAGGGCTGCTCTGTTGACAAGAACCTCCACTTCCTTACATCTTAAATATCCCAGGAAAGAGAAAAATGGATAAAGAAGTGGTGGTCCTTATGTACAATGGAATATCACTCAGCCATGAAATCAATGTCATAAGGCTAGTAGGAGCATGATGAGTGGATTTAGGTACGACGATTCTAAGTGAAATAAGTCACACAGAAAAAGACACTTATCATAAGCTATCACTTATAGAGGGAATGTAAAAACCGCTACACTTGAACTGAATTACAAAACAGAACAGAGTCACACGTTTAGAAAACACACTATGGCTGCTTAACGGGAAAGGTGAGGTGGGGTGATGCATAAAACAAGGGTTTCAAATTAGCTCACATACCGTTCCATAAACCCAATATGTAATAGAAAAGACACACTCCTTGCTCAGTGAACTGGACTCTACACCCCCTATTCACCGCACAAGAATATATCTGAGTTGTAAGAATCATAAAACCTATATATTGATATCTCTCTGGAAGTGAGTCAAGTGGGTGTAAAGCCGCATAAACACAGCCGTGAAAAGCAGCTAAACCCCATTATAAAAATAAATTGCTTTTAAAAACCCATGAAACAAAGACAGTGAAAGAGAGAGAAATTCTTACAAAATTCGTTCAGGGGCTGTGATGCAACCTGGATTGACCATATCTAGACCCACAGCTGGATGAGACATAAGGGTGGACACTCTCGGGGCTGAGAGGTTTGGTGAGGTTGGGGGAGCAAACGCAGACCCTTTAAAGTAATACTGCGTGGTACCCATCCCATGGGTCCCAAATCTCCAGGTTCAAGGGCATCTTCGTACATCGAAAACATGCATGAGAAACCCAGAAGGTGGTACAGCGTGTGATCGGGAAAGGTTTCTAAAACGCACCTCATTTCTCATATCCTTGTGCTCAGGTTCACCATTTAAGATACTTTACTAGCAATCTCCCTACTTGGAGAATCAGCACCTTTAACCTCCTCTTCCGTACAGGTGGCAATTTTTCCTGAGGATGAACGGGAAGAGGGGCAACCAATGAGAGACTGGATCTAGGTGTTGGGACAGGCACAGGTCACCCTATTTTCCCATCAGGAAGAAGAATTAACCACAGGCTCAGCCTGCCGCCCAGAACCAGAATAGGGCCTGAGGCAATCCCGCACTTTTGCGGCCTGCTCCCAAAAAAGCAAGTTGAAAAATGGAGCTCAGGGGCACTGCAATTCACAAAACTGCAGAGTTATAAATGATAACTCTCGTCCACAAATATATTGAGGGAAGGCAACGAAGAGGATTTGAAAGCAAGGCGGAATTGAACGAAACAGATTTCAGGAGGTAGATTCGAATCGCCTTAAAAGCACATGAAAAGTGGCCAAATGTCTACAATGATGCCCTTGGCCAAAAAGCGCGTATGCGTTTTTTCCTGAATATATTCAGGAAAAAACGCATACGCCCTTTTTGGCCAACCAAGCAACCTGGAAAGGCAAATCAGCGCTACAAAGAAGTCTCGCTACCCATCGGTCGAAAGGGCTACGCTGAAAAAAGTCTCAAAACCAGAAATGCAGGACAGGCCATGGAGAAATGGGAGCCTTGCTACGCTGATGGGCGGGATGTAAATTGCCAACAGCCACTCTGGAGAAGTGTACGGTGGGTCCTGAAACATCTAAAAAACACGGATTAGGGAGCATAGGGCACTTCCACTCATAGGCGTATAAAATGGGAAAACTAAAAATCAGCAAGACACAGGCACCCCAAAGTTTAGGGCTGCTCTGTTGACAAGAACCTCCACTTCCTTACACCTTAAATATCCCAGGAAAGAGAAAAATGGATAAAGAAGTGGTGGTCCTTATGTACAATGGAATATCACTCAGCTATGAAATCAATGTCATAAGGCTAGTAGGAGCATGATGAGTGGATTTAGGTACGACGATTCTAAGTGAAATAAGTCACACAGAAAAAGACACTTATCATAAGCTATCACTTATAGAGGGAATGTAAAAACCGCTACACTTGAACTGAATTACAAAACAGAACAGAGTCACACGTTTAGAAAACACACTATGGCTGCTTAACGGGAAAGGTGAGGTGGGGTGATGCATAAAACAAGGGTTTCAAATTAGCTCACATACCGTTCCATAAACCCAATATGTAATAGAAAAGACACACTCCTTGCTCAGTGAACTGGACTCTACACCCCCTATTCACCGCACAAGAATATATCTGAGTAGTAAGAATCATAAAACCTATATATTGATATCTCTGTGGAAGTGAGTCAAGTGGGTGTAAAGCCGCATAAACACAGCCGTGAAAAGCAGCTAAACCCCATTATAAAAATAAATTGCTTTTAAAAACCCATGAAACAAAGACAGTGAAAGAGAGAGAAATTCTTACAAAATTCGTTCAGGGGCTGTGATGCAACCTGGATTGACCATATCTAGACCCACAGCTGGATGAGACATAAGGGTGGACACTCTCGGGGCTGAGAGGTTTGGTGAGGTTGGGGGAGCAAACGCAGACCCCTTAAAGTAATACTGCGTGGTACCCATCCCATGGGTCCCCAATCTCCAGGTTCAAGGGCATCTTCGTACATCGAAAACATGCATGAGAAACCCAGAAGGTGGTACACCGTGTGATCGGGAAAGGTTTCTAAAACGCACCTCATTTCTCATATCCTTGTGCTCAGGTTCACCATTTAAGATACTTTACTAGCAATCTACCTACTTGGAGAATCAGCACCTTTAACCTCTTCTTCCGTACAGGTTGCAATTTTTCCTGAGGATGAACGGGAAGAGGGGCAACCAATGAGAGACTGGATCTAGGTGTTGGGACAGGCACAGGTAACCCTATTTTCCCATCAGGAAGAAGAATTAACCACAGGCTCAGCCTGCCGCCCAGAACCAGAATAGGGCCTGAGGCAATCCCGCACTTTTGCGGCCTGCTCCCAAAAAAGCAAGTTGAAAAATGGAGCTCAGGGGCACTGCAATTCACAAACCTGCAGAGTTATAAATGATAACTCTCGTCCACAAATATATTGAGGGAAGGCAACGAAGAGGATTTGAAAGCAAGGCGGAATTGCACGAAACAGATTTCAGGAGGTAGATTGGAATCGCCTTAAAAGCACATGAAAAGTGGCCAAATGTCTACAATGATGCCCTTGGCCAAAAAGGGCGTATGCGTTTTTTCCTGAATATATTCAGGAAAAAACGCATACGCCCTTTTTGGCCAACCAAGCAACCTGGAAAGGCAAATCAGCGCTACAAAGAAGTCTCGCTACCCATCGGTCAAAAGGGCTCCGCTGAAAAAAGTGTCAAAACCAGAAATGCAGGACAGGCCATGGAGAAATGGGAGCCTTGCTACGCTGATGGGCGGGATGTAAATTACCAACAGCCACTCTGGAGAAGTGTACGGTGGGTCCTGAAACATCTAAAAAACACGGCTTAGGGAGCATAGGGCACTTCCACTCATGGGCGTATAAATTGGGAAAACTAAAAATCAGCAAGACACAGGCACCCCAAAGTTTAGGGCTGCTCTTTTGACAAGAACCTCCACTTCCTTACACCTTAAATATCCCAGGAAAGAGAAAAATGTATAAAGAAGTGGTGGTCCTTATGTACAATGGAATATCACTCAGCTATGAAATCAATGTCATAAGGCTAGTAACAGCATGATGAGTGGATTTAGGTACGACGATTCTAAGTGAAATAAGTCACACAGAAAAAGACACTTATCATAAGCTATCACTTATAGAGGGAATGTAAAAACCGCTACACTTGAACTGAATTACAAAACAGAACAGAGTCACACGTTTAGAAAACACACTATGGCTGCTTAACGGGAAAGGTGAGGTGGGGTGATGCATAAAACAAGGGTTTCAAATTAGCTCACATACCGTTCCATAAACCCAATATGTAATAGAAAAGACACACTCCTTGCTCAGTGAACTGGACTCTACAACCCCTATTCACCGCAGAAGAATATATCTGAGTAGTAAGAATCATAAAACCTATATATTGATATCTCTCTGGAAGTGAGTCAAGTGGGTGTAAAGCCGCATAAACACAGCCGTGAAAAGCAGCTAAACCCCATTATAAAAATAAATTACTTTTAAAAACCCATGAAACAAAGACAGTGAAAGAGAGAGATATTCTTACAAAATTCGTTCAGGGGCTGTGATGCAACCTGGATTGACCATATCTAGACCCACAGCTGGATGAGACATAAGGGTGGACACTCTCGGGGCTGAGAGGTTTGGTGAGGTTGGGGGAGCAAACGCAGACCCCTTAAAGTAATACTGCGTGGTACCCATCCAATGGGTCCCAAATCTCCAGGGTCAAAGGCATCTTCGTACATCGAAAACATGCATGAGAAACCCAGAAGGTGGTACACCGTGTGATCGGGAAAGGTTTCTAAAACGCACCTCATTTCTCATATCCTTGTGCTCAGGTTCACTATTTAAGATACTTTACTAGCAATCTCCCTACTTGGAGAATCAGCACCTTTAACCTCCTCTTCCGTACAGGTTGCAATTTTTCCTGAGGATGAACGGGAAGAGGGGCAACCAATGAGAGACTGGATCTAGGTGTTGGGACAGGCACAGGTCACCCTATTTTCCCATCAGGAAGAAGAATTAACCACAGGCTCAGCCTGCCGCCCAGAACCAGAATAGGGCCTGAGGCAATCCCGCACTTTTGCGGCCTGCTCCCAAAAAAGCAAGTTGAAAAATGGAGCTCAGGGGCACTGCAATTCACAAAACTGCAGAGTTATAAATGATAACTCTCGTCCACAAATATATTGAGGGAAGGCAACGAAGAGGATTTGAAAGCAAGGCGGAATTGCACGAAACAGATTTCAGGAGGTAGATTCGAATCGCCTTAAAAGCACATGAAAAGTGGCCAAATGTCTACAATGATGCCCTTGGCCAAAAAGGGCGTATGCGTTTTTTCCTGAATATATTCAGGAAAAAACGCATACGCCCTTTTTGGCCAACCAAGCAACCTGGAAAGGCAAATCAGCGCTACAAAGAAGTCTCGCTACCCATCGGTCGAAAGGGCTACGCTGAAAAAAGTCTCAAAACCAGAAATGCAGGACAGGCCATGGAGAAATGGGAGCCTTGCTACGCTGATGGGCGGGATGTAAATTGCCAACAGCCACTCTGGAGAAGTGTACGGTGGGTCCTGAAACATGTAAAAAACACGGCTTAGGGAGCATAGGGCACTTCCACTCATGGGCGTATAAAATGGGAAAACTAAAAATCAGCAAGACACAGGCACCCCAAAGTTTAGGGCTGCTCTGTTGACAAGAACCTCCACTTCCTTACACCTTAAATATCCCAGGAAAGAGAAAAATGGATAAAGAAGTGGTGGTCCTTATGTACAATGGAATATCACTCAGCTATGAAATCAATGTCATAAGGCTAGTAGGAGCATGATGAGTGGATTTAGGTACGACGATTCTAAGTGAAATAAGTCACACAGAAAAAGACACTTATCATGAGCTATCACTTATAGAGGGAATGTAAAAACCGCTACACTTGAACTGAATTACAAAACAGAACAGAGTCACACGTTTAGAAAACACACTATGGCTGCTTAACGGGAAAGGTGAGGTGGGGTGATGCATAAAACAAGGGTTTCAAATTAGCTCACATACCGTTCCATAAACCCAATATGTCATAGAGAAGACCTACTCCTTGCTCAGTGAACTGGACTCTACACCCCCTATTCACCGCACAAGAATATATCTGAGTAGTAAGAATCATAAAACCTATATATTGATATCTCTCTGGAAGTGAGTCAAGTGGGTGTAAAGCCGTATAAACACAGCCGTGAAAAGCAGCTAAACCCCATTATAAAAATAAATTGCTTTTAAAAACCCATGAAACAAAGACAGTGAAAGAGAGAGAAATTCTTACAAAATTCGTTCAGGGGCTGTGATGCAACCTGGATTGACCATATCTAGACCCACAGCTGGATGAGACATAAGGGTGGACACTCTCGGGGCTGAGAGGTTTGGTGAGGTTGGGGGAGCAAACGCAGACCCCTTAAAGTAATACTGCGTGGTACCCATCCCATGGGTCCCCAATCTCCAGGTTCAAGGGCATCTTCGTACATCGAAAACATGCATGAGAAACCCAGAAGGTGGTACACCGTGTGATCGGGAAAGGTTTCTAAAACGCACCTCATTCCTCATATCCTTGTGCTCAGGTTCACCATTTAAGATACTTTACTAGCAATCTACCTACTTGGAGAATCAGCACCTTTAACCTCTTCTTCCGTACAGGTTGCAATTTTTCCTGAGGATGAACGGGAAGAGGGGCAACCAATGAGAGACTGGATCTAGGTGTTGGGACAGGCACAGGTAACCCTATTTTCCCATCAGGAAGAAGAATTAACCACAGGCTCAGCCTGCCGCCCAGAACCAGAATAGGGCCTGAGGCAATCCCGCACTTTTGCGGCCTGCTCCCAAAAAAGCAAGTTGAAAAATGGAGCTCAGGGGCACTGCAATTCACAAACCTGCAGAGTTATAAATGATAACTCTCGTCCACAAATATATTGAGGGAAGGCAACGAAGAGGATTTGAAAGCAAGGCGGAATTGCACGAAACAGATTTCAGGAGGTAGATTGGAATCGCCTTAAAAGCACATGAAAAGTGGCCAAATGTCTACAATGATGCCCTTGGCCAAAAAGGGCGTATGCGTTTTTTCCTGAATATATTCAGGAAAAAACGCATACGCCCTTTTTGGCCAACCAAGCAACCTGGAAAGGCAAATCAGCGCTACAAAGAAGTCTCGCTACCCATCGGTCAAAAGGGCTCCGCTGAAAAAAGTGTCAAAACCAGAAATGCAGGACAGGCCATGGAGAAATGGGAGCCTTGCTACGCTGATGGGCGGGATGTAAATTACCAACAGCCACTCTGGAGAAGTGTACGGTGGGTCCTGAAACATCTAAAAAACACGGCTTAGGGAGCATAGGGCACTTCCACTCATGGGCGTATAAATTGGGAAAACTAAAAATCAGCAAGACACAGGCACCCCAAAGTTTAGGGCTGCTCTTTTGACAAGAACCTCCACTTCCTTACACCTTAAATATCCCAGGAAAGAGAAAAATGTATAAAGAAGTGGTGGTCCTTATGTACAATGGAATATCACTCAGCTATGAAATCAATGTCATAAGGCTAGTAACAGCATGATGAGTGGATTTAGGTACGACGATTCTAAGTGAAATAAGTCACACAGAAAAAGACACTTATCATAAGCTATCACTTATAGAGGGAATGTAAAAACCGCTACACTTGAACTGAATTACAAAACAGAACAGAGTCACACGTTTAGAAAACACACTATGGCTGCTTAACGGGAAAGGTGAGGTGGGGTGATGCATAAAACAAGGGTTTCAAATTAGCTCACATACCGTTCCATAAACCCAATATGTAATAGAAAAGACACACTCCTTGCTCAGTGAACTGGACTCTACAACCCCTATTCACCGCAGAAGAATATATCTGAGTAGTAAGAATCATAAAACCTATATATTGATATCTCTCTGGAAGTGAGTCAAGTGGGTGTAAAGCCGCATAAACACAGCCGTGAAAAGCAGCTAAACCCCATTATAAAAATAAATTACTTTTAAAAACCCATGAAACAAAGACAGTGAAAGAGAGAGATATTCTTACAAAATTCGTTCAGGGGCTGTGATGCAACCTGGATTGACCATATCTAGACCCACAGCTGGATGAGACATAAGGGTGGACACTCTCGGGGCTGAGAGGTTTGGTGAGGTTGGGGGAGCAAACGCAGACCCCTTAAAGTAATACTGCGTGGTACCCATCCAATGGGTCCCAAATCTCCAGGGTCAAAGGCATCTTCGTACATCGAAAACATGCATGAGAAACCCAGAAGGTGGTACACCGTGTGATCGGGAAAGGTTTCTAAAACGCACCTCATTTCTCATATCCTTGTGCTCAGGTTCACTATTTAAGATACTTTACTAGCAATCTCCCTACTTGGAGAATCAGCACCTTTAACCTCCTCTTCCGTACAGGTTGCAATTTTTCCTGAGGATGAACGGGAAGAGGGGCAACCAATGAGAGACTGGATCTAGGTGTTGGGACAGGCACAGGTCACCCTATTTTCCCATCAGGAAGAAGAATTAACCACAGGCTCAGCCTGCCGCCCAGAACCAGAATAGGGCCTGAGGCAATCCCGCACTTTTGCGGCCTGCTCCCAAAAAAGCAAGTTGAAAAATGGAGCTCAGGGGCACTGCAATTCACAAAACTGCAGAGTTATAAATGATAACTCTCGTCCACAAATATATTGAGGGAAGGCAACGAAGAGGATTTGAAAGCAAGGCGGAATTGCACGAAACAGATTTCAGGAGGTAGATTCGAATCGCCTTAAAAGCACATGAAAAGTGGCCAAATGTCTACAATGATGCCCTTGGCCAAAAAGGGCGTATGCGTTTTTTCCTGAATATATTCAGGAAAAAACGCATACGCCCTTTTTGGCCAACCAAGCAACCTGGAAAGGCAAATCAGCGCTACAAAGAAGTCTCGCTACCCATCGGTCGAAAGGGCTACGCTGAAAAAAGTCTCAAAACCAGAAATGCAGGACAGGCCATGGAGAAATGGGAGCCTTGCTACGCTGATGGGCGGGATGTAAATTGCCAACAGCCACTCTGGAGAAGTGTACGGTGGGTCCTGAAACATGTAAAAAACACGGCTTAGGGAGCATAGGGCACTTCCACTCATGGGCGTATAAAATGGGAAAACTAAAAATCAGCAAGACACAGGCACCCCAAAGTTTAGGGCTGCTCTGTTGACAAGAACCTCCACTTCCTTACACCTTAAATATCCCAGGAAAGAGAAAAATGGATAAAGAAGTGGTGGTCCTTATGTACAATGGAATATCACTCAGCTATGAAATCAATGTCATAAGGCTAGTAGGAGCATGATGAGTGGATTTAGGTACGACGATTCTAAGTGAAATAAGTCACACAGAAAAAGACACTTATCATGAGCTATCACTTATAGAGGGAATGTAAAAACCGCTACACTTGAACTGAATTACAAAACAGAACAGAGTCACACGTTTAGAAAACACACTATGGCTGCTTAACGGGAAAGGTGAGGTGGGGTGATGCATAAAACAAGGGTTTCAAATTAGCTCACATACCGTTCCATAAACCCAATATGTCATAGAGAAGACCTACTCCTTGCTCAGTGAACTGGACTCTACACCCCCTATTCACCGCACAAGAATATATCTGAGTAGTAAGAATCATAAAACCTATATATTGATATCTCTCTGGAAGTGAGTCAAGTGGGTGTAAAGCCGTATAAACACAGCCGTGAAAAGCAGCTAAACCCCATTATAAAAATAAATTACTTTTAAAAACCCATGAAACAAAGACAGTGAAAGAGAGAGAAATTCTTACAAAATTCGTTCAGGGGCTGTGATGCAACCTGGATTGACCATATCTAGACCCACAGCTGGATGAGACATAAGGGTGGACACTCTCGGGGCTGAGAGGTTTGGTGAGGTTGGGGGAGCAAACGCAGACCCTTTAAAGTAATACTGCATGGTACCCATCCCATGAGTCCCAAATCTCCAGGTTCAAGGGCATCTTCGTACATCGAAAACATGCATGATAAACCCAGAAGGTGGTACACCGTGTGATTGCGAAAGGTTTCTAAAACGCACTTCGTTTCTCATCTCCTTGTGCTCGGGTTCATCATTTAAGCTACTTTACTAGCAATCTCCCTACTTGGAGAATCAGCACATTTAACCTCCTCTTCCGTACAGGTTGCAATTTTTCCTGAGGATGAACGGGAAGAGGGGCAACCAATGAGAGACTGGATCTAGGTGTTGGGACAGGCACAGGTCACCCTATTTTCCCATCAGGAAGAAGAATTAACCACAGGCTCAGTTAGCCGCCCAGAACCAGAATAGGGCCGGAGGCAATCCTGCACTTTTGCGGCCTGCTCCCAAAAAAGCAAGTTGAAAAATGGAGCTCAGGGGCACTGCAATTCACAAACCTGCAGAGTTATAAATGATAACTCTCGTCCACAAATATTTTGAGGGAAGGCAACGAAGAGGATTTGAAAGCAAGGCGGAATTGCACGAAACAGATTTCAGGAGGTAGATTCGAATCGCCTTAAAAGCACATGAAAAGTGGCCAAATGTCTACAATGATGCCCTTGGCCAAAAAGGGCGTATGCGTTTTTTCCTGAATATATTCAGAAAAAAACGCATACGCCCTTTTTGGTCAACCAAGCAACCTGGAAAGGCAAATCAGCGCTACAAAGAAGTCTCGCTACCCATCGGTCGAAAGGGCTACGCTGAAAAAAGTCTCAAAACCAGAAATGCAGGACAGGCCATGGAGAAATGGGAGCCTTGCTACGCTGATGGGCGGGATGTAAATTGCCAACACCCACTCTGTAGAAGTGTACGGTGGGTCCTGAAACATCTAAAAAACACGGCTTAGGGAGCATAGGGCACTTCCACTCATGGGCGTATAAATTGGGAAAACTAAAAATCAGCAAGACACAGGCACCCCAAAGTTTAGGGCTGCTCTGTTGACAAGAACCTCCACTTCCTTACACCTTAAATATCCCAGGAAAGAGAAAAATGGATAAAGAACTGGTGGTCCTTATGTACAATGGAATATCACTCAGCCATGAAATCAATGTCATAAGGCTAGTAAGCAGCATGATGAGTGGATTTAGGTACAACGATTCTAAGTGAAATAAGTCACACAGAAAAAGACACTTATCATAAGCTATCACTTATAGAGGGAATGTAAAAACCGCTACACTTGAACTGAATTACAAAACAGAACAGAGTCACACGTTTAGAAAACACACTATGGCTGCTTAACGGGAAAGGTGAGGTGGGGTGATGCATAAAACAAGGGTTTCAAATTAGCTCACATACCGTTCCATAAACCCAATATGTAATAGAAAAGACACACTCCTTGCTCAGTGAACTGGACTCTACACCCCCTATTCACCGCACAAGAATATATCTGAGTAGTAAGAATCATAAAACCTATATATTGATATCTCTCTGGAAGTGAGTCAAGTGGGTGTAAAGCCGCATAAACACAGCCGTGAAAAGCAGCTAAACCCCATTATAAAAATAAATTGCTTTTAAAAACCCATGAAACAAAGACAGTGAAAGAGAGAGAAATTCTTACAAAATTCGTTCACGGGCTGTGATGCAACCTGGATTGACCATATCTAGACCCACAGCTGGATGAGACATAAGGGTGGACACTCTCGGGGCTGAGAGGTTTGGTGAGGTTGAGGGAGCAAACGCAGACCCTTTAAAGTAATACTGCGTGGTACCCATCCCATGGGTCCCAAATATCCAGGTTCAAGGGCATCTTCGTACATCGAAAACATGCATGAGAAACCCAGAAGGTGGTACACCGTGTGATCGGGAAAGGTTTCTAAAACGCACCTCATTTCTCATATCCTTGTGCTCAGGTTCACCATTTAAGATACTTTACTAGCAATCTCCCTACTTGGAGAATCAGCACCTTTAACCTCCTCTTCCGTACAGGTTGCAATTTTTCCTGAGGATGAACGGGAAGAGGGGCAACCAATGAGAGACTGGATCTAGGTGTTGGGACAGGCACAGGTCACCCTATTTTCCCATCAGGAAGAAGAATTAACCACAGGCTCAGCCTGACGCCCAGAACCAGAATAGGGCCTGAGGCAATCCCGCACTTTTGCGGCCCGCTCCCAAAAAAGCAAGTTGAAAAATGGAGCTCAGGGGCACTGCAATTCACAAACCTGCAGAGTTATAAATGATAACTCTCGTCCACAAATATATTGAGGGAAGGCAACGAAGAGGATTTGAAAGCAAGGCGGAATTGCACGAAACAGATTTCAGGAGGTAGATTCGAATCACCTTAAAAGCACATGAAAAGTGGCAAAATGTCTACAATGATGCCCTTGGACAAAAAGGGCGTATGCGTTTTTTCCTGAATATATTCAGGAAAAAACGCATACGCCCTTTTTGGCCAACCAAGCAACCTGGAAAGGCAAATCAGCGCTACAAAGAAGTCTCGCTACCCATCGGTCAAAAGGGCTACGGTGAAAAAAGTGTCAAAACCAGAAATGCAGGACAGGCCATGGAGAAATGGGAGCCTTGTTACGCTGATGGGCGGGATGTAAATTGCCAACAGCCACTCTGGAGAAGTGTACGGTGGGTCCTGAAACATCTAAAAAACAAGGCTTAGGGAGCATAGGGTACTTCCACTCATGGGCGTATAAATTGGGAAAACTAAAAATCAGCAAGACACAGGCACCCCAAAGTTTAGGGCTGCTCTGTTGACAAGAACCTCCACTTCCTTACACCTTAAATAATCCAGGAAAGAGAAAAATGAATAAAGAAGTGGTGGTCCTTATGTACAATGAAATATCACTCAGCCATGAAATCAATGTCATAAGGCTAGTAGCAGCATGATGAGTGGATTTAGGTACGACGATTCTAAGTGAAATAAGTCACACAGAAAAAGACACTTATCATAAGCTATCACTTATAGAGGGAATGTAAAAACCGCTACACTTGAACTGAATTACAAAACAGAACAGAGTCACACGTTTAGAAAACACACTCTGGCTGCTTAACGGGAAAGGTGAGTTGGGGTGATGCATAAAACAAGGGTTTCAAATTAGCTCACATACCGTTCCATAAACCCAATATGTAATACACAAGACCTACTCCTTGCTCAGTGAACTGGACTCTACACCCCCTATTCACCGCACAAGAATATATCTGAGTAGTAAGAATCTTAAAACCTATATATTGATATCTCTCTGGAAGTGAGTCAAATGGGTGTAAAGCCGCATAAACACAGCCTTGAAAAGCAGCTAAACCCCATTATAAAAATAAATTACTTTTAAAAACCCATGAAACAAAGACAGTGAAAGAGAGAGAAATTCTTACAAAATTCGTTCAGGGGCTGTGATGCAACCTGGATTGACCATATCTAGACCCACAGCTGGATGAGACATAAGGGTGGACACTCTCGGGGCTGAGAGGTTTGGTGAGGTTGGGGGAGCGAACACAGACCATTTAAAGTAATACTGCGTGGTACCCATCCCATGGGTCCCAAATCTCCAGGTTCAAGGGAATCTTCGTACATCGAAAACATGCATGAGAAACCCAGAAGGTGGTACACCGTGTGATCGGGAAATGTTTCTAAAACGCACCTCATTTCTCATATGCTTGTGCTCAGGTTCACCATTTAAGATACTTTACTAGCAATCTCCCTACTTGGAGAATCAGCACCTTTAACCTCCTCTTCCGTACAGGTTGCAATTTTTCCTGAGGATGAACGGGAAGAGGGGCAACCAATGAGAGACTGGATCTAGGTGTTGGGACAGGCACAGGTCACCCTATTTTCCCATCAGGAAGAAGAATTAACCACAGGCTCAGCCTGCCGTCCAGAACTAGAATAGGGCCTGAGGCAATCCTGCACTTTTGCGGCCAGCTCCCAATAAAGCAAGTTGAAAAATGGAGCTCAGGGGCACTGCAATTCACAAACCTGCAGAGTTATAAATGATAACTCTCGTCCACAAATATAGTGAGGGAAGGCAATGAAGACGATTTGAAAGCAAGGCGGAATTGCATGAATCAGATTTCAGGAGGTAGATTCGAATCGCCTTAAAAGCACATGAAAAGTGGCAAAATGTCTACAATGATGCCCTTGGCCAAAAAGGGCGTATGCGTTTTTTCCTGAATATATTCAGGAAAAAACGCATACGCCCTTTTTGGCCAACCAAGCAACCTGGAAAGGCAAATCAGCGCTATAAAGAAGTCTCGCTACCCATCGGTCAAAGGGGCTACGCTGAAAAAAGTGTCTAAACCAGAAATGCAAGACAGGCCATGGAGAAATGGGAGCCTTGCTACGCTGATGGGCGGGATGTAAATTGCCAACAGCCACTCTGGAGAAGTGTACGGTGGGTCCTGAAACATCTAAAAAACACGGATTAGGGAGCATAGGGCACTTCCACTCATGGGCGTATAAATTGGGAAAACTAAAAATCAGCAAGACACAGGCACCCCAAAGTTTAGGGCTGGTCTGTTGACAAGAACCTCCACTTCCTTACACCTTAAATATCCCAGGAAAGAGAAAAATGGATAAAGAAGTGGTGGTCCTTATGTACAATGGAATATCACTGAGCCATGAAATCAATGTCATAAGGCTAGTAGCAGCATGATGAGTGGATTTAGGTACGACGATTCTAAGTGAAATAAGTCACACAGAAAAAGACACTTATCATAAGCTATCACTTATAGAGGGAATGTAAAAACCGCTACACTTGAACTGAATTACAAAACAGAACAGAGTCACACGTTTAGAAAACACACTATGGCTGCTTAACGGGAAAGGTGAGGTGGGGTGATGCATAAAACAAGGGTTTCAAATTAGCTCACATACCGTTCCATAAACCCAATATGTAATAGACAAGACACACTCCTTGCTCAGTGAACTGGACTCTACACCCCCTATTCACCGCACAAGAATATATCTGAGTAGTAAGAATCATAAAACCTATATATTGATATCTCTCTGGAAGTGAGTCAAGTGGGTGTAAAGCCGCATAAACACAGCCGTGAAAAGCAGCTAAACCCAGTTATAAAAATAAATTACTTTTAAAAACCCATGAAACAAAGACAGTGAAAGAGAGAGAAATTCTTACAAAATTCGTTCAGGGGCTGTGATGCAACCTGGATTGACCATATCTAGACCCACAGCTGGATGAGACATAAGGGTGGACACTCTCGGGGCTGAGAGGTTTGGTGAGGTTGCGGGAGCAAACGCAGACCCTTTAAAGTAATACTGCATGGTACCCATCCAATGGGTCCCAAATCTCCAGGTTCAAAGGCATCTTCGTGCATCGAAAACATGCATGAGAAACCCAGAAGGTGGTACACCGTGTGATCGGGAAAGGTTTCTAAAACGCACCTCATTTCTCATATCCTTGTGCTCAGGTTCACCATTTAAGCTACTTTACAAGCAATCTCCCTACTTGGAGAATCAGCACCTTTAACCTCCTTTTCCGTACAGGTTGCAATTTGTCCTGAGGATGAACGGGAAGAGGGGCAACCAATGAGAGACTGGATCTAGGTGTTGGGACAGGCACAGGTCACCCTATTTTCCCATCAGGAAGAAGAATTAACCACAGGCTCAGCCTGACGCCCAGAACCAGAATAGGGCCGGAGGCAATCCCGCACTTTTGCGGCCTGCTCCCAAAAAAGCAAGTTGAAAAATGGAGCTCAGGGGCACTGCAATTCACAAACCTGCACAGTTATAAATGATAACTCTCGTCCACGAATATATTGAGGGAAGGCAAAGAAGAGGATTTGAAAGCAAGGCGGAATTGCACGAAACAGATTTCAGGAGGTAGATTCGAATCGCCTTAAAAGCACATGAAAAGTGGCAAAATGTCTACAATGATGCCCTTGGCCAAAAAGGGCGTATGCGTTTTTTCGTGAATATATTCAGGAACAAACGCATACGCCCTTTTTGGCCAACCAAGCAACCTGGAAAGGCAAATCAGCGCTACAAAGAAGTCTCGCTACCCATCGGTCAAAAGGGCTACGCTGAAAAAAGTGTCTAAACCAGAAATGCAGGACAGGCCATGGAGAAATGGTAGCCTTGCTACGCTGATGGGCGGGATGTAAATTGCCAACAGCCACTCTGGAGTAGTGTACAGTGGGTCCTGAAACATCTAAAAAACACGGCTTAGGGAGCATAGGGCACTTCCACTCATGGGCGTATAAATTGGGAAAACTAAAAATCAGCAAGACACAGGCACCCCAAAGTTTAGGGCTGCTCTGTTGACAAGAACCTACACTTCCTTACACCTTAAATATCCCAGGAAAGAGAAAAATGGATAAAGAAATGGTGGTGCTTATGTACAATGGAATATCACTCAGCCATGAAATCAATGTCATAAGGCTATTAGCAGCATCATGAGTGGATTTAGGTACGACGATTCTAAGTGAAATAAGTCACACAGAAAAAGACACTTATCGTAAGCTATCACTTATAGAGGGAATGTAAAAACCGCTACACGAACTGAATTACAAAACAGAACAGAGTCACACGTTTAGAAAACACACTATGGCTGCTTAACAGGAAAGGTGAGGTGGGGTGATGCATAAAACAAGGGTTTCAAATTAGCTCACATACCGTTCCATAAACCCAATATGTAATAGACAAGACACACTCCTTGCTCAGTGAACTGGACTCTACACCCCCTATTCACCGCACAAGAATATATCTGAGTAGTAAGAATCTTAAAACCTATATATTGATATCTCTCTGGAAGTGAGTCAAGTGGGTGTAAAGCCGCATAAACACAGCCGTGAAAAGCAGCTAAACCCCATTACAAAAATAATTTGCTTTTAAATACCAATGAAACAAAGACAGTGAAAGAGAGAGAAATTCTTACAAAATTCGTTCAGGGGCTGTGATGCAACCTGGATTGACCATATCTAGACCCACAGCTGGATGAGACATAAGGGTGGACACTCTCGGGGCTGAGAGGTTTGGTGAGGTTGGGGGAGCAAACGCAGACCCTTTAAAGTAATACTGCGTGGTACCCATCCCAAGGGTCCCAAATCTCCAGGTTCAAGGCCATCTTCGTACATCGAAAACATGCATGAGAAACCCAGAAGGTGGTACACCGTGTGATCGGGAAAGGTTTCTAAAACGCACCTCATTTCTCATATCCTTGTGCTCAGGTTCACTATTTAAGATACTTTACTAGCAATCTCCCTACTTGGAGAATCAGCACCTTTAACCTCCTCTTCCGTACAGGTTGCAATTTTTCCTGAGGATGAACGGGAAGAGGGGCAACCAATGAGAGACTGGATCTAGGTGTTGGGACAGGCACAGGTCACCCTATTTTCCCATCAGGAAGAAGAATTAACCACAGGCTCAGCCTGCCGCCCAGAACCAGAATAGGGCCTGAGGCAATCCCGCACTTTTGCGGCCTGCTCCCAAAAAAGCAAGTTGAAAAATGGAGCTCAGGGGCACTGCAATTCACAAAACTGCAGAGTTATAAATGATAACTCTCGTCCACAAATATATTGAGGGAAGGCAACGAAGAGGATTTGAAAGCAAGGCGGAATTGCACGAAACAGATTTCAGGAGGTAGATTCGAATCGCCTTAAATGCACATGAAAAGTGGCCAAATGTCTACAATGATGCCCTTGGCCAAAAAGGGCGTATGCGTTTTTTCCTGAATATATTCAGGAAAAAACGCATACGCCCTTTTTGGCCAACCAAGCAACCTGGAAAGGCAAATCAGCGCTACAAAGAAGTCTCGCTACCCATCGGTCGAAAGGGCTACGCTGAAAAAAGTGTCAAAACCAGAAATGCAGGACAGGCCATGGAGAAATGGGAGTCTTGCTACGCTGATGGGCGGGATGTAAATTGCCAACAGCCACTCTGGAGAAGTGTACGGTGGGTCCTGTAACATCTAAAAAACACGGCTTAGGGAGCATAGGGCACTTCCACTCATGGGCGTATAAAATGGGAAAACTAAAAATCAGCAAGACACAGGCACCCCAAAGTTTAGGGCTGCTCTGTTGACAAGAACCTCCACTTCCTTACACCTTAAATATCCCAGGAAAGAGAAAAATGGATAAAGAAGTGGTGGTCCTTATGTACAATGGAATATCACTCAGCTATGAAATCAATGTCATAAGGCTAGTAGGAGCATGATGAGTGGATTTAGGTACGACGATTCTAAGTGAAATAAGTCACACAGAAAAAGACACTTATCATAAGCTATCACTTATAGAGGGAATGTAAAAACCGCTACACTTGAACTGAATTACAAAACAGAACAGAGTCACACGTTTAGAAAACACACTATGGCTGCTTAACGGGAAAGGTGAGGTGGGGTGATGCATAAAACAAGGGTTTCCAATTAGCTCACATACCGTTCCATAAACCCAATATGTCATAGAAAAGACACACTACTTGCTCAGTGAACTGGACTCTACAACCCCTATTCACCGCACAAGAATATATCTGAGTAGTAAGAATCATAAAACCTATATATTGATATCTCTCTGGAAGTGAGTCAAGTGGGTGTAAAGCCGCATAAACACAGCCGTGAAAAGCAGCTAAACCCCATTATAAAAATAAATTACTTTTAAAAACCCATGAAACAAAGACAGTGAAAGAGAGAGATATTCTTACAAAATTCGTTCAGGGGCTGTGATGCAACCTGGATTGACCATATCTAGACCCACAGCTGGATGAGACATAAGGGTGGACACTCTCGGGGCTGAGAGGTTTGGTGAGGTTGGGGGAGCAAACGCAGACCCTTTAAAGTAATACTGCATGGTACCCATCCCATGGGTCCCAAATCTCCAGGTTCAAGGGCATCTTCGTACATCGAAAACATGCATGAGAAACCCAGAAGGTGGTACACCGTGTGATCGGGAAAGGTTTCTAAAACGCACCTCATTTCTCATATCCTTGTGCTCAGGTTCACCATTTAAGATACTTTACTAGCAATCTCCCTACTTGGAGAATCAGCACCTTTAACCTCCTCTTCCGTACAGGTTGCAATTTTTCCTGAGGATGAACGGGAAGAGGGGCAACCAATGAGAGACTGGATCTAGGTGTTGGGACAGGCACAGGTCACCCTATTTTCCCATCAGGAAGAAGAATTAACCACAGGCTCAGCCTGCCGCCCAGAACCAGAATAGGGCCTGAGGCAATCCCGCACTTTTGCGGCCTGCTCCCAAAAAAGCAAGTTGAAAAATGGAGCTCAGGGGCACTGCAATTCACAAACCTGCAGAGTTATAAATGATAACTCTCGTCCACAAATATATTGAGGGAAGGCAACGAAGAGGATTTGAAAGCAAGGCGGAATTGCACGAAACAGATTTCAGGAGGTAGATTCGAATCACCTTAAAAGCACATGAAAAGTGGCAAAATGTCTACAATGATGCCCTTGGCCAAAAAGGGCGTATGCGTTTTTTCCTGAATATATTCAGGAAAAAACGCATACGCCCTTTTTGGCCAACCAAGCAACCTGGAAAGGCAAATCAGCGTTAAAAAGAAGTCTCGCTACCCATCGGTCAAAAGATCTACGCTGAAAAAAGTGTCAAAACCAGAAATGCAGGACAGGCCATGGAGAAATGGGAGCCTTGTTACGCTGATGGGCGGGATGTAAATTGCCAACAGCCACTCTGGAGAAGTGTACGGTGGGTCCTGAAACATCTAAAAAACACGGCTTAGGGAGCATAGGGCACTTCCACTCATGGGCGTATAAATTGGGAAAACTAAAAATCAGCAAGACACAGGCACCCCAAAGTTTAGGGCTGCTCTGTTGACAAGAACCTCCACTTCCTTACACCTTAAATATCCCAGGAAAGAGAAAAATGGATAAAGAAGTGGTGGTCCTTATGTACAATGGAATATCACTCAGCTATGAAATCAATGTCATAAGGCTAGTAGGAGCATGATGAGTGGATTTAGGTACGACGATTCTAAGTGAAATAAGTCACACAGAAAAAGACACTTATCATAAGCTATCACTTATAGAGGGAATGTAAAAACCGCTACACTTGAACGGAATTACAAAACAGAACAGAGTCACACGTTTAGAAAACACACTATGGCTGCTTAACGGGAAAGGTGAGGTGGGGTGATGCATAAAACAAGGGTTTCAAATTAGCTCACATACCGTTCCATAAACCCAATATGTCATAGAGAAGACCTACTCCTTGCTCAGTGAACTGGACTCTACACCCCCTATTCACCGCACAAGAATATATCTGAGTAGTAAGAATCATAAAACCTATATATTGATATCTCTCTGGAAGTGAGTCAAGTGGGTGTAAAGCCGCATAAACACAGCCGTGAAAAGCAGCTAAACCCCATTATAAAAATAAATTGCTTTTAAAAACCCATGAAACAAAGACAGTGAAAGAGAGAGAAATTCTTACAAAATTCGTTCAGGGGCTGTGATGCAACCTGATTGACCATATCTAGACCCACAGCTGGATGAGACATAAGGGTGGACACTCTCGGGGCTGAGAGGTTTGGTGAGGTTGGGGGAGCAAACGCAGACCCTTTAAAGTAATACTGCATGGTACCCATCCCATGGGTCCCAAATCTCCAGGTTCAAGGCCATCTTCGTACATCGAAAACATGCATGAGAAACCCAGAAGGTGGTACACCGTGTGATCGGGAAAGGTTTCTAAAATGCACCTCATTTCTCATATCCTTGTGCTCAGGTTCACCATTTAAGATACTTTACTAGCAATCTCCCTACTTGGAGAATCAGCACCTTTAACCTCCTCTTCCGTACAGGTTGCAATTTTTCCTGAGGATGAACGGGAAGAGGAGCAACCAATGAGAGACTGGATCTAGGTGTTGGGACAGGCACAGGTCACCCTATTTTCCCATCAGGAAGAAGAATTAACCACAGGCTCAGCCTGCCGCCCAGAACCAGAATAGGGCCTGAGGCAATCCCGCACTTTTGCGGCCAGCTCCCAAAAAAGCAAGTTGAAAAATGGAGCTCAGGGACACTGCAATTCACAAACCTGCAGAGTTATAAATGATAACTCTCGTCCACAAAAATATTGAGGGAAGGCAACGAAGAGGATTTGAAAGCAAGGCGGAATTGCACGAAACAGATTTCAGGAGGTAGATTCGAATCACCTTAAAAGCACATGAAAAGTGGCAAAATGTCTACAATGATGCCCTTGGCCAAAAAGGGCGTATGCGTTTTTTCCTGAATATATTCAGAAAATAACGCATACGCCCTTTTTGGTCAACCAAGCAACCTGGAAAGGCAAATCAGCGCTACAAAGAAGTCTCGCTACCCATCGGTCGAAAGGGCTACGCTGAAAAAAGTCTCAAAACCAGAAATGCAGGAAAGGCCATGGAGAAATGGGAGCCTTGCTACGCTGATGGGCGGGATGTAAATTGCCAACAGCCACTCTGGAGAAGTGTACGGTGGGTCCTGAAACATCTAAAAAACACGGCTTAGGGATCATAGGGCACTTCCACTCATGGGCGTATAAATTGGGAAAACTAAAAATCAGCAAGAAACAGGCACCCCAAAGTTTAGGGCTGCTCTGTTGACAAGAACCTCCACTTCCTTACACCTTAAATATCCCAGGAAAGAGAAAAATGGATAAAGAAGTGGTGGTCCTTATGTACAATGGAATATCACTCAGCCATGAAATCAATGTCATAAGGCTAGTAAGCAGCATGATGAGTGGATTTAGGTACGACGATTCTAAGTGAAATAAGTCACACAGAAAAAGATACTTATCATAAGCTATCACTTATAGAGGGAATGTAAAAACCGCTACACTTGAACTGAATTACAAAACCGAACAGAGTCACACGTTTAGAAAACACACTATGGCTGCTTAACGGGAAAGGTGAGGTGGGGTGATGCATAAAACAAGGGTTTCAAATTAGCTCACATACCGTTCCATAAACCCAATATGTAATAGACAAGACCTACTCCTTGCTCAGTGAACTGGACTCTACACCCCCTATTCACCGCACAAGAATATATCTGAGTAGTAAGAATCATAAAACCTATATATTGATATCTCTCTGGAAGTGAGTCAAGTGGGTGTAAAGCCGCATAAACACAGCCGTGAAAAGCAGCTAAACCCCATTATAAAAATAAATTGCTTTTAAAAACCCATGAAACAAAGACAGTGAAAGAGAGAGAAATTCTTACAAAATTCGTTCAGGGGCTGTGATGCAACCTGGATTGACCATATCTAGACCCACAGCTGGATGAGACATAAGGGTGGACACTCTCGGGGCTGAGAGGTTTGGTGAGGTTGGGGGAGCAAACGCAGACCCTTTAAAGTAATACTGCATGGTACCCATCCCATGGGTCCCAAATCTCCAGGTTCAAGGCCATCTTCGTACATCGAAAACATGCATGAGAAACCCAGAAGGTGGTACACCGTGTGATCGGGAAAGGTTTCTAAAATGCACCTCATTTCTCATATCCTTGTGCTCAGGTTCACCATTTAAGATACTTTACTAGCAATCTCCCTACTTGGAGAATCAGCACCTTTAACCTCCTCTTCCGTACAGGTTGCAATTTTTCCTGAGGATGAACGGGAAGAGGAGCAACCAATGAGAGACTGGATCTAGGTGTTGGGACAGGCACAGGTCACCCTATTTTCCCATCAGGAAGAAGAATTAACCACAGGCTCAGCCTGCCGCCCAGAACCAGAATAGGGCCTGAGGCAATCCCGCACTTTTGCGGCCAGCTCCCAAAAAAGCAAGTTGAAAAATGGAGCTCAGGGACACTGCAATTCACAAACCTGCAGAGTTATAAATGATAACTCTCGTCCACAAAAATATTGAGGGAAGGCAACGAAGAGGATTTGAAAGCAAGGCGGAATTGCACGAAACAGATTTCAGGAGGTAGATTCGAATCACCTTAAAAGCACATGAAAAGTGGCAAAATGTCTACAATGATGCCCTTGGCCAAAAAGGGCGTATGCGTTTTTTCCTGAATATATTCAGAAAATAACGCATACGCCCTTTTTGGTCAACCAAGCAACCTGGAAAGGCAAATCAGCGCTACAAAGAAGTCTCGCTACCCATCGGTCGAAAGGGCTACGCTGAAAAAAGTCTCAAAACCAGAAATGCAGGAAAGGCCATGGAGAAATGGGAGCCTTGCTACGCTGATGGGCGGGATGTAAATTGCCAACAGCCACTCTGGAGAAGTGTACGGTGGGTCCTGAAACATCTAAAAAACACGGCTTAGGGATCATAGGGCACTTCCACTCATGGGCGTATAAATTGGGAAAACTAAAAATCAGCAAGAAACAGGCACCCCAAAGTTTAGGGCTGCTCTGTTGACAAGAACCTCCACTTCCTTACACCTTAAATATCCCAGGAAAGAGAAAAATGGATAAAGAAGTGGTGGTCCTTATGTACAATGGAATATCACTCAGCCATGAAATCAATGTCATAAGGCTAGTAAGCAGCATGATGAGTGGATTTAGGTACGACGATTCTAAGTGAAATAAGTCACACAGAAAAAGATACTTATCATAAGCTATCACTTATAGAGGGAATGTAAAAACCGCTACACTTGAACTGAATTACAAAACCGAACAGAGTCACACGTTTAGAAAACACACTATGGCTGCTTAACGGGAAAGGTGAGGTGGGGTGATGCATAAAACAAGGGTTTCAAATTAGCTCACATACCGTTCCATAAACCCAATATGTAATAGACAAGACCTACTCCTTGCTCAGTGAACTGGACTCTACACCCCCTATTCACCGCACAAGAATATATCTGAGTAGTAAGAATCATAAAACCTATATATTGATATCTCTCTGGAAGTGAGTCAAGTGGGTGTAAAGCCGCATAAACACAGCCGTGAAAAGCAGCTAAACCCCATTATAAAAATAAATTGCTTTTAAAAACCCATGAAACAAAGAGAGTGAAAGAGAGAGAAATTCTTACAAAATTCGTTCAGGGGCTGTGATGCAACCTGGATTGACCATATCTAGACCCACAGCTGGATGAGACATAAGGGTGGACACTCTCGGGGCTGAGAGGTTTGGTGAGGTTGGGGGAGCAAACGCAGACCCTTTAAAGTAATACTGCATGGTACCCATCCCATGGGTCCCAAATCTCCAGGTTCAAGGCCATCTTCGTACATCGAAAACATGCATGAGAAACCCAGAAGGTGGTACACCGTGTGATCGGGAAAGGTTTCTAAAATGCACCTCATTTCTCATATCCTTGTGCTCAGGTTCACCATTTAAGATACTTTACTAGCAATCTCCCTACTTGGAGAATCAGCACCTTTAACCTCCTCTTCCGTACAGGTTGCAATTTTTCCTGAGGATGAACGGGAAGAGGAGCAACCAATGAGAGACTGGATCTAGGTGTTGGGACAGGCACAGGTCACCCTATTTTCCCATCAGGAAGAAGAATTAACCACAGGCTCAGCCTGCCGCCCAGAACCAGAATAGGGCCTGAGGCAATCCCGCACTTTTGCGGCCAGCTCCCAAAAAAGCAAGTTGAAAAATGGAGCTCAGGGACACTGCAATTCACAAACCTGCAGAGTTATAAATGATAACTCTCGTCCACAAAAATATTGAGGGAAGGCAACGAAGAGGATTTGAAAGCAAGGCGGAATTGCACGAAACAGATTTCAGGAGGTAGATTCGAATCACCTTAAAAGCACATGAAAAGTGGCAAAATGTCTACAATGATGCCCTTGGCCAAAAAGGGCGTATGCGTTTTTTCCTGAATATATTCAGAAAAAAACGCATACGCCCTTTTTGGTCAACCAAGCAACCTGGAAAGGCAAATCAGCGCTACAAAGAAGTCTCGCTACCCATCGGTCGAAAGGGCTACGCTGAAAAAAGTCTCAAAACCAGAAATGCAGGACAGGCCATGGAGAAATGGGAGCCTTGCTACGCTGATGGGCGGGATGTAAATTGCCAACAGCCACTCTGGAGAAGTGTACGGTGGGTCCTGAAACATCTAAAAACACGGCTTAGGGAGCATAGGGCACTTCCACTCATGGGCGTAGAAATTGGGAAAACTAAAAATCAGCAAGAAACAGGCACCCCAAAGTTTAGGGCTGCTCTGTTGACAAGAACCTCCACTTCCTTACACCTTAAATATCCCAGGAAAGAGAAAAATGGATAAAGAAGTGGTGGTCCTTATGTACAATGGAATATCACTCAGCCATGAAATCAATGTCATAAGGCTAGTAAGCAGCATGATGAGTGGATTTAGGTACGACGATTCTAAGTGAAATAAGTCACACAGAAAAAGATACTTATCATAAGCTATCACTTATAGAGGGAATGTAAAAACCGCTACACTTGAACTGAATTACAAAACCGAACAGAGTCACACGTTTAGAAAACACACTATGGCTGCTTAACGGGAAAGGTGAGGTGGGGTGATGCATAAAACAAGGGTTTCAAATTAGCTCACATACCGTTCCATAAACCCAATATGTAATAGACAAGACCTACTCCTTGCTCAGTGAACTGGACTCTACACCCCCTATTCACCGCACAAGAATATATCTGAGTAGTAAGAATCATAAAACCTATATATTGATATCTCTCTGGAAGTGAGTCAAGTGGGTGTAAAGCCGCATAAACACAGCCGTGAAAAGCAGCTAAACCCCATTATAAAAATAAATTGCTTTTAAAAACCCATGAAACAAAGACAGTGAAAGAGAGAGAAATTCTTACAAAATTCGTTCAGGGGCTGTGATGCAACCTGGATTGACCATATCTAGACCCACAGCTGGATGAGACATAAGGGTGGACACTCTCGGGGCTGAGAGGTTTGGTGAGGTTGGGGGAGCAAACGCAGACCTTTTAAAGTAATACTGCATGGTACCCATCCCATGGGTCCCAAATCTCCAGGTTCAAGGCCATCTTCGTACATCGAAAACATGCATGAGAAACCCAGAAGGTGGTACACCGTGTGATCGGGAAAGGTTTCTAAAATGCACCTCATTTCTCATATCCTTGTGCTCAGGTTCACCATTTAAGATACTTTACTAGCAATCTCCCTACTTGGAGAATCAGCACCTTTAACCTCCTCTTCCGTACAGGTTGCAATTTTTCCTGAGGATGAACGGGAAGAGGAGCAACCAATGAGAGACTGGATCTAGGTGTTGGGACAGGCACAGGTCACCCTATTTTCCCATCAGGAAGAAGAATTAACCACAGGCTCAGCCTGCCGCCCAGAACCAGAATAGGGCCTGAGGCAATCCCGCACTTTTGCGGCCAGCTCCCAAAAAAGCAAGTTGAAAAATGGAGCTCAGGGGCACTGCAATTCACAAACCTGCAGAGTTATAAATGATAACTCTCGTCCACAAATATATTGAGGGAAGGCAATGAAGAGGATTTGAAAGCAAGGCGGAATTGCACGAAACAGATTTCAGGAGGTAGATTCGAATCTCCTTAAAAGCACATAAAAAGTGGCAAAATGTCTACAATGATGCCCTTGGCCAAAAAGGGCGTATGCGTTTTTTCCTGAATATATTCAGGAAAAAACGCATACGCCCTTTTTGGCCAACCAAGCAACCTGGAAAGGCAAATCAGCGCTACAAAGAAGTCTCGCTTCCCATCGGTCAAAAGGGCCATGCTGAAAAAAGTGTCAAAACCAGAAATGCAGGACAGGCCATGGAGAAATGGGAGCCTTGCTACACTGATGGGCGGGATGTAAATTGCCAACAGCCACTCTGGAAAAGGGTACGGTGTGTCCTGAAACATCTAAAAAACACAGCTTAGAGAGCATAGGGCACTTCCACGCATGGGGGGATAAAGAGGGAAAATTGAAAATCAGCAAGACACAAGCACCCCAAACTTTAGGGCTGCTCTGTTGACAAGGACCTCCACTTCATTCCACCTTAAATATCCCAGGAAAGCGAAAAATGGATAAAAAAGTTGTGGTCCTTATGTACAAAGGAATATCACTCAGCCATGAAATCAATGTCATGAGGCTAGTAGCAGCATGATGAGTGGATTTACGTACGACGATTCTAAGTGAAATAAGTCACACAGAAAAGGACACTTCTCATAAGGTGTCACTTATAGAGGGAATGTAAAAACCGTTACACTTGAACTGAATTACAAAACAGAACAGAGTCACACATGCAGAAAACACACTATGGCTGCTTAACGGGAAAGGTGAGGTGGGGTGATACATAAAACAAGAGTTTCAAATTAGCTCAGATACCGTTCCATAAACCCAATATGTAATAGACAAGACCTACTCCTTGCTCAGAGAACTGGACTCATCACGCCCGATTCATCGCACAAGAATATATCTGACTAGTAATAATCTTAAAACCTATGTATTGATATCTCTCTGTTTTTGTGTCAAGTGGGTGTAAAGCGGCATAAACACAGCCGTGAAAAGCAGCTAAACCCCATTATAAAAATAAATTACTTTTAAAAACCCATGAAACAAAGACAGTGAAAGAGAGAGAAATTTTTACACAATTCGTTCAGGGGCTGTGATGCAACCTGGATTGACCATATCTAGACCCACAGCTGGATGAGACATAAGGGTGGACACTCTTGGGGCTGAGAGGTTTGGTGAGGTTGGGTGAGCAAACGCAGACCCTTTAAAGAAATACTGCGTGCTACCCATCGCATGGGTCCCAAATCTCCAGGTTCAAGGGCATCTTCCTACATCAAAAACATGCATGAGAAACCCATAAGATGGTACACCGTGTGATTGGGAAAGGTTTCTAAAACGCACCTCATTTCTCATCTCCTTGTGCTCGGGTTGGCCATTCCAGCCACTTTACTAGCAATCTCCCTACGTGGAGCATCAGCACCTTTAACCTCCTGTTCCGTACAGGTTGCAATTTGTCCTGAGGATGAATGGGAAGACGGGGAACCAATGAGAGACTAGCTCTTGGTGTTGGGACAGGCACAGGTCACTCTATTTTCCCATCAGGAAGAAGAATTAACCACAGGCTCACCCTGTCCCCGGAACCAGAACAGGGCCGGAAGCCATCCTGCGCTTTTGCGGCCATCTCCCAAAAAAGCGAGTTGTAAAATGGAGCTTCAGGGCACTGCAATTCACAAACCTGCAGAGTTATAAATGATAACTCTCGGCCACAAATATATTGAGGGAAGGCAAAGAAGAGGATTTGAAATCAAGGCAGAATTGCAGGAAACAGATTTCAGGAGGTAGATTCGAATCGCCTTTAAAGCACATGAAAAGCGGCAAAACGTTGACAATGATGCCCTTGGCCAAAAAGGGCGTATGCGTTTTTTCCTGAATATATTCAGGAAAAAACGCATACGCCCTTTTTGGCCAACCAAGCAACCTGGAAAGGCAAATCAGCGCTAAAAAGAAGTCTCGCTTCCCATCGGTCAAAAGGGCCATGCTGAAAAAAGTGTCAAAACCAGAAATGCAGGACAGGACATGGAGAAATGAGAGCCTTGCTACACTGATTGGCGGGATGTAAATTGCCAACAGCCACTCTCGAGAAGTGTACGGTGTGTCCTGAAACATCTAAAAAACACAGCTTAGAGAGCATAGGGCACTTCCACGCATGGGGGGATAAAGAGGGAAAATTGAAAATCAGCAAGACACAAGCACCCCAAAGTTTAGGGCTGCTCTGTTGACAAGGACCTCCACTTCATTCCACCTTAAATATCCCAGGAAAGCGAAAAATGGATAAAAATGTTGTGGTCCTTATGTACAATGGAATATCACTCAGCCATGAAATCAATGTCATAAGGCTAGTAGCAGCATGATGAGTGGATTTAGGTAAGACGATTCTAAGTGAAATAAGTCACACAGAAAAGGACACTTCTCATAAGGTGTCACTTATAGAGGGAATGTAAAAACCGTTACACTTGAACTGAATTACAAAACAGAACAGAGTCACAAATGCAGAAAACACACTATGGCTGCTTAACGGGAAAGGTGAGGTGGGGTGATACATAAAACAAGAGTTTCAAATTAGCTCAGATACCGTTCCATAAACCCAATATGTAATAGACAAGACCTACTCCCTGCTCAGAGAACTGGACTCAACACGCCCGATTCATCGCACAAGAATATATCTGACTAGTAATAATCTTAAAATCTATGTATTGATATCTCTCTGTTTGTGTGTCAAGTGGGTGTAAAGCGGCATAAACACAGCCGTGAAAAGCAGCTAAACCCCATTATAAAAATAAATTACTTTTAAAAACCCATGAAACAAAGACAGTGAAAGAGAGAGAAATTTTTACACAATTCGTTCAGGGGCTGTGATGCAACCTGGATTGACCATATCTAGACCCACAGCTGGATGAGACATAAGGGTGGACACTCTTGGGGCTGAGAGGTTTGGTGAAGTTGGGTGAGCAAACGCAGACCCTTTAAAGTAATACTGCGTGCTACCCATCGCATGGGTCCCAAATCTCCAGGTTCAAGGGCATCTTCCTACATCAAAAACATGCATGAGAAACCCAGAAGATGGTACACGGTGTGATGGGGAAAGGTTTCTTAAACGCACCTCATTTCTCATCTCCTTGTGCTCGGGTTGGCCATTCCAGCCACTTTACTAGCAATCTCCCTACGTGGAGCATCAGCAACTTTAACCTCCTGTTCCGTACAGGTTGCAATTTGTCCTGAGGATGAATGGGAAGACGGGGAACCAATGAGAGACTAGCTCTTGGTGTTGGGACAGGCACAGGTCACTCTATATTCCCATCAGGAAGAAGAATTAACCACAGGCTCACCCTGTCCCCGGAACCAGAACAGGGCCGGAAGCCATCCTGCGCTTTTGCGGCCATCTCCCAAAAAAGCGAGTTGTAAAATGGAGCTTCAGGGCACTGCAATTCACAAACCTGCAGAGTTATAAATGATAACTCTCGGCCACAAATATATTGAGGGAAGGCAAAGAAGAGGATTTGAAATCAAGGCAGAATTGCAGGAAACAGATTTCAGGAGGTAGATTCGAATCGCCTTTAAAGCACATGAAAAGCGGCAAAACGTTGACAATGATGCCCTTGGCCAAAAAGGGCGTATGCGTTTTTTCCTGAATATATTCAGGAAAAAACGCATACGCCCTTTTTGGCCAACCAAGCAACCTGGAAAGGCAAATCAGCGCTACAAAGAAGTCTCGCTTCCCATCGGTCAAAAGGGCCATGCTGAAAAAAGTGTCAAAACCAGAAATGCAGGACAGGCCATGGAGAAATGGGAGCCTTGCTACACTGATGGGCGGGATGTAAATTGCCAACAGCCACTCTGGAAAAGGGTACGGTGTGTCCTGAAACATCTAAAAAACACAGCTTAGAGAGCATAGGGCACTTCCACGCATGGGGGGATAAAGAGGGAAAATTGAAAATCAGCAAGACACAAGCACCCCAAACTTTAGGGCTGCTCTGTTGACAAGGACCTCCACTTCATTCCACCTTAAATATCCCAGGAAAGCGAAAAATGGATAAAAAAGTTGTGGTCCTTATGTACAAAGGAATATCACTCAGCCATGAAATCAATGTCATGAGGCTAGTAGCAGCATGATGAGTGGATTTACGTACGACGATTCTAAGTGAAATAAGTCACACAGAAAAGGACACTTCTCATAAGGTGTCACTTATAGAGGGAATGTAAAAACCGTTACACTTGAACTGAATTACAAAACAGAACAGAGTCACACTTGCAGAAAACACACTATGGCTGCTTAACGGGAAAGGTGAGGTGGGGTGATACATAAAACAAGAGTTTCAAATTAGCTCAGATACCGTTCCATAAACCCAATATGTAATAGACAAGACCTACTCCTTGCTCAGAGAACTGGACTCATCACGCCCGATTCATCGCACAAGAATATATCTGACTAGTAATAATCTTAAAACCTATGTATTGATATCTCTCTGTTTTTGTGTCAAGTGGGTGTAAAGCGGCATAAACACAGCCGTGAAAAGCAGCTAAACCCCATTATAAAAATAGATTACTTTTAAAAACCCATGAAACAAAGACAGTGAAAGAGAGAGAAATTTTTACACAATTCGTTCAGGGGCTGTGATGCAACCTGGATTGACCATATCTAGACCCACAGCTGGATGAGACATAAGGGTGGACACTCTTGGGGCTGAGAGGTTTGGTGAGGTTGGGTGAGCAAACGCAGACCCTTTAAAGAAATACTGCGTGCTACCCATCGCATGGGTCCCAAATCTCCAGGTTCAAGGGCATCTTCCTACATCAAAAACATGCATGAGAAACCCAGAAGATGGTACACCGTGTGATTGGGAAAGGTTTCTAAAACGCACCTCATTTCTCATCTCCTTGTGCTCGGGTTGGCCATTCCAGCCACTTTACTAGCAATCTCCCTACGTGGAGCATCAGCACCTTTAACCTCCTGTTCCGTACAGGTTGCAATTTGTCCTGAGGATGAATGGGAAGACGGGGAACCAATGAGAGAATAGCTCTTGGTGTTGGGACAGGCACAGGTCACTCTATTTTCCCATCAGGAAGAAGAATTAACCACAGGCTCACCCTGTCCCCGGAACCAGAACAGGGCCGGAAGCCATCCTGCGCTTTTGCGGCCATCTCCCAAAAAAGCGAGTTGTAAAATGGAGCTTCAGGGCACTGCAATTCACAAACCTGCAGAGTTATAAATGATAACTCTCGGCCACAAATATATTGAGGGAAGGCAAAGAAGAGGATTTGAAATCAAGGCAGAATTGCAGGAAACAGATTTCAGGAGGTAGATTCGAATCGCCTTTAAAGCACATGAAAAGCGGCAAAACGTTGACAATGATGCCCTTGGCCAAAAAGGGCGTATGCGTTTTTTCCTGAATATATTCAGGAAAAAACGCATACGCCCTTTTTGGCCAACCAAGCAACCTGGAAAGGCAAATCAGCGCTACAAAGAAGTCTCGCTTCCCATCGGTCAAAAGGGCCATGCTGAAAAAAGTGTCAAAACCAGAAATGCAGGACAGGCCATGGAGAAATGGGAGCCTTGCTACACTGATGGGCGGGATGTAAATTGCCAACAGCCACTCTGGAAAAGGGTACGGTGTGTCCTGAAACATCTATAAAACACAGCTTAGAGAGCATAGGGCACTTCCACGCATGGGGGTATAAAGTGGGAAAATTGAAAATCAGCAAGACACAAGCACCCCAAAGTTTAGGGCTGCTCTGTTGACAAGGACCTCCACTTCATTCCACCTTAAATATCCCAGGAAAGCGAAAAATGGATAAAAAAGTTGTGGTCCTTATGTACAAAGGAATATCACTCAGCCATGAAATCAATGTCATGAGGCTAGTAGCAGCATGATGAGTGGATTTACGTACGACGATTCTAAGTGAAATAAGTCACACAGAAAAGGACACTTCTCATAAGGTGTCACTTATAGATGGAATGTAAAAACCGTTACACTTGAACTGAATTACAAAACAGAACAGAGTCACACTTGCAGAAAACACACTATGGCTGCTTAACGGGAAAGGTGAGGTGGGGTGATACATAAAACAAGAGTTTCAAATTAGCTCAGATATCGTTCCATAAACCCAATATGTAATAGACAAGACCTACTCCCTGCTCAGAGAACTGGACTCAACACGCCCGATTCATCGCACAAGAATATATCTGACTAGTAATAATCTTAAAACCTATGTATTGATATCTCTCTGTTTGTGTGTCAAGTGGGTGTAAAGCGGCATAAACACAGCCGTGAAAAGCAGCTAAACCCCATTATAAAAATAAATTACTTTTAAAAACCCATGAAACAAAGACAGTGAAAGAGAGAGAAATTTTTACACAATTCGTTCAGGGGCTGTGATGCAACCTGGATTGACCATATCTAGACCCACAGCGGGATGAGACATAATGGTGGACACTCTTGGGGCTGAGAGGTTTGGTGAGGTTGGGTGAGCAAACGCAGACCCTTTAAAGTAATACTGCGTGCTACCCATCGCATGGGTCCCAAATCTCCAGGTTCAAGGGCATCTTCCTACATCAAAAACATGCATGAGAAACCCAGAAGATGGTACACCGTGTGATGGGGAAAGGTTTCTAAAACGCACCTCATTTCTCATCTCCTTGTGCTCGGGTTCGCCATTCCAGCCACTTTACTAGCAATCTCTCTACTTGGAGCATCAGCACCTTTAACCTCCTGTTCCGTACAGGTTGCAATTTGTCCTGAGGATGAACGGGAAGACGGGGAACCAATGAGACACTAGCTCTTGGTGTTGGGACAGGCACAGGTCACTCTATTTTCCCATCAGGAAGAAGAATTAACCACAGGCTCAGCCTGCCCCCCGGAACCAGAACAGGGCCTGAAGCCATCCTGCGCTTTTGCGGCCAGCTCCCAAAAAAGCGACTTGTAAAATGGAGCTTCAGGGCACTGCAATTCACAAACCTGCAGAGTTATAAATGATAACTCTCGTCCACAAATATATTGAGGGAAGGCAAAGAAGAGGATTTGAAATCAAGGCAGAATTGCAGGAAACAGATTTCAGGAGGTAGATTCGAATCGCCTTTAAAGCACGTGAAAAGCAGCAAAACGTTGACAATGATGCCCTTGGCCAAAAAGGGCGTAGGCGTTTTTTCCTGAATATATTCAGGTAAAAACGCCTACGCCCTTTTTGGCCAACCAAGCAACCTGGAAAGGCAAATCAGCGCTACAAAGAAGTCTCGCTTCCCATCGGTCAAAAGGGCCATGCTGAAAAAAGTGTCAAAACCAGAAATGCAGGACAGGCCATGGAGAAATGGGAGCCTTGCTACACTGATGGGCGGGATGTAAATTGCCAACAGCCACTCTGGAGAAGGGTACGGTGTGTCCTGAAACATCTATAAAACACAGCTTAGAGAGCATAGGGCACTTCCACGCATGGGGGTATAAAGTGGGAAAACTGGAAATCAGCAAGACACAAGCACCCCAAAGTTTAGGGCTGCTCTGTTGACAAGGACCTCCACTTCATTCCACCTTAAATATCCCAGGAAAGCGAAAAATGGATAAAAAAGTTGTGGTCCTTATGTACAATGGAATATCACTCAGCCATGAAATCAATGTCATAAGGCTAGTAGCAGCATGATGAGTGGATTTAGGTACGACGATTCTAAGTGAAATAAGTCACACAGAAAAGGACACTTCTCATAAGGTGTCACTTATAGAGGGAATGTAAAACCGTTACACTTGAACTGAATTACAAAACAGAACAGAGTCACACATGCAGCAAACACACTATGGCTGCTTAACGGGAAAGGTGAGGTGGGGTGATACATAAAACAAGAGTTTCAAATTAGCTCAGATACCGTTCCATAAACCCAATATGTAATAGACAAGACCTACTCCCTGCTCAGAGAACTGGACTCAACACGCCCGATTAATCGCACAAGAATATATCTGACTAGTAATAATCTTAAAACCTATGTATTGATATCTCTCTGTTTGTGTGTCAAGTGGGTGTAAAGCGGCATAAACACAGCCGTGAAAAGCAGCTAAACCCCATTATAAAAATAAATTACTTTTAAAAACCCATGAAACAAAGACAGTGAAAGAGAGAGAAATTTTTACACAATTCGTTCAGGGGCTGTGATGCAACCTGGATTGACCATATCTAGACCCACAGCGGGATGAGACATAAGGGTGGACACTCCTGGGGCTGAGAGGTTTGGTGAGGTGGGGTGAGCAAACGCAGACCCTTTAAAGTAATACTGCGTGCTACCCATCGCATGGGTCCCAAATCTCCAGGTTCAAGGGCATCTTCCTACATCAAAAACATGCATGAGAAACCCAGAAGATGGTACACCGTGTGATGGGGAAAGGTTTCTAAAACGCACCTCATTTCTCATCTCCTTGTGCTCGGGTTCGCCATTCCAGCCACTTTACTAGCAATCTCTCTACTTGGAGCATCAGCACCTTTAACCTCCTGTTCCGTACAGGTTGCAATTTGTCCTGAGGATGAACGGGAAGACGGGGAACCAATGAGACACTAGCTCTTGGTGTTGGGACAGGCACAGGTCACTCTATTTTCCCATCAGGAAGAAGAATTAACCACAGGCTCAGCCTGCCCCCCGGAACCAGAACAGGGCCTGAAGCCATCCTGCGCTTTTGCGGCCAGCTCCCAAAAAAGCGACTTGTAAAATGGAGCTTCAGGGCACTGCAATTCACAAACCTGCAGAGTTATAAATGATAACTCTCGTCCACAAATATATTGAGGGAAGGCAAAGAAGAGGATTTGAAATCAAGGCAGAATTGCAGGAAACAGATTTCAGGAGGTAGATTCGAATCGCCTTTAAAGCACGTGAAAAGCAGCAAAACGTTGACAATGATGCCCTTGGCCAAAAAGGGCGTAGGCGTTTTTTCCTGAATATATTCAGGTAAAAACGCCTACGCCCTTTTTGGCCAACCAAGCAACCTGGAAAGGCAAATCAGCGCTACAAAGAAGTCTCGCTTCCCATCGGTCAAAAGGGCCATGCTGAAAAAAGTGTCAAAACCAGAAATGCAGGACAGGCCATGGAGAAATGGGAGCCTTGCTACACTGATGAGCGGGATGTAAATTGCCAACAGCCACTCTGGAGAAGGGTACGGTGTGTCCTGAAACATCTATAAAACACAGCTTAGAGAGCATAGGGCACTTCCACGCATGGGGGTATAAAGTGGGAAAATTGAAAATCAGCAAGACACAAGCACCCCAAAGTTTAGGGCTGCTCTGTTGACAAGGACCTCCACTTCATTCCACCTTAAATATCCCAGGAAAGCGAAAAATGGATAAAAAAGTTGTGGTCCTTATGTACAATGGAATATCACTCAGCCATGAAATCAATGTCATAAGGCTAGTAGCAGCATGATGAGTGGATTTAGGTACGACGATTCTAAGTGAAATAAGTCACACAGAAAAGGACACTTCTCATAAGGTGTCACTTATAGAGGGAATGTAAAACCGTTACACTTGAACTGAATTACAAAACAGAACAGAGTCACACATGCAGAAAACACACTATGGCTGCTTATCGGGAAAGGTGAGGTGGGGTGATACATAAAACAAGAGTTTCAAATTAGCTCAGATACCGTTCCATAAACCCAATATGTAATAGACAAGACCTACTCCCTGCTCAGAGAACTGGACTCAACACGCCCGATTCATCGCACTAGAATATATCTGACTAGTAATAATCTTAAAACCTATGTATTGATATCTCTCTGTTAGTGTGTCAAGTGGGTGTAAAGCGGCATAAACACAGCCGTGAAAAGCAGCTAAACCCCATTATAAAAATAAATTACTTTTAAAAACCCATGAAACAAAGACAGTGAAAGAGAGAGAAATTTTTACACAATTCGTTCAGGGGCTGTGATGCAACCTGGATTGACCATATCTAGACCCACAGCTGGATGAGACATAAGGGTGGACACTCTTGGGGCTGAGAGGTTGGGTGAGGTTGGGTGAGCAAACGCAGACGCTTTAAAGTAATACTGCATGCTACCCATCGCATGGGTCCCAAATCTCCAGGATCAAGGGCATCTTCTTACATCAAAAACATGCATGAGAAACCCAGAAGATGGTACACCGTGTGATGGGGAAAGGTTTCTAAAACGCACCTCATTTCTCATCTCCTTGTGCTCGGGTTCGCCATTCCAGCCACTTTACTAGCAATCTCCCTACTTGGAGCATCAGCACCTTTAAACTCCTGTTCCGTACAGGTTGCAATTTGTCCTGAGGATGAACGGGAAGATGGGGAACCAATGAGAGACTAGCTCTTGGTGTTGGGACAGGCACAGGTCACTCTATTTTCCCATCAGGAAGAAGAATTAACCACAGGCTCAGCCTGCCCCCCGGAACCAGAACAGGGCCTGAAGCCATCCTGCGCTTTTGCGGCCAGGTCCCAAAAAAGCGAGTTGTAAAATGGAGCTTCAGGGCACTGCAATTCACAAACCTGCAGAGTTATAAATGATAACTCTCGTCCACAAATATATTGAGGGAAGGCAAAGAAGAGGATTTGAAATCAAGGCAGAATTGCAGGAAACAGATTTCAGGAGGTAGATTCGAATCGCCTTTAAAGCACGTGAAAAGCAGCAAAACGTTGACAATGATGCCCTTGGCCAAAAAGGGCGTAGGCGTTTCTTCCTGAATATATTCAGGAAAAAACGCCTACGCCCTTTTTGGCCAACCAAGCAACCTGGAAAGGCAAATCAGCGCTACAAAGAAGTCTCGCTTCCCATCGGTCAAAAGGGCCATGCTGAAAAAAGTGTCAAAACCAGAAATGCAGGACAGGCCATGGAGAAATGGGAGCCTTGCTACACTGATGGGCGGGATGTAAATTGCCAACAGCCACTCTGGAGAAGGGTACGGTGTGTCCTGAAACATCTATAAAACACAGCTTAGAGAGCATAGGGCACTTCCACGCATGGGGGTATAAAGTGGGAAAATTGAAAATCAGCAAGACACAAGCACCCCAAAGTTTAGGGCTGCTCTGTTGACAAGGACCTCCACTTCATTCCACCTTAAATATCCCAGGAAAGCGAAAAATGGATAAAAAATTGTGGTCCTTATGTACAATGGAATATCACTCAGCCATGAAATCAATGTCATAAGGCTAGTAGCAGCATGATGAGTGGATTTAGGTACGACGATTCTAAGTGAAATAAGTCACACAGAAAAGGACACTTCTCATAAGGTGTCACTTATAGAGGGAATGTAAAACCGTTACACTTGAACTGAATTACAAAACAGAACAGAGTCACACATGCAGAAAACACACTATGGCTGCTTAACGGGAAAGGTGAGGTGGGGTGATACATAAAACAAGAGTTTCAAATTAGCTCAGATACCGTTCCATAAACCCAATATGTAATAGACAAGACCTACTCCCTGCTCAGAGAACTGGACTCAACACGCCCGATTCATCGCACAAGAATATATCTGACTAGTAATAATCTTAAAACCTATGTATTGATATCTCTCTGTTTGTGTGTCAAGCGGGTGTAAAGCGGCATAAACACAGCCGTGAAAAGCAGCTAAACCCCATTATAAAAATAAATTACTTTTAAAAACCCATGGAACAAAGACAGTGAAAGAGAGAGAAATTTTTACACAATTCGTTCAGGGGCTGTGATGCAACCTGGATTGACCATATCTAGACCCACAGCTGGATGAGACATAAGGGGGGACACTCTTGGGGCTGAGAGGTTGGGTGAGGTTGGGTGAGCAAACGCAGACCCTTTAAAGTAATACTGCGTGCTACCCATCGCATGGGTCCCAAATCTCCAGGTTCAAGGGCATCTTCCTACATCAAAAACATGCATGAGAAACCCAGAAGATGGTACACCGTGTGATGGGGAAAGGTTTCTAAAACGCACCTCATTTCTCATCTCCTTGTGCTCGGGTTCGCCATTCCAGCCACTTTACTAGCAATCTCCCTACTTGGAGCATCAGCACCTTTAACCTCCTGTTCCGTACAGGTTGCAATTTGTCCTGAGGATTAACGGGAAGACGGGGAACCAATGAGAGACTAGCTCTTGGTGTTGGGACAGGCACAGGTCACTCTATTTTCCCATCAGGAAGAAGAATTAACCACATGCTCAGCCTGCCCCCCGGAACCAGAACAGGGCCTGAAGCCATCCTGCGCTTTTGCGGCCAGCTCCCAAAAAAGCGAGTTGTAAAATGGAGCTTCAGGGCACTGCTATTCACAAACCTGCAGAGTTATAAATGATAACTCTCGTCCACAAATATATTGAGGGAAGGCAAAGAAGAGGATTTGAACTCAAGGCAGAATTGCAGGAAACAGATTTCAGGAGGTAGATTCGAATCGCCTTTAAAGCACGTGAAAAGCAGCAAAACGTTGACAATGATGCCCTTGGCCAAAAAGGGCGTAGGCGTTTTTTCCTGAATATATTCAGGAAAAAACGCCTACGCCCTTTTTGGCCAACCAAGCAACCTGGAAAGGCAAATCAGCGCTACAAAGAAGTCTCGCTTCCCATCGGTCAAAAGGGCCATGCTGAAAAAAGTGTCAAAACCAGAAATGCAGGACAGGCCATGGAGAAATTGGAGCCTTTCTACACTGATGGGCGGGATGTAAATTGCCAACAGCCACTCTGGAGAAGGGTACGGTGTGTCCTGAAACATCTATAAAACACAGCTTAGAGAGCATAGGGCACTTCCACGCATGGGGGTATAAAGTGGGAAAATTGAAAATCAGCAAGACACAAGCACCCCAAAGTTTAGGGCTGCTCTGTTGACAAGGACCTCCACTTCATTCCACCTTAAATATCCCAGGAAAGCGAAAAATGGATAAAAAAGTTGTGGTCCTTATGTACAATGGAATATCACTCAGCCATGAAATCAATGTCATGAGGCTAGTAGCAGCATGATGAGTGGATTTACGTACGACGATTCTAAGTGAAATAAGTCACACAGAAAAGGACACTTCTCATAAGGTGTCACTTATAGAGGGAATGTAAAAACCGTTACACTTGAACTGAATTACAAAACAGAACAGAGTCACACATGCAGAAAACACACTATGGCTGCTTAACGGGAAAGGTGAGGTGGGGTGATACATAAAACAAGAGTTTCAAATTAGCTCAGATACCGTTCCATAAACCCAATATGTAATAGACAAGACCTACTCCCTGCTCAGAGAACTGGACTCAACACGCCCGATTCATCGCACAAGAATATATCTGACTAGTAATAATCTTAAAACCTATGTATTGATATCTCTCTGTTTGTGTGTCAAGTGGGTGTAAAGCGGCATAAACACAGCCGTGAAAAGCAGCTAAACCCCATTATAAAAATAAATTACTTTTAAAAACCCATGAAACAAAGACAGTGAAAGAGAGAGAAATTTTTACACAATTCGTTCAGGGGCTGTGATGCAACCTGGATTGACCATATCTAGACCCACAGCTGGATGAGACATAAGGGTGGACACTCTTGGGGCTGAGAGGTTTGGTGAGGTTGGGTGAGCAAACGCAGACCCTTTAAAGTAATACTGCGTGCTACCCATCGCATGGGTCCCAAATCTCCAGGTTCAAGGGCATCTTCCTACATCAAAAACATGCATGAGAAACCCAGAAGATGGTACACCGTGTGATGGGGAAAGGTTTCTAAAACGCACCTCATTTCTCATCTCCTTGTGCTCGGGTTCGCCATTCCAGCCACTTTACTAGCAATCTCCCTACTTGGAGCATCAGCACCTTTAACCTCCTGTTCCGTACAGGTTGCAATTTGTCCTGAGGATGAACGGGAAGACGGGGAACCAATGAGAGACTAGCTCTTGGTGTTGGGACAGGCACAGGTCACTCTATTTTCCCATCAGGAAGAAGAATTAACCACAGGCTCAGCCTGCCCCCCGGAACCAGAACAGGGCCTGAAGCCATCCTGCGCTTTTGCGGCCAGCTCCCAAAAAAGCGAGTTGTAAAATGGAGCTTCAGGGCACTGCTATTCACAAACCTGCAGAGTTATAAATGATAACTCTCGTCCACAAATATATTGAGGGAAGGCAAAGAAGAGGATTTGAAATCAAGGCAGAATTGCAGGAAACAGATTTCAGGAGGTAGATTCGAATCGCCTTTAAAGCACGTGAAAAGCAGCAAAACGTTGACAATGATGCCCTTGGCCAAAAAGGGCGTAGGCGTTTTTTCCTGAATATATTCAGGTAAAAACGCCTACGCCCTTTTTGGCCAACCAAGCAACCTGGAAAGGCAAATCAGCGCTACAAAGAAGTCTCGCTTCCCATCGGTCAAAAGGGCCATGCTGAAAAAAGTGTCAAAACCAGAAATGCAGGACAGGCCATGGAGAAATGGGAGCCTTGCTACACTGATGGGCGGGATGTAAATTGCCAACAGCCACTCTGGAGAAGGGTACGGTGTGTCCTGAAACATCTATAAAACACAGCTTAGAGAGCATAGGGCACTTCCACGCATGGGGGTATAAAGTGGGAAAATTGAAAATCAGCAAGACACAAGCACCCCAAAGTTTAGGGCTGCTCTGTTGACAAGGACCTCCACTTCATTCCACCTTAAATATCCCAGGAAAGCGAAAAAGGGATAAAAAAGTTGTGGTCCTTATGTACAATGGAATATCACTCAGCCATGAAATCAATGTCAGAAGGCTAGTAGCAGCATTATGAGTGGATTTAGGTACAACGATTGTAAGTGAAATAAGTCACACAGAAAATGACACTTCTCATAAGGTGTCACTTACAGAGGGAATGTAAAAATCGTTACACTTGAACTGAATTACAAAACAGAACAGAGTCACACATGCAGAAAACACACTATGGCTGCTTAACGGGAAAGGTGAGGTGGGGTGATACATAAAACAAGAGTTTCAAATTAGCTCAGATACCGTTCCATAAACCCAATATGTAATAGACAAGACCTACTCCCTGCTCAGAGAACTGGACTCAACACGCCCGATTCATCGCACAAGAATATATCTGACTAGTAATAATCTTAAAACCTATGTATTGATATCTCTCTGTTTGTGTGTCAAGCGGGTGTAAAGCGGCATAAACACAGCCGTGAAAAGCAGCTAAACCCCATTATAAAAATAAATTACTTTTAAAAACCCATGAAACAAAGACAGTGAAAGAGAGAGAAATTTTTACACAATTCGTTCAGGGGCTGTGATGCAACCTGGATTGACCATATCTAGACCCACAGCTGGATGAGACATAAGGGTGGACACTCTTGGGGCTGAGAGGTTGGGTGAGGTTGGGTGAGCAAACGCAGACGCTTTAAAGTAATACTGCATGCTACCCATCGCATGGGTCCCAAATCTCCAGGATCAAGGGCATCTTCTTACATCAAAAACATGCATGAGAAACCCAGAAGATGGTACACCGTGTGATGGGGAAAGGTTTCTAAAACGCACCTCATTTCTCATCTCCTTGTGCTCGGGTTCGCCATTCCAGCCACTTTACTAGCAATCTCCCTACTTGGAGCATCAGCACCTTTAAACTCCTGTTCCGTACAGGTTGCAATTTGTCCTGAGGATGAACGGGAAGATGGGGAACCAATGAGAGACTAGCTCTTGGTGTTGGGACAGGCACAGGTCACTCTATTTTCCCATCAGGAAGAAGAATTAACCACAGGCTCAGCCTGCCCCCCGGAACCAGAACAGGGCCTGAAGCCATCCTGCGCTTTTGCGGCCAGGTCCCAAAAAAGCGAGTTGTAAAATGGAGCTTCAGGGCACTGCAATTCACAAACCTGCAGAGTTATAAATGATAACTCTCGTCCACAAATATATTGAGGGAAGGCAAAGAAGAGGATTTGAAATCAAGGCAGAATTGCAGGAAACAGATTTCAGGAGGTAGATTCGAATCGCCTTTAAAGCACGTGAAAAGCAGCAAAACGTTGACAATGATGCCCTTGGCCAAAAAGGGCGTAGGCGTTTCTTCCTGAATATATTCAGGAAGAAACGCCTACGCCCTTTTTGGCCAACCAAGCAACCTGGAAAGGCAAATCAGCGCTACAAAGAAGTCTCGCTTCCCATCGGTCAAAAGGGCCATGCTGAAAAAAGTGTCAAAACCAGAAATGCAGGACAGGCCATGGAGAAATGGGAGCCTTGCTACACTGATGGGCGGGATGTAAATTGCCAACAGCCACTCTGGAGAAGGGTACGGTGTGTCCTGAAACATCTATAAAACACAGCTTAGAGAGCATAGGGCACTTCCACGCATGGGGGTATAAAGTGGGAAAATTGAAAATCAGCAAGACACAAGCACCCCAAAGTTTAGGGCTGCTCTGTTGACAAGGACCTCCACTTCATTCCACCTTAAATATCCCAGGAAAGCGAAAAATGGATAAAAAATTGTGGTCCTTATGTACAATGGAATATCACTCAGCCATGAAATCAATGTCATAAGGCTAGTAGCAGCATGATGAGTGGATTTAGGTACGACGATTCTAAGTGAAATAAGTCACACAGAAAAGGACACTTCTCATAAGGTGTCACTTATAGAGGGAATGTAAAACCGTTACACTTGAACTGAATTACAAAACAGAACAGAGTCACACATGCAGAAAACACACTATGGCTGCTTAACGGGAAAGGTGAGGTGGGGTGATACATAAAACAAGAGTTTCAAATTAGCTCAGATACCGTTCCATAAACCCAATATGTAATAGACAAGACCTACTCCCTGCTCAGAGAACTGGACTCAACACGCCCGATTCATCGCACAAGAATATATCTGACTAGTAATAATCTTAAAACCTATGTATTGATATCTCTCTGTTTGTGTGTCAAGCGGGTGTAAAGCGGCATAAACACAGCCGTGAAAAGCAGCTAAACCCCATTATAAAAATAAATTACTTTTAAAAACCCATGGAACAAAGACAGTGAAAGAGAGAGAAATTTTTACACAATTCGTTCAGGGGCTGTGATGCAACCTGGATTGACCATATCTAGACCCACAGCTGGATGAGACATAAGGGGGGACACTCTTGGGGCTGAGAGGTTGGGTGAGGTTGGGTGAGCAAACGCAGACCCTTTAAAGTAATACTGCGTGCTACCCATCGCATGGGTCCCAAATCTCCAGGTTCAAGGGCATCTTCCTACATCAAAAACATGCATGAGAAACCCAGAAGATGGTACACCGTGTGATGGGGAAAGGTTTCTAAAACGCACCTCATTTCTCATCTCCTTGTGCTCGGGTTCGCCATTCCAGCCACTTTACTAGCAATCTCCCTACTTGGAGCATCAGCACCTTTAACCTCCTGTTCCGTACAGGTTGCAATTTGTCCTGAGGATTAACGGGAAGACGGGGAACCAATGAGAGACTAGCTCTTGGTGTTGGGACAGGCACAGGTCACTCTATTTTCCCATCAGGAAGAAGAATTAACCACAGGCTCAGCCTGCCCCCCGGAACCAGAACAGGGCCTGAAGCCATCCTGCGCTTTTGCGGCCAGCTCCCAAAAAAGCGAGTTGTAAAATGGAGCTTCAGGGCACTGCTATTCACAAACCTGCAGAGTTATAAATGATAACTCTCGTCCACAAATATATTGAGGGAAGGCAAAGAAGAGGATTTGAACTCAAGGCAGAATTGCAGGAAACAGATTTCAGGAGGTAGATTCGAATCGCCTTTAAAGCACGTGAAAAGCAGCAAAACGTTGACAATGATGCCCTTGGCCAAAAAGGGCGTAGGCGTTTTTTCCTGAATATATTCAGGAAAAAACGCCTACGCCCTTTTTGGCCAACCAAGCAACCTGGAAAGGCAAATCAGCGCTACAAAGAAGTCTCGCTTCCCATCGGTCAAAAGGGCCATGCTGAAAAAAGTGTCAAAACCAGAAATGCAGGACAGGCCATGGAGAAATTGGAGCCTTTCTACACTGATGGGCGGGATGTAAATTGCCAACAGCCACTCTGGAGAAGGGTACGGTGTGTCCTGAAACATCTATAAAACACAGCTTAGAGAGCATAGGGCACTTCCACGCATGGGGGTATAAAGTGGGAAAATTGAAAATCAGCAAGACACAAGCACCCCAAAGTTTAGGGCTGCTCTGTTGACAAGGACCTCCACTTCATTCCACCTTAAATATCCCAGGAAAGCGAAAAATGGATAAAAAAGTTGTGGTCCTTATGTACAATGGAATATCACTCAGCCATGAAATCAATGTCATGAGGCTAGTAGCAGCATGATGAGTGGATTTACGTACGACGATTCTAAGTGAAATAAGTCACACAGAAAAGGACACTTCTCATAAGGTGTCACTTATAGAGGGAATGTAAAAACCGTTACACTTGAACTGAATTACAAAACAGAACAGAGTCACACATGCAGAAAACACACTATGGCTGCTTAACGGGAAAGGTGAGGTGGGGTGATACATAAAACAAGAGTTTCAAATTAGCTCAGATACCGTTCCATAAACCCAATATGTAATAGACAAGACCTACTCCCTGCTCAGAGAACTGGACTCAACACGCCTGATTCATCGCACAAGAATATATCTGACTAGTAATAATCTTAAAACCTATGTATTGATATCTCTCTGTTTGTGTGTCAAGTGGGTGTAAAGCGGCATAAACACAGCCGTGAAAAGCAGCTAAACCCCATTATAAAAATAAATTACTTTTAAAAACCCATGAAACAAAGACAGTGAAAGAGAGAGAAATTTTTACACAATTCGTTCAGGGGCTGTGATGCAACCTGGATTGACCATATCTAGACCCACAGCTGGATGAGACATAAGGGTGGACACTCTTGGGGCTGAGAGGTTTGGTGAGGTTGGGTGAGCAAACGCAGACCCTTTAAAGTAATACTGCGTGCTACCCATCGCATGGGTCCCAAATCTCCAGGTTCAAGGGCATCTTCCTACATCGAAAACATGCATGAGAAACCCAGAAGATGGTACACCGTGTGATGGGGAAAGGTTTCTAAAACGCACCTCATTTCTCATCTCCTTGTGCTCGGGTTCGCCATTCCAGCCACTTTACTAGCAATCTCCCTACTTGGAGCATCAGCACCTTTAACCTCCTGTTCCGTACAGGTTGCAATTTGTCCTGAGGATGAACGGGAAGACGGGGAACCAATGAGAGACTAGCTCTTGGTGTTGGGACAGGCACAGGTCACTCTATTTTCCCATCAGGAAGAAGAATTAACCACAGGCTCAGCCTGCCCCCCGGAACCAGAACAGGGCCTGAAGCCATCCTGCGCTTTTGCGGCCAGCTCCCAAAAAAGCGAGTTGTAAAATGGAGCTTCAGGGCACTGCTATTCACAAACCTGCAGAGTTATAAATGATAACTCTCGTCCACAAATATATTGAGGGAAGGCAAAGAAGAGGATTTGAACTCAAGGCAGAATTGCAGGAAACAGATTTCAGGAGGTAGATTCGAATCGCCTTTAAAGCACGTGAAAAGCAGTAAAACGTTGACAATGATGCCCTTGGCCAAAAAGGGCGTAGGCGTTTTTTCCTGAATATATTCAGGAAAAAACGCCTACGCCCTTTTTGGCCAACCAAGCAACCTGGAAAGGCAAATCAGCGCTACAAAGAAGTCTCGCTTCCCATCGGTCAAAAGGGCCATGCTGAAAAAAGTGTCAAAACCAGAAATGCAGGACAGGCCATGGAGAAATGGGAGCCTTTCTACACTGATGGGCGGGATGTAAATTGCCAACAGCCACTCTGGAGAAGGGTACGGTGTGTCCTGAAACATCTATAAAACACAGCTTAGAGAGCATAGGGCACTTCCACGCATGGGGGGATAAAGTGGGAAAATTGAAAATCAGCAAGACACAAGCACCCCAAAGTTTAGGGCTGCTCTGTTGACAAGGACCTCCACTTCATTCCACCTTAAATATCCCAGGAAAGCGAAAAATGGATAAAAAAGTTGTGGTCCTTATGTACAATGGAATATCACTCAGCCATGAAATCAATGTCATAAGGCTAGTAGCAGCATGATGAGTGGATTTAGGTAAGACGATTCTAAGTGAAATAAGTCACACAGAAAAGGACACTTCTCATAAGGTGTCACTTATAGAGGGAATGTAAAAACCGTTACACTTGAACTGAATTACAAAACAGAACAGAGTCACACATGCAGAAAACACACTATGGCTGCTTAACGGGAAAGGTGAGGTGGGGTGATACATAAAACAAGAGTTTCAAATTAGCTCAGATACCGTTCCATAAACCCAATATGTAATAGACAAGACCTACTCCCTGCTCAGAGAACTGGACTCAACACGCCCGATTCATCGCACAAGAATATATCTGACTAGTAATAATCTTAAAACCTATGTATTGATATCTCTCTGTTTGTGTGTCAAGTGGGTGTAAAGCGGCATAAACACAGCCGTGAAAAGCAGCTAAACCCCATTATAAAAATAAATTACTTTTAAAAACCCATGAAACAAAGACAGTGAAAGAGAGAGAAATTTTTACACAATTCGTTCAGGGGCTGTGATGCAACCTGGATTGACCATATCTAGACCCACAGCTGGATGAGACATAAGGGTGGACACTCTTGGGGCTGAGAGGTTTGGTGAGGTTGGGTGAGCAAACGCAGACCCTTTAAAGTAATACTGCGTGCTACCCATCGCATGGGTCCCAAATCTCCAGGTTCAAGGGCATCTTCCTACATCAAAAACATGCATGAGAAACCCAGAAGATGGTACACCGTGTGATGGGGAAAGGTTTCTAAAACGCACCTCATTTCTCATCTCCTTGTGCTCGGGTTCGCCATTCCAGCCACTTTACTAGCAATCTCCCTACTTGGAGCATCAGCACCTTTAACCTCCTGTTCCGTACAGGTTGCAATTTGTCCTGAGGATGAACGGGAAGACGGGGAACCAATGAGACACTAGCTCTTGGTGTTGGGACAGGCACAGGTCACTCTATTTTCCCATCAGGAAGAAGAATTAACCACAGGCTCAGCCTGCCCCCCGGAACCAGAACAGGGCCTGAAGCCATCCTGCGCTTTTGCGGCCAGCTCCCAAAAAAGCGAGTTGTAAAATGGAGCTTCAGGGCACTGCAATTCACAAACCTGCAGAGTTATAAATGATGACTCTCGTCCACAAATATATTGAGGGAAGGCAAAGAAGAGGATTTGAAATCAAGGCAGAATTGCAGGAAACAGATTTCAGGCGGTAGATTCGAATCGCCTTTAAAGCACGTGAAAAGCAGCAAAACGTTGACAATGATGCCCTTGGCCAAAAAGGGCGTAGGCGTTTTTTCCTGAATATATTCAGGAAAAAACGCCTACGCCCTATTTGGCCAACCAAGCAACCTGGAAAGGCAAATCAGCGCTACAAAGAAGTCTCGCTTCCCATCGGTCAAAAGGGCCATGCTGAAAAAAGTGTCAAAACCAGAAATGCAGGACAGGCCATGGAGAAATGGGAGCCTTGCTACACTGATGGGCGGGATGTAAATTGCCAACAGCCACTCTGGAGAAGGGTACGGTGTGTCCTGAAACATCTATAAAACACAGCTTAGAGAGCATAGGGCACTTCCACGCATGGGGGTATAAAGTGGGAAAATTGAAAATCAGCAAGACACAAGCACCCCAAAGTTTAGGGCTGCTCTGTTGACAAGGACCTCCACTTCATTCCACCTTAAATATCCCAGGAAAGCGAAAAATGGATAAAAAAGTTGTGGTCCTTATGTACAATGGAATATCACTCAGCCATGAAATCAATGTCATGAGGCTAGTAGCAGCATGATGAGTGGATTTACGTACGACGATTCTAAGTAAAATAAGTCACACAGAAAAGGACACTTCTCATAAGGTGTCACTTATAGAGGGAATGTAAAAACCGTTACACTTGAACTGAATTACAAAACAGAACAGAGTCACACATGCAGAAAACACACTATGGCTGCTTAACGGGAAAGGTGAGGTGGGGTGATACATAAAACAAGAGTTTCAAATTAGCTCAGATACCGTTCCATAAACCCAATATGTAATAGACAAGACCTACTCCCTGCTCAGGGAACTGGACTCAACAGGCCCGATTCATCGCACAAGAATATATCTGACTAGTAATAATCTTAAAACCTATGTATTGATATCTCTCTGTTTGTGTGTCAAGTGGGTGTAAAGCGGCATAAACACAGCCGTGAAAAGCAGCTAAACCCCATTATAAAAATAAATTACTTTTAAAAACCCATGAAACAAAGACAGTGAAAGAGAGAGAAATTTTTACACAATTCGTTCAGGGGCTGTGATGCAACCTGGATTGACCATATCTAGACCCACAGCTGGATGAGACATAAGGGTGGACACTCTTGGGGCTGAGAGGTTTGGTGAGGTTGGGTGAGCAAACGCAGACCCTTTAAAGTAATACTGCGTGCTACCCATCGCATGGGTCCCAAATCTCCAGGTTCAAGGGCATCTTCCTACATCAAAAACATGCATGAGAAACCCAGAAGATGGTACACCGTGTGATGGGGAAAGGTTTCTAAAACGCACCTCATTTCTCATCTCCTTGTGCTCGGGTTCGCCATTCCAGCCACTTTACTAGCAATCTCCCTACTTGGAGCATCAGCACCTTTAACCTCCTGTTCCGTACAGGTTGCAATTTGTCCTGAAAATGAACGGGAAGACGGGGAACCAATGAGAGACTAGCTCTTGGTGTTGGGACAGGCACAGGTCACTCTATTTTCCCATCAGGAAGAAGAATTAACCACAGGCTCAGCCTGCCCCCCGGAACCAGAACAGGGCCTGAAGCCATCCTGCGCTTTTGCGGCCAGCTCCCAAAAAAGCGAGTTGTAAAATGGAGCTTCAGGGCACTGATATTCACAAACCTGCAGAGTTATAAATGATAACTCTCGTCCACAAATATATTGAGGGAAGGCAAAGAAGAGGATTTGAACTCAAGGCAGAATTGCAGGAAACAGATTTCAGGAGGTAGATTCGAATCGCCTTTAAAGCACGTGAAAAGCAGCAAAACGTTGACAATGATGCCCTTGGCCAAAAAGGGCGTAGGCGTTTTTTCCTGAATATATTCAGGAAAAAACGCATACGCCCTTTTTGGCCAACCAAGCAACCTGGAAAGGCAAATCAGCGCTACAAAGAAGTCTCGCTTCCCATCGGTCAAAAGGGCCATGCTGAAAAAAGTGTCAAAACCAGAAATGCAGGACAGGCCATGGAGAAATGGGAGCCTTGCTACACTGATGGGCGGGATGTAAATTGCAAACAGCCACTCTGGAGAAGGGTACGGTGTGTCCTGAAACGTCTATAAAACACAGCTTAGAGAGCATAGGGCACTTCCACGCATGGGGGTATAAAGTGGGAAAATTGAAAATCAGCAAGACACAAGCACCCCAAAGTTTAGGGCTGCTCTGTTGACAAGGACCTCCACTTCATTCCACCTTAAATATCCCAGGAAAGCGAAAAATGGATAAAAAAGTTGTGGTCCTTATGTACAAAGGAATATCACTCAGCCATGAAATCAATGTCATGAGGCTAGTAGCAGCATGATGAGTGGATTTACGTACGACGATTCTAAGTGAAATAAGTCACACAGAAAAGGACACTTCTCATAAGGTGTCACTTATACAGGGAATGTAAAAACCGTTACACTTGAACTGAATTACAAAACAGAACAGAGTCACACATGCAGAAAACACACTATGGCTGCTTAACGGGAAAGGTGAGGTGGGGTGATACATAAAACAAGAGTTTCAAATTAGCTCAGATACCGTTCCATAAACCCAATATGTAATAGACAAGACCTACTCCCTGCTCAGAGAACTGGACTCAACACGCCCGATTCATCGCACAAGAATATATCTGACTAGTAATAATCTTAAAACCTATGTATTGATATCTCTCTGTTTGTGTGTCAAGTGGGTGTAAAGCGGCATAAACACAGCCGTGAAAAGCAGCTAAACCCCATTATAAAAATAAATTACTTTTAAAAACCCATGAAACAAAGACAGTGAAAGAGAGAGAAATTTTTACACAATTCGTTCAGGGGCTGTGATGCAACCTGGATTGACCATATCTAGACCCACAGCTGGATGAGACATAAGGGTGGACACTCTTGGGGCTGAGAGGTTTGGTGAGGTTGGGTGAGCAAACGCAGACCCTTTAAAGTAATACTGCGTGCTACCCATCGCATGGGTCCCAAATCTCCAGGTTCAAGGGCATCTTCCTACATCGAAAACATGCATGAGAAACCCAGAAGATGGTACACCGTGTGATGGGGAAAGGTTTCTAAAACGCACCTCATTTCTCATCTCCTTGTGCTCGGGTTCGCCATTCCAGCCACTTTACTAGCAATCTCCCTACTTGGAGCATCAGCACCTTTAACCTCCTGTTCCGTACAGGTTGCAATTTGTCCTGAGGATGCACGGGAAGACGGGGAACCAATGAGAGACTAGATCTTGGTGTTGGGACAGGCACAGGTCACTCTATTTTCCCATCAGGAAGAAGAATTAACCACAGGCTCAGCCTGCCCCCCGGAACCAGAACAGGGCCTGAAGCCATCCTGCGCTTTTGCGGCCAGCTCCCAAAAAAGCGACTTGTAAAATGGAGCTTCAGGGCACTGCAATTCACAAACCTGCGAGTTATAAATGATAACTCTCGTCCACAAATATATTGAGGGAAGGCAAAGAAGAGGATTTGAAATCAAGGCAGAATTGCAGGAAACAGATTTCAGGAGGTAGATTCGAATCGCCTTTAAAGCACATGAAAAGCGGCAAAACGTTGACAATGATGCCCTTGGCCAAAAAGGGCGTATGCGTTTTTTCCTGAATATATTCAGGAAAAAACGCATACGCCCTCTTTGGCCAACCAAGCAACCTGGAAAGGCAAATCAGCGCTACAAAGAAGTCTCGCTTCCCATCGGTCAAAAGGGCCATGCTGAAAAAAGTGTCAAAACCAGAAATGCAGGACAGGCCATGGAGAAATGGGAGCCTTGCTACACTGATGGGCGGGATGTAAATCGCCAACAGCCACTCTAGAGAAGTGTACGGTGTGTCCTGAAACATCTAAAAAACACAGCTTAGAGAGCATAGGGCACTTCCACGCATGGGGGGATAAAGTGGGAAAATTGAAAATCAGCAAGACACAAGCACCCCAAAGTTTAGGGCTGCTCTGTTGACAAAGACCTCCACATCATTCCACCTTAAATATCCCAGGAAAGCGAAAAATGGATAAAAAATTTGTGGTCCTTATGTACAATGGAATATCACTCAGCCATGAAATCAATGTCATAAGGCTAGTAGCAGCATGATGAGTGGATTTAGGTAAGACGATTCTAAGTGAAATAAGTCACACAGAAAAGGACACTTCTCATAAGGTGTCACTTATAGAGGGAATGTAAAAACCGTTACACTTGAACTGAATTACAAAACAGAACAGAGTCACACATGCAGAAAACACACTATGGCTGCTTAACGGGAAAGGTGAGGTGGGGTGATACATAAAACAAGAGTTTCAAATTAGCTCAGATACCGTTCCATAAACCCAATATGTAATAGACAAGACCTACTCCTTGCTCAGAGAACTGGACTCAACACGCCCGATTCACCGCACAAGAATATATCTGACTAGTAATAATCTTAAAACCTATGTATTGATATCTCTCTGTTAGTGTGTCAAGTGGGTGTAAAGCGGCATAAACACAGCCGTGAAAAGCAGCTAAACCCCATTATAAAAATAAATTACTTTTAAAAACCCATGAAACAAAGACAGGGAAAGACAGAGAAACTCTTACACAATTCGTTCAGGGGCTGTGATGCCACCTGGATTGACCATATCTAGAGCCACAGCTGGATGAGACATAAGGGTGGACACTCTTGGGGCTGAGAGGTTTGGTGAGGTTGGGTGAGCTAACGCAGACCCTTTAAAGTAATACTGCGTGCTACCCATCGCATGGGTCCCAAATCTCCAGGTTCAAGGGCATCTTCCTACATCAAAAACATGCATGAGAAACCCAGAAGATGGTACACCGTGTGATGGGGAAAGGTTTCTAAAACGCACCTCATTTCTCATCTCCTTGTGCTCGGGTTCGCCATTCCAGCCACTTTACTAGCAATCTCCCTACGTGGAGCCTCAGCACCTTTAACCTCCTGTTCCGTACAGGTTGCAATTTGTCCTGAGGATGAACGGGAAGACGGGGAACCAATGAGAGACTAGCTCTTGGTGTTGGGACAGGCACAGGTCACTCTATTTTCCCATCAGGAAGAAGAATTAACCACAGGCTCAGCCTGCCCCCCGGAACCAGAACAGGGCCTGAAGCCATCCTGCGCTTTTGCGGCCAGCTCCCAAAAAAGCGACTTGTAAAATGGAGCTTCAGGGCACTGCAATTCACAAACCTGCAGAGTTATAAATGATAACTCTCGTCCACAAATATATTGAGGGAAGGCAAAGAAGAGGATTTGAAATCAAGGCAGAATTGCAGGAAACAGATTTCAGGAGGTAGATTCGAATCGCCTTTAAAGCACATGAAAAGCGGCAAAACGTTGACAATGATGCCCTTGGCCAAAAAGGGCATATGCGTTTTTTCCTGAATATATTCAGGAAAAAACGCATACGCCCTCTTTGGCCAACCAAGCAACCTGGAAAGGCAAATCAGCGCTACAAAGAAGTCTCGCTTCCCATCGGTCAAAAGGGCCATGCTGAAAAAAGTGTCAAAACCAGAAATGCAGGACAGGCCATGGGGAAATGGGAGCCTTGCTACACTGATGGGCGGGATGTAAATCGCCAACAGCCACTCTGGAGAAGTGTACGGTGTGTCCTGAAACATCTAAAAAACACAGCTTAGAGAGCATAGGGCACTTCCACGCATGGGGGGATAAAGTGGGAAAATTGAAAATCAGCAAGATACAAGCACCCCAAAGTTTAGGGCTGCTCTGTTGACAAGGACCTCCACTTCATTCCACCTTAAATATCCCAGGAAAGCGAAAAATGGATAAAAAAGTTGTGGTCCTTATGTACAATGGAATATCACTCAGCCATGAAATCAATGTCATAAGGCTAGTAGCAGCATGATGAGTGGATTTAGGTAAGACGATTCTAAGTGAAATAAGTCACACAGAAAAGGACACTTCTCATAAGGTTTCACTTATAGAGGGAATGTAAAAACCGTTACACTTGAACTGAATTACAAAACAGAACAGAGTCACACATGCAGAAAACACACTATGGCTGCTTAACGGGAAAGGTGAGCTGGGGTGATACATAAAACAAGAGTTTCAAATTAGCTCAGATACCGTTCCATAAACCCAATATGTAATAGACAAGACCTACTCCTTGCTCAGAGAACTGGACTCAACACGCCCGATTCACCGCACAAGAATATATCTGACTAGTAATAATCTTAAAACCTATGTATTGATATCTCTCTGTTAGTGTGTCAAGTGGGTGTAAAGCGGCATAAACACAGCCGTGAAAAGCAGCTAAACCCCATTATAAAAATAAATTACTTTTAAAAACCCATGAAACGAAGACAGGGAAAGACAGAGAAACTCTTACACAATTCGTTCAGGGGCTGTGATGCCACCTGGATTGACCATATCTAGACCCACAGCTGGATGAGACATAAGGGTGGACACTCTTGGGGCTGAGAGGTTTGGTGAGGTTGGGTGAGCAAACGCAGACCCTTTAAAGTAATACTGCGTGCTACCCATCGCATGGGTCCCAAATCTCCAGGTTCAAGGGCATCTTCCTACATCGAAAACATGCATGAGAAACCCAGAAGATGGTACACCGTGTGATGGGGAAAGGTTTCTAAAACGCACCTCATTTCTCATCTCCTTGTGCTCGGGTTCGCCATTCCAGCCACTTTACTAGCAATCTCCCTACGTGGAGCCTCAGCACCTTTAACCTCCTGTTCCGTACAGGTTGCAATTTGTCCTGAGGATGAACGGGAAGACGGGGAACCAATGAGAGACTAGCTCTTGGTGTTGGGACAGGCACAGGTCACTCTATTTTCCAATCAGGAAGAAGAATTAACCACAGGCTCAGCTAGCCCCCCGGAACCAGAACAGGGCCTGAAGCCATCCTGCGCTTTTGCGGCCAGCTCCCAAAAAAGCGAGTTGTAAAATGGAGCTTCAGGGCACTGCAATTCACAAACCTGCAGAGTTATAAATGATAACTCTCGTCCACAAATATATTGAGGGAAGGCAAAGAAGAGGATTTGAAATCAAGGCAGAATTGCAGGAAACAGATTTCAGGAGGTAGATTCGAATCGCCTTTAAAGCACATGAAAAGCGGCAAAACGTTGAAAATGATGCCCTTGGCCAAAAAGGGCGTATGCGTTTTTTCCTGAATATATTCAGGAAAAAACGCATACGCCCTTTTTGGCCAACCAAGCAACCTGGAAAGGCAAATCAGCGCTACAAAGAAGTCTCGCTTCCCATCGGTCAAAAGGGCCATGCTGAAAAAAGTGTCAAAACCAGAAATGCAGGACAGGCCATGGAGGAATCGGAGCCTTGCTACAATGATGGGCGGGATGTAAATCGCCAACAGCCACTCTGGAGAAGTGTACGGTGTGTCCTGAAACATCTAAAAAACACAGCTTAGAGAGCATAGGGCACATCCACGCATGGGGGGATAAAGTGGGAAAATTGAAAATCAGCAAGACACAAGCACCCCAAAGTTTAGGGCTGCTCTGTTGACAAGGACCTCCACTTCATTCCACCTTAAATATCCCAGGAAAGCGAAAAATGGATCAAAAAGTTCTGGTCCTTATGTACAATGGAATATCACTCAGCCATGAAATCAACGTCATAAGGCTAGTAGCAGCATGATGAGTGGATTTAGGTAAGACGATTCTAAGTGAAATAAGTCACACAGAAAAGGACACTTCTCATAAGGTGTCACTTATAGACGGAATGTAAAAACCGTTACACTTGAACTGAATTACAAAACAGAACAGAGTCACACATGCAGAAAACACACTATGGCTGCTTAACGGGAAAGGTGAGGTGGGGTGATACATAAAACAAGAGTTTCAAATTAGCTCAGATACCGTTCCATAAACCCAATATGTAATAGACAAGACCTACTCTTTGCTCAGAGAACTGGACTCAACACGCCCGATTCACCGCACAAGAATATATCTGACTGGTAATAATCTTAAAACCTATGTATTGATATCTCTCTGTTAGTGTGTCAAGTGGGTGTAAAGCGGCATAAACACAGCCGTGAAAAGCAGCTAAACCCCATTATAAAAATAAATTACTTTTAAAAACCCATGAAACAAAGACAGGGAAAGAGAGAGAAATTCTTACACAATTCGTTCAGGGGCTGTGATGCAACCTGGATTGACCATATCTAGACCCACAGCTGGATGAGACATAAGGGTGGACACTCTTGGGGCTGAGAGGTTTGGTGAGGTTGGGTGAGCAAACGCAGACCCTTTAAAGTAATACTGCGTGCTACCCATCGCATGGGTCCCAAATCTCCAGGTTCAAGGGCATCTTCCTACATCGAAAACATGCATGAGAAACCCAGAAGATGGTACACCGTGTGATGGGGAAAGGTTTCTAAAACGCACCTCATTTCTCATCTCCTTGTGCTCGGGTTCGCCATTCCAGCCACTTTACTAGCAATCTCCCTACTTGGAGCATCAGCACCTTTAACCTCCTGTTCCGTACAGGTTGCAATTTGTCCTGAGGATGCACGGGAAGACGGGGAACCAATGAGAGACTAGATCTTGGTGTTGGGACAGGCACAGGTCACTCTATTTTCCCATCAGGAAGAAGAATTAACCACAGGCTCAGCCTGCCCCCCGGAACCAGAACAGGGCCTGAAGCCATCCTGCGCTTTTGCGGCCAGCTCCCAAAAAAGCGACTTGTAAAATGGAGCTTCAGGGCACTGCAATTCACAAACCTGCGAGTTATAAATGATAACTCTCGTCCACAAATATATTGAGGGAAGGCAAAGAAGAGGATTTGAAATCAAGGCAGAATTGCAGGAAACAGATTTCAGGAGGTAGATTCGAATCGCCTTTAAAGCACATGAAAAGCGGCAAAACGTTGACAATGATGCCCTTGGCCAAAAAGGGCGTATGCGTTTTTTCCTGAATATATTCAGGAAAAAACGCATACGCCCTCTTTGGCCAACCAAGCAACCTGGAAAGGCAAATCAGCGCTACAAAGAAGTCTCGCTTCCCATCGGTCAAAAGGGCCATGCTGAAAAAAGTGTCAAAACCAGAAATGCAGGACAGGCCATGGAGAAATGGGAGCCTTGCTACACTGATGGGCGGGATGTAAATCGCCAACAGCCACTCTGGAGAAGTGTACGGTGTGTCCTGAAACATCTAAAAAACACAGCTTAGAGAGCATAGGGCACTTCCACGCATGGGGGGATAAAGTGGGAAAATTGAAAATCAGCAAGACACAAGCACCCCAAAGTTTAGGGCTGCTCTGTTGACAAAGACCTCCACATCATTCCACCTTAAATATCCCAGGAAAGCGAAAAATGGATAAAAAATTTGTGGTCCTTATGTACAATGGAATATCACTCAGCCATGAAATCAATGTCATAAGGCTAGTAGCAGCATGATGAGTGGATTTAGGTAAGACGATTCTAAGTGAAATAAGTCACACAGAAAAGGACACTTCTCATAAGGTGTCACTTATAGAGGGAATGGAAAAACCGTTACACTTGAACTGAATTACAAAACAGAACAGAGTCACACATGCAGAAAACACACTATGGCTGCTTAACGGGAAAGGTGAGCTGGGGTGATACATAAAACAAGAGTTTCAAATTAGCTCAGATACCGTTCCATAAACCCAATATGTAATAGACAAGACCTACTCCTTGCTCAGAGAACTGGACTCAACACGCCCGATTCACCGCACAAGAATATATCTGACTAGTAATAATCTTAAAACCTATGTATTGATATCTCTCTGTTAGTGTGTCAAGTGGGTGTAAAGCGGCATAAACACAGCCGTGAAAAGCAGCTAAACCCCATTATAAAAATAAATTACTTTTAAAAACCCATGAAACGAAGACAGGGAAAGACAGAGAAACTCTTACACAATTCGTTCAGGGGCTGTGATGCCACCTGGATTGACCATATCTAGACCCACAGCTGGATGAGACATAAGGGTGGACACTCTTGGGGCTGAGAGGTTTGGTGAGGTTGGGTGAGCAAACGCAGACCCTTTAAAGTAATACTGCGTGCTACCCATCGCATGGGTCCCAAATCTCCAGGTTCAAGGGCATCTTCCTACATCGAAAACATGCATGAGAAACCCAGAAGATGGTACACCGTGTGATGGGGAAAGGTTTCTAAAACGCACCTCATTTCTCATCTCCTTGTGCTCGGGTTCGCCATTCCAGCCACTTTACTAGCAATCTCCCTACGTGGAGCCTCAGCACCTTTAACCTCCTGTTCCGTACAGGTTGCAATTTGTCCTGAGGATGAACGGGAAGACGGGGAAACAATGAGAGACTAGCTCTTGGTGTTGGGACAGGCACAGGTCACTCTATTTTCCAATCAGGAAGAAGAATTAACCACAGGCTCAGCTAGCCCCCCGGAACCAGAACAGGGCCTGAAGCCATCCTGCGCTTTTGCGGCCAGCTCCCAAAAAAGCGAGTTGTAAAATGGAGCTTCAGGGCACTGCAATTCACAAACCTGCAGAGTTATAAATGATAACTCTCGTCCACAAATATATTGAGGGAAGGCAAAGAAGAGGATTTGAAATCAAGGCAGAATTGCAGGAAACAGATTTCAGGAGGTAGATTCGAATCGCCTTTAAAGCACATGAAAAGCGGCAAAACGTTGAAAATGATGCCCTTGGCCAAAAAGGGCGTATGCGTTTTTTCCTGAATATATTCAGGAAAAAACGCATACGCCCTTTTTGGCCAACCAAGCAACCTGGAAAGGCAAATCAGCGCTACAAAGAAGTCTCGCTTCCCATCGGTCAAAAGGGCCATGCTGAAAAAAGTGTCAAAACCAGAAATGCAGGACAGGCCATGGAGGAATCGGAGCCTTGCTACAATGATGGGCGGGATGTAAATCGCCAACAGCCACTCTGGAGAAGTGTACGGTGTGTCCTGAAACATCTAAAAAACACAGCTTAGAGAGCATAGGGCACTTCCACGCATGGGGGGATAAAGTGGGAAAATTGAAAATCAGCAAGACACAAGCACCCCAAAGTTTAGGGCTGCTCTGTTGACAAGGACCTCCACTTCATTCCACCTTAAATATCCCAGGAAAGCGAAAAATGGATCAAAAAGTTGTGGTCCTTATGTACAATGGAATATCACTCAGCCATGAAATCAACGTCATAAGGCTAGTAGCAGCATGATGAGTGGATTTAGGTAAGACGATTCTAAGTGAAATAAGTCACACAGAAAAGGACACTTCTCATAAGGTGTCACTTATAGACGGAATGTAAAAACCGTTACACTTGAACTGAATTACAAAACAGAACAGAGTCACACATGCAGAAAACACACTATGGCTGCTTAACGGGAAAGGTGAGGTGGGGTGATACATAAAACAAGAGTTTCAAATTAGCTCAGATACCGTTCCATAAACCCAATATGTAATAGACAAGACCTACTCTTTGCTCAGAGAACTGGACTCAACACGCCCGATTCACCGCACAAGAATATATCTGACTGGTAATAATCTTAAAACCTATGTATTGATATCTCTCTGTTAGTGTGTCAAGTGGGTGTAAAGCGGCATAAACACAGCCGTGAAAAGCAGCTAAACCCCATTATAAAAATAAATTACTTTTAAAAACCCATGAAACAAAGACAGGGAAAGAGAGAGAAATTCTTACACAATTCGTTCAGGGGCTGTGATGCAACCTGGATTGACCATATCTAGACCCACAGCTGGATGAGACATAAGGGTGGACACTCTTGGGGCTGAGAGGTTTGGTGAGGTTGGGTGAGCAAACGCAGACCCTTTAAAGTAATACTGCGTGCTACCCATCGCATGGGTCCCAAATCTCCAGGTTCAAGGGCATCTTCCTACATCGAAAACATGCATGAGAAACCCAGAAGATGGTACACCGTGTGATGGGGAAAGGTTTCTAAAACGCACCTCATTTCTCATCTCCTTGTGCTCGGGTTCGCCATTCCAGCCACTTTACTAGCAATCTCCCTACTTGGAGCATCAGCACCTTTAACCTCCTGTTCCGTACAGGTTGCAATTTGTCCTGAGGATGCACGGGAAGACGGGGAACCAATGAGAGACTAGATCTTCGTGTTGGGACAGGCACAGGTCACTCTATTTTCCCATCAGGAAGAAGAATTAACCACAGGCTCAGCCTGCCCCCCGGAACCAGAACAGGGCCTGAAGCCATCCTGCGCTTTTGCGGCCAGCTCCCAAAAAAGCGACTTGTAAAATGGAGCTTCAGGGCACTGCAATTCACAAACCTGCAGAGTTATAAATGATAACTCTCGTCCACAAATATATTGAGGGAAGGCAAAGAAGAGGATTTGAAATCAAGGCAGAATTGCAGGAAACAGATTTCAGGAGGTAGATTCGAATCGCCTTTAAAGCACATGAAAAGCGGCAAAACGTTGACAATGATGCCCTTGGCCAAAAAGGGCGTATGCGTTTTTTCCTGAATATATTCAGGAAAAAACGCATACGCCCTCTTTGGCCAACCAAGCAACCTGGAAAGGCAAATCAGCGCTACAAAGAAGTCTCGCTTCCCATCGGTCAAAAGGGCCATGCTGAAAAAAGTGTCAAAACCAGAAATGCAGGACAGGCCATGGGGAAATGGGAGCCTTGCTACACTGATGGGCGGGATGTAAATCGCCAACAGCCACTCTGGAGAAGTGTACGGTGTGTCCTGAATCATCTAAAAAACACAGCTTAGAGAGCATAGGGCACTTCCACGCATGGGGGGATAAAGTGGGAAAATTGAAAATCAGCAAGATACAAGCACCCCAAAGTTTAGGGCTGCTCTGTTGACAAGGACCTCCACTTCATTCCACCTTAAATATCCCAGGAAAGCGAAAAATGGATAAAAAAGTTGTGGTCCTTATGTACAATGGAATATCACTCAGCCATGAAATCAATGTCATAAGGCTAGTAGCAGCATGATGAGTGGATTTAGGTAAGACGATTCTAAGTGAAATAAGTCACACAGAAAAGGACACTTCTCATAAGGTGTCACTTATAGAGGGAATGTAAAAACCGTTACACTTGAACTGAATTACAAAACAGAACAGAGTCACACATGCAGAAAACACACTATGGCTGCTTAACGGGAAAAGTGAGCTGGGGTGATACATAAAACAAGAGTTTCAAATTAGCTCAGATACCGTTCCATAAACCCAATATGTAATAGACAAGACCTACTCCTTGCTCAGAGAACTGGACTCAACACGCCCGATTCACCGCACAAGAATATATCTGACTAGTAATAATCTTAAAACCTATGTATTGATATCTCTCTGTTAGTGTGTCAAGTGGGTGTAAAGCGGCATAAACACAGCCGTGAAAAGCAGCTAAACCCCATTATAAAAATAAATTACTTTTAAAAACCCATGAAACGAAGACAGGGAAAGACAGAGAAACTCTTACACAATTCGTTCAGGGGCTGTGATGCCACCTGGATTGACCATATCTAGACCCACAGCTGGATGAGACATAAGGGTGGACACTCTTGGGGCTGAGAGGTTTGGTGAGGTTGGGTGAGCAAACGCAGACCCTTTAAAGTAATACTGCGTGCTACCCATCGCATGGGTCCCAAATCTCCAGGTTCAAGGGCATCTTCCTACATCGAAAACATGCATGAGAAACCCAGAAGATGGTACACCGTGTGATGGGGAAAGGTTTCTAAAACGCACCTCATTTCTCATCTCCTTGTGCTCGGGTTCGCCATTCCAGCCACTTTACTAGCAATCTCCCTACGTGGAGCCTCAGCACCTTTAACCTCCTGTTCCGTACAGGTTGCAATTTGTCCTGAGGATGAACGGGAAGACGGGGAACCAATGAGAGACTAGATCTTGGTGTTGGGACAGGCACAGGTCACTCTATTTTCCAATCAGGAAGAAGAATTAACCACAGGCTCAGCTAGCCCCCCGGAACCAGAACAGGGCCTGAAGCCATCCTGCGCTTTTGCGGCCAGCTCCCAAAAAAGCGAGTTGTAAAATGGAGCTTCAGGGCACTGCAATTCACAAACCTGCAGAGTTATAAATGATAACTCTCGTCCACAAATATATTGAGGGAAGGCAAAGAAGAGGATTTGAAATCAAGGCAGAATTGCAGGAAACAGATTTCAGGAGGTAGATTCGAATCGCCTTTAAAGCACATGAAAAGCGGCAAAACGTTGAAAATGATGCCCTTGGCCAAAAAGGGCGTATGCGTTTTTTCCTGAATATATTCAGGAAAAAACGCATACGCCCTTTTTGGCCAACCAAGCAACCTGGAAAGGCAAATCAGCGCTACAAAGAAGTCTCGCTTCCCATCGGTCAAAAGGGCCATGCTGAAAAAAGTGTCAAAACCAGAAATGCAGGACAGGCCATGGAGGAATCGGAGCCTTGCTACAATGATGGGCGAGATGTAAATCGCCAACAGCCACTCTGGAGAAGTGTACGGTGTGTCCTGAAACATCTAAAAAACACAGCTTAGAGAGCATAGGGCACTTCCACGCATGGGGGGATAAAGTGGGAAAATTGAAAATCAGCAAGACACAAGCACCCCAAAGTTTAGGGCTGCTCTGTTGACAAGGACCTCCACTTCATTCCACCTTAAATATCCCAGGAAAGCGAAAAATGGATCAAAAAGTTGTGGTCCTTATGTACAATGGAATATCACTCAGCCATGAAATCAACGTCATAAGGCTAGTAGCAGCATGATGAGTGGATTTAGGTAAGACGATTCTAAGTGAAATAAGTCACACAGAAAAGGACACTTCTCATAAGGTGTCACTTATAGACGGAATGTAAAAACCGTTACACTTGAACTGAATTACAAAACAGAACAGAGTCACACATGCAGAAAACACACTATGGCTGCTTAACGGGAAAGGTGAGGTGGGGTGATACATAAAACAAGAGTTTCAAATTAGCTCAGATACCGTTCCATAAACCCAATATGTAATAGACAAGACCTACTCTTTGCTCAGAGAACTGGACTCAACACGCCCGATTCACCGCACAAGAATATATCTGACTGGTAATAATCTTAAAACCTATGTATTGATATCTCTCTGTTAGTGTGTCAAGTGGGTGTAAAGCGGCATAAACACAGCCGTGAAAAGCAGCTAAACCCCATTATAAAAATAAATTACTTTTAAAAACCCATGAAACAAAGACAGGGAAAGAGAGAGAAATTCTTACACAATTCGTTCAGGGGCTGTGATGCAACCTGGATTGACCATATCTAGACCCACAGCTGGATGAGACATAAGGGTGGACACTCTTGGGGCTGAGAGGTTTGGTGAGGTTGGGTGAGCAAACGCAGACCCTTTAAAGTAATACTGCGTGCTACCCATCGCATGGGTCCCAAATCTCCAGGTTCAAGGGCATCTTCCTACATCGAAAACATGCATGAGAAACCCAGAAGATGGTACACCGTGTGATGGGGAAAGGTTTCTAAAACGCACCTCATTTCTCATCTCCTTGTGCTCGGGTTCGCCATTCCAGCCACTTTACTAGCAATCTCCCTACTTGGAGCATCAGCACCTTTAACCTCCTGTTCCGTACAGGTTGCAATTTGTCCTGAGGATGCACGGGAAGACGGGGAACCAATGAGAGACTAGATCTTGGTGTTGGGACAGGCACAGGTCACTCTATTTTCCCATCAGGAAGAAGAATTAACCACAGGCTCAGCCTGCCCCCCGGAACCAGAACAGGGCCTGAAGCCATCCTGCGCTTTTGCGGCCAGCTCCCAAAAAAGCGACTTGTAAAATGGAGCTTCAGGGCACTGCAATTCACAAACCTGCGAGTTATAAATGATAACTCTCGTCCACAAATATATTGAGGGAAGGCAAAGAAGAGGATTTGAAATCAAGGCAGAATTGCAGGAAACAGATTTCAGGAGGTAGATTCGAATCGCCTTTAAAGCACATGAAAAGCGGCAAAACGTTGACAATGATGCCCTTGGCCAAAAAGGGCGTATGCGTTTTTTCCTGAATATATTCAGGAAAAAACGCATACGCCCTCTTTGGCCAACCAAGCAACCTGGAAAGGCAAATCAGCGCTACAAAGAAGTCTCGCTTCCCATCGGTCAAAAGGGCCATGCTGAAAAAAGTGTCAAAACCAGAAATGCAGGACAGGCCATGGAGAAATGGGAGCCTTGCTACACTGATGGGCGGGATGTAAATCGCCAACAGCCACTCTGGAGAAGTGTACGGTGTGTCCTGAAACATCTAAAAAACACAGCTTAGAGAGCATAGGGCACTTCCACGCATGGGGGGATAAAGTGGGAAAATTGAAAATCAGCAAGACACAAGCACCCCAAAGTTTAGGGCTGCTCTGTTGACAAAGACCTCCACATCATTCCACCTTAAATATCCCAGGAAAGCGAAAAATGGATAAAAAATTTGTGGTCCTTATGTACAATGGAATATCACTCAGCCATGAAATCAATGTCATAAGGCTAGTAGCAGCATGATGAGTGGATTTAGGTAAGACGATTCTAAGTGAAATAAGTCACACAGAAAAGGACACTTCTCATAAGGTGTCACTTATAGAGGGAATGGAAAAACCGTTACACTTGAACTGAATTACAAAACAGAACAGAGTCACACATGCAGAAAACACACTATGGCTGCTTAACGGGAAAGGTGAGCTGGGGTGATACATAAAACAAGAGTTTCAAATTAGCTCAGATACCGTTCCATAAACCCAATATGTAATAGACAAGACCTACTCCTTGCTCAGAGAACTGGACTCAACACGCCCGATTCACCGCACAAGAATATATCTGACTAGTAATAATCTTAAAACCTATGTATTGATATCTCTCTGTTAGTGTGTCAAGTGGGTGTAAAGCGGCATAAACACAGCCGTGAAAAGCAGCTAAACCCCATTATAAAAATAAATTACTTTTAAAAACCCATGAAACGAAGACAGGGAAAGACAGAGAAACTCTTACACAATTCGTTCAGGGGCTGTGATGCCACCTGGATTGACCATATCTAGACCCACAGCTGGATGAGACATAAGGGTGGACACTCTTGGGGCTGAGAGGTTTGGTGAGGTTGGGTGAGCAAACGCAGACCCTTTAAAGTAATACTGCGTGCTACCCATCGCATGGGTCCCAAATCTCCAGGTTCAAGGGCATCTTCCTACATCGAAAACATGCATGAGAAACCCAGAAGATGGTACACCGTGTGATGGGGAAAGGTTTCTAAAACGCACCTCATTTCTCATCTCCTTGTGCTCGGGTTCGCCATTCCAGCCACTTTACTAGCAATCTCCCTACGTGGAGCCTCAGCACCTTTAACCTCCTGTTCCGTACAGGTTGCAATTTGTCCTGAGGATGAACGGGAAGACGGGGAACCAATGAGAGACTAGCTCTTGGTGTTGGGACAGGCACAGGTCACTCTATTTTCCAATCAGGAAGAAGAATTAACCACAGGCTCAGCTAGCCCCCCGGAACCAGAACAGGGCCTGAAGCCATCCTGCGCTTTTGCGGCCAGCTCCCAAAAAAGCGAGTTGTAAAATGGAGCTTCAGGGCACTGCAATTCACAAACCTGCAGAGTTATAAATGATAACTCTCGTCCACAAATATATTGAGGGAAGGCAAAGAAGAGGATTTGAAATCAAGGCAGAATTGCAGGAAACAGATTTCAGGAGGTAGATTCGAATCGCCTTTAAAGCACATGAAAAGCGGCAAAACGTTGACAATGATGCCCTTGGCCAAAAAGGGCGTATGCGTTTTTTCCTGAATATATTCAGGAAAAAACGCATACGCCCTTTTTGGCCAACCAAGCAACCTGGAAAGGCAAATCAGCGCTACAAAGAAGTCTCGCTTCCCATCGGTCAAAAGGGCCATGCTGAAAAAAGTGTCAAAACCAGAAATGCAGGACAGGCCATGGAGGAATCGGAGCCTTGCTACAATGATGGGCGGGATGTAAATCGCCAACAGCCACTCTGGAGAAGTGTACGGTGTGTCCTGAAACATCTAAAAAACACAGCTTAGAGAGCATAGGGCACTTCCACGCATGGGGGGATAAAGTGGGAAAATTGAAAATCAGCAAGACACAAGCACCCCAAAGTTTAGGGCTGCTCTGTTGACAAGGACCTCCACTTCATTCCACCTTAAATATCCCAGGAAAGCGAAAAATGGATCAAAAAGTTGTGGTCCTTATGTACAATGGAATATCACTCAGCCATGAAATCAACGTCATAAGGCTAGTAGCAGCATGATGAGTGGATTTAGGTAAGACGATTCTAAGTGAAATAAGTCACACAGAAAAGGACACTTCTCATAAGGTGTCACTTATAGACGGAATGTAAAAACCGTTACACTTGAACTGAATTACAAAACAGAACAGAGTCACACATGCAGAAAACACACTATGGCTGCTTAACGGGAAAGGTGAGGTGGGGTGATACATAAAACAAGAGTTTCAAATTAGCTCAGATACCGTTCCATAAACCCAATATGTAATAGACAAGACCTACTCTTTGCTCAGAGAAATGGACTCAACACGCCCGATTCACCGCACAAGAATATATCTGACTGGTAATAATCTTAAAACCTATGTATTGATATCTCTCTGTTAGTGTGTCAAGTGGGTGTAAAGCGGCATAAACACAGCCGTGAAAAGCAGCTAAACCCCATTATAAAAATAAATTACTTTTAAAAACCCATGAAACAAAGACAGGGAAAGAGAGAGAAATTCTTACACAATTCGTTCAGGGGCTGTGATGCAACCTGGATTGACCATATCTAGACCCACAGCTGGATGAGACATAAGGGTGGACACTCTTGGGGCTGAGAGGTTTGGTGAGGTTGGGTGAGCAAACGCAGACCCTTTAAAGTAATACTGCGTGCTACCCATCGCATGGGTCCCAAATCTCCAGGTTCAAGGGCATCTTCCTACATCGAAAACATGCATGAGAAACCCAGAAGATGGTACACCGTGTGATGGGGAAAGGTTTCTAAAACGCACCTCATTTCTCATCTCCTTGTGCTCGGGTTCGCCATTCCAGCCACTTTACTAGCAATCTCCCTACTTGGAGCATCAGCACCTTTAACCTCCTGTTCCGTACAGGTTGCAATTTGTCCTGAGGATGCACGGGAAGACGGGGAACCAATGAGAGACTAGATCTTGGTGTTGGGACAGGCACAGGTCACTCTATTTTCCCATCAGGAAGAAGAATTAACCACAGGCTCAGCCTGCCCCCCGGAACCAGAACAGGGCCTGAAGCCATCCTGCGCTTTTGCGGCCAGCTCCCAAAAAAGCGACTTGTAAAATGGAGCTTCAGGGCACTGCAATTCACAAACCTGCAGAGTTATAAATGATAACTCTCGTCCACAAATATATTGAGGGAAGGCAAAGAAGAGGATTTGAAATCAAGGCAGAATTGCAGGAAACAGATTTCAGGAGGTAGATTCGAATCGCCTTTAAAGCACATGAAAAGCGGCAAAACGTTGACAATGATGCCCTTGGCCAAAAAGGGCGTATGCGTTTTTTCCTGAATATATTCAGGAAAAAACGCATACGCCCTCTTTGGCCAACCAAGCAACCTGGAAAGGCAAATCAGCGCTACAAAGAAGTCTCGCTTCCCATCGGTCAAAAGGGCCATGCTGAAAAAAGTGTCAAAACCAGAAATGCAGGACAGGCCATGGGGAAATGGGAGCCTTGCTACACTGATGGGCGGGATGTAAATCGCCAACAGCCACTCTGGAGAAGTGTACGGTGTGTCCTGAATCATCTAAAAAACACAGCTTAGAGAGCATAGGGCACTTCCACGCATGGGGGGATAAAGTGGGAAAATTGAAAATCAGCAAGATACAAGCACCCCAAAGTTTAGGGCTGCTCTGTTGACAAGGACCTCCACTTCATTCCACCTTAAATATCCCAGGAAAGCGAAAAATGGATAAAAAAGTTGTGGTCCTTATGTACAATGGAATATCACTCAGCCATGAAATCAATGTCATAAGGCTAGTAGCAGCATGATGAGTGGATTTAGGTAAGACGATTCTAAGTGAAATAAGTCACACAGAAAAGGACACTTCTCATAAGGTGTCACTTATAGAGGGAATGTAAAAACCGTTACACTTGAACTGAATTACAAAACAGAACAGAGTCACACATGCAGAAAACACACTATGGCTGCTTAACGGGAAAAGTGAGCTGGGGTGATACATAAAACAAGAGTTTCAAATTAGCTCAGATACCGTTCCATAAACCCAATATGTAATAGACAAGACCTACTCCTTGCTCAGAGAACTGGACTCAACACGCCCGATTCACCGCACAAGAATATATCTGACTAGTAATAATCTTAAAACCTATGTATTGATATCTCTCTGTTAGTGTGTCAAGTGGGTGTAAAGCGGCATAAACACAGCCGTGAAAAGCAGCTAAACCCCATTATAAAAATAAATTACTTTTAAAAACCCATGAAACGAAGACAGGGAAAGACAGAGAAACTCTTACACAATTCGTTCAGGGGCTGTGATGCCACCTGGATTGACCATATCTAGACCCACAGCTGGATGAGACATAAGGGTGGACACTCTTGGGGCTGAGAGGTTTGGTGAGGTTGGGTGAGCAAACGCAGACCCTTTAAAGTAATACTGCGTGCTACCCATCGCATGGGTCCCAAATCTCCAGGTTCAAATGCATCTTCCTACATCGAAAACATGCATGAGAAACCCAGAAGATGGTACACCGTGTGATGGGGAAAGGTTTCTAAAACGCACCTCATTTCTCATTTCCTTGTGCTCGGGTTCGCCATTCCAGCCACTTTACTAGCAATCTCCCTACGTGGAGCCTCAGCACCTTTAACCTCCTGTTCCGTACAGGTTGCAATTTGTCCTGAGGATGAACGGGAAGACGGGGAACCAATGAGAGACTAGCTCTTGGTGTTGGGACAGGCACAGGTCACTCTATTTTCCAATCAGGAAGAAGAATTAACCAAAGGCTCAGCTAGCCCCCCGGAACCAGAACAGGGCCTGAAGCCATCCTGCGCTTTTGCGGCCAGCTCCCAAAAAAGCGAGTTGTAAAATGGAGCTTCAGGGCACTGCAATTCACAAACCTGCAGAGTTATAAATGATAACTCTCGTCCACAAATATATTGAGGGAAGGCAAAGAAGAGGATTTGAAATCAAGGCAGAATTGCAGGAAACAGATTTCAGGAGGTAGATTCGAATCGCCTTTAAAGCACATGAAAAGCGGCAAAACGTTGAAAATGATGCCCTTGGCCAAAAAGGGCGTATGCGTTTTTTCCTGAATATATTCAGGAAAAAACGCATACGCCCTTTTTGGCCAACCAAGCAACCTGGAAAGGCAAATCAGCGCTACAAAGAAGTCTCGCTTCCCATCGGTCAAAAGGGCCATGCTGAAAAAAGTGTCAAAACCAGAAATGCAGGACAGGCCATGGAGGAATCGGAGCCTTGCTACAATGATGGGCGGGATGTAAATCGCCAACAGCCACTCTGGAGAAGTGTACGGTGTGTCCTGAAACATCTAAAAAACACAGCTTAGAGAGCATAGGGCACTTCCACGCATGGGGGGATAAAGTGGGAAAATTGAAAATCAGCAAGACACAAGCACCCCAAAGTTTAGGGCTGCTCTGTTGACAAGGACCTCCACTTCATTCCACCTTAAATATCCCAGGAAAGCGAAAAATGGATCAAAAAGTTGTGGTCCTTATGTACAATGGAATATCACTCAGCCATGAAATCAACGTCATAAGGCTAGTAGCAGCATGATGAGTGGATTTAGGTAAGACGATTCTAAGTGAAATAAGTCACACAGAAAAGGACACTTCTCATAAGGTGTCACTTATAGACGGAATGTAAAAACCGTTACACTTGAACTGAATTACAAAACAGAACAGAGTCACACATGCAGAAAACACACTATGGCTGCTTAACGGGAAAGGTGAGGTGGGGTGATACATAAAACAAGAGTTTCAAATTAGCTCAGATACCGTTCCATAAACCCAATATGTAATAGACAAGACCTACTCTTTGCTCAGAGAACTGGACTCAACACGCCCGATTCACCGCACAAGAATATATCTGACTGGTAATAATCTTAAAACCTATGTATTGATATCTCTCTGTTAGTGTGTCAAGTGGGTGTAAAGCGGCATAAACACAGCCGTGAAAAGCAGCTAAACCCCATTATAAAAATAAATTACTTTTAAAAACCCATGAAACAAAGACAGGGAAAGAGAGAGAAATTCTTACACAATTCGTTCAGGGGCTGTGATGCAACCTGGATTGACCATATCTAGACCCACAGCTGGATGAGACATAAGGGTGGACACTCTTGGGGCTGAGAGGTTTGGTGAGGTTGGGTGAGCAAACGCAGACCCTTTAAAGTAATACTGCGTGCTACCCATCGCATGGGTCCCAAATCTCCAGGTTCAAGGGCATCTTCCTACATCGAAAACATGCATGAGAAACCCAGAAGATGGTACACCGTGTGATGGGGAAAGGTTTCTAAAACGCACCTCATTTCTCATCTCCTTGTGCTCGGGTTCGCCATTCCAGCCACTTTACTAGCAATCTCCCTACTTGGAGCATCAGCACCTTTAACCTCCTGTTCCGTACAGGTTGCAATTTGTCCTGAGGATGCACGGGAAGACGGGGAACCAATGAGAGACTAGATCTTGGTGTTGGGACAGGCACAGGTCACTCTATTTTCCCATCAGGAAGAAGAATTAACCACAGGCTCAGCCTGCCCCCCGGAACCAGAACAGGGCCTGAAGCCATCCTGCGCTTTTGCGGCCAGCTCCCAAAAAAGCGACTTGTAAAATGGAGCTTCAGGGCACTGCAATTCACAAACCTGCGAGTTATAAATGATAACTCTCGTCCACAAATATATTGAGGGAAGGCAAAGAAGAGGATTTGAAATCAAGGCAGAATTGCAGGAAACAGATTTCAGGAGGTAGATTCGAATCGCCTTTAAAGCACATGAAAAGCGGCAAAACGTTGACAATGATGCCCTTGGCCAAAAAGGGCGTATGCGTTTTTTCCTGAATATATTCAGGAAAAAACGCATACGCCCTCTTTGGCCAACCAAGCAACCTGGAAAGGCAAATCAGCGCTACAAAGAAGTCTCGCTTCCCATCGGTCAAAAGGGCCATGCTGAAAAAAGTGTCAAAACCAGAAATGCAGGACAGGCCATGGAGAAATGGGAGCCTTGCTACACTGATGGGCGGGATGTAAATCGCCAACAGCCACTCTGGAGAAGTGTACGGTGTGTCCTGAAACATCTAAAAAACACAGCTTAGAGAGCATAGGGCACTTCCACGCATGGGGGGATAAAGTGGGAAAATTGAAAATCAGCAAGACACAAGCACCCCAAAGTTTAGGGCTGCTCTGTTGACAAAGACCTCCACATCATTCCACCTTAAATATCCCAGGAAAGCGAAAAATGGATAAAAAATTTGTGGTCCTTATGTACAATGGAATATCACTCAGCCATGAAATCAATGTCATAAGGCTAGTAGCAGCATGATGAGTGGATTTAGGTAAGACGATTCTAAGTGAAATAAGTCACACAGAAAAGGACACTTCTCATAAGGTGTCACTTATAGAGGGAATGGAAAAACCGTTACACTTGAACTGAATTACAAAACAGAACAGAGTCACACATGCAGAAAACACACTATGGCTGCTTAACGGGAAAGGTGAGCTGGGGTGATACATAAAACAAGAGTTTCAAATTAGCTCAGATACCGTTCCATAAACCCAATATGTAATAGACAAGACCTACTCCTTGCTCAGAGAACTGGACTCAACACGCCCGATTCACCGCACAAGAATATATCTGACTAGTAATAATCTTAAAACCTATGTATTGATATCTCTCTGTTAGTGTGTCAAGTGGGTGTAAAGCGGCATAAACACAGCCGTGAAAAGCAGCTAAACCCCATTATAAAAATAAATTACTTTTAAAAACCCATGAAACGAAGACAGGGAAAGACAGAGAAACTCTTACACAATTCGTTCAGGGGCTGTGATGCCACCTGGATTGACCATATCTAGACCCACAGCTGGATGAGACATAAGGGTGGACACTCTTGGGGCTGAGAGGTTTGGTGAGGTTGGGTGAGCAAACGCAGACCCTTTAAAGTAATACTGCGTGCTACCCATCGCATGGGTCCCAAATCTCCAGGTTCAAGGGCATCTTCCTACATCGAAAACATGCATGAGAAACCCAGAAGATGGTACACCGTGTGATGGGGAAAGGTTTCTAAAACGCACCTCATTTCTCATCTCCTTGTGCTCGGGTTCGCCATTCCAGCCACTTTACTAGCAATCTCCCTACGTGGAGCCTCAGCACCTTTAACCTCCTGTTCCGTACAGGTTGCAATTTGTCCTGAGGATGAACGGGAAGACGGGGAACCAATGAGAGACTAGCTCTTGGTGTTGGGACAGGCACAGGTCACTCTATTTTCCAATCAGGAAGAAGAATTAACCACAGGCTCAGCTAGCCCCCCGGAACCAGAACAGGGCCTGAAGCCATCCTGCGCTTTTGCGGCCAGCTCCCAAAAAAGCGAGTTGTAAAATGGAGCTTCAGGGCACTGCAATTCACAAACCTGCAGAGTTATAAATGATAACTCTCGTCCACAAATATATTGAGGGAAGGCAAAGAAGAGGATTTGAAATCAAGGCAGAATTGCAGGAAACAGATTTCAGGAGGTAGATTCGAATCGCCTTTAAAGCACATGAAAAGCGGCAAAACGTTGAAAATGATGCCCTTGGCCAAAAAGGGCGTATGCGTTTTTTCCTGAATATATTCAGGAAAAAACGCATACGCCCTTTTTGGCCAACCAAGCAACCTGGAAAGGCAAATCAGCGCTACAAAGAAGTCTCGCTTCCCATCGGTCAAAAGGGCCATGCTGAAAAAAGTGTCAAAACCAGAAATGCAGGACAGGCCATGGAGGAATCGGAGCCTTGCTACAATGATGGGCGGGATGTAAATCGCCAACAGCCACTCTGGAGAAGTGTACGGTGTGTCCTGAAACATCTAAAAAACACAGCTTAGAGAGCATAGGGCACTTCCACGCATGGGGGGATAAAGTGGGAAAATTGAAAATCAGCAAGACACAAGCACCCCAAAGTTTAGGGCTGCTCTGTTGACAAGGACCTCCACTTCATTCCACCTTAAATATCCCAGGAAAGCGAAAAATGGATCAAAAAGTTGTGGTCCTTATGTACAATGGAATATCACTCAGCCATGAAATCAACGTCATAAGGCTAGTAGCAGCATGATGAGTGGATTTAGGTAAGACGATTCTAAGTGAAATAAGTCACACAGAAAAGGACACTTCTCATAAGGTGTCACTTATAGACGGAATGTAAAAACCGTTACACTTGAACTGAATTACAAAACAGAACAGAGTCACACATGCAGAAAACACACTATGGCTGCTTAACGGGAAAGGTGAGGTGGGGTGATACATAAAACAAGAGTTTCAAATTAGCTCAGATACCGTTCCATAAACCCAATATGTAATAGACAAGACCTACTCTTTGCTCAGAGAACTGGACTCAACACGCCCGATTCACCGCACAAGAATATATCTGACTGGTAATAATCTTAAAACCTATGTATTGATATCTCTCTGTTAGTGTGTCAAGTGGGTGTAAAGCGGCATAAACACAGCCGTGAAAAGCAGCTAAACCCCATTATAAAAATAAATTACTTTTAAAAACCCATGAAACAAAGACAGGGAAAGAGAGAGAAATTCTTACACAATTCGTTCAGGGGCTGTGATGCAACCTGGATTGACCATATCTAGACCCACAGCTGGATGAGACATAAGGGTGGACACTCTTGGGGCTGAGAGGTTTGGTGAGGTTGGGTGAGCAAACGCAGACCCTTTAAAGTAATACTGCGTGCTACCCATCGCATGGGTCCCAAATCTCCAGGTTCAAGGGCATCTTCCTACATCGAAAACATGCATGAGAAACCCAGAAGATGGTACACCGTGTGATGGGGAAAGGTTTCTAAAACGCACCTCATTTCTCATCTCCTTGTGCTCGGGTTCGCCATTCCAGCCACTTTACTAGCAATCTCCCTACTTGGAGCATCAGCACCTTTAACCTCCTGTTCCGTACAGGTTGCAATTTGTCCTGAGGATGCACGGGAAGACGGGGAACCAATGAGAGACTAGATCTTGGTGTTGGGACAGGCACAGGTCACTCTATTTTCCCATCAGGAAGAAGAATTAACCACAGGCTCAGCCTGCCCCCCGGAACCAGAACAGGGCCTGAAGCCATCCTGCGCTTTTGCGGCCAGCTCCCAAAAAAGCGACTTGTAAAATGGAGCTTCAGGGCACTGCAATTCACAAACCTGCGAGTTATAAATGATAACTCTCGTCCACAAATATATTGAGGGAAGGCAAAGAAGAGGATTTGAAATCAAGGCAGAATTGCAGGAAACAGATTTCAGGAGGTAGATTCGAATCGCCTTTAAAGCACATGAAAAGCGGCAAAACGTTGACAATGATGCCCTTGGCCAAAAAGGGCGTATGCGTTTTTTCCTGAATATATTCAGGAAAAAACGCATACGCCCTCTTTGGCCAACCAAGCAACCTGGAAAGGCAAATCAGCGCTACAAAGAAGTCTCGCTTCCCATCGGTCAAAAGGGCCATGCTGAAAAAAGTGTCAAAACCAGAAATGCAGGACAGGCCATGGAGAAATGGGAGCCTTGCTACACTGATGGGCGGGATGTAAATCGCCAACAGCCACTCTGGAGAAGTGTACGGTGTGTCCTGAAACATCTAAAAAACACAGCTTAGAGAGCATAGGGCACTTCCACGCATGGGGGGATAAAGTGGGAAAATTGAAAATCAGCAAGACACAAGCACCCCAAAGTTTAGGGCTGCTCTGTTGACAAAGACCTCCACATCATTCCACCTTAAATATCCCAGGAAAGCGAAAAATGGATAAAAAATTTGTGGTCCTTATGTACAATGGAATATCACTCAGCCATGAAATCAATGTCATAAGGCTAGTAGCAGCATGATGAGTGGATTTAGGTAAGACGATTCTAAGTGAAATAAGTCACACAGAAAAGGACACTTCTCATAAGGTGTCACTTATAGAGGGAATGGAAAAACCGTTACACTTGAACTGAATTACAAAACAGAACAGAGTCACACATGCAGAAAACACACTATGGCTGCTTAACGGGAAAGGTGAGCTGGGGTGATACATAAAACAAGAGTTTCAAATTAGCTCAGATACCGTTCCATAAACCCAATATGTAATAGACAAGACCTACTCCTTGCTCAGAGAACTGGACTCAACACGCCCGATTCACCGCACAAGAATATATCTGACTAGTAATAATCTTAAAACCTATGTATTGATATCTCTCTGTTAGTGTGTCAAGTGGGTGTAAAGCGGCATAAACACAGCCGTGAAAAGCAGCTAAACCCCATTATAAAAATAAATTACTTTTAAAAACCCATGAAACGAAGACAGGGAAAGACAGAGAAACTCTTACACAATTCGTTCAGGGGCTGTGATGCCACCTGGATTGACCATATCTAGACCCACAGCTGGATGAGACATAAGGGTGGACACTCTTGGGGCTGAGAGGTTTGGTGAGGTTGGGTGAGCAAACGCAGACCCTTTAAAGTAATACTGCGTGCTACCCATCGCATGGGTCCCAAATCTCCAGGTTCAAGGGCATCTTCCTACATCGAAAACATGCATGAGAAACCCAGAAGATGGTACACCGTGTGATGGGGAAAGGTTTCTAAAACGCACCTCATTTCTCATCTCCTTGTGCTCGGGTTCGCCATTCCAGCCACTTTACTAGCAATCTCCCTACGTGGAGCCTCAGCACCTTTAACCTCCTGTTCCGTACAGGTTGCAATTTGTCCTGAGGATGAACGGGAAGACGGGGAACCAATGAGAGACTAGCTCTTGGTGTTGGGACAGGCACAGGTCACTCTATTTTCCAATCAGGAAGAAGAATTAACCACAGGCTCAGCTAGCCCCCCGGAACCAGAACAGGGCCTGAAGCCATCCTGCGCTTTTGCGGCCAGCTCCCAAAAAAGCGAGTTGTAAAATGGAGCTTCAGGGCACTGCAATTCACAAACCTGCAGAGTTATAAATGATAACTCTCGTCCACAAATATATTGAGGGAAGGCAAAGAAGAGGATTTGAAATCAAGGCAGAATTGCAGGAAACAGATTTCAGGAGGTAGATTCGAATCGCCTTTAAAGCACATGAAAAGCGGCAAAACGTTGAAAATGATGCCCTTGGCCAAAAAGGGCGTATGCGTTTTTTCCTGAATATATTCAGGAAAAAACGCATACGCCCTTTTTGGCCAACCAAGCAACCTGGAAAGGCAAATCAGCGCTACAAAGAAGTCTCGCTTCCCATCGGTCAAAAGGGCCATGCTGAAAAAAGTGTCAAAACCAGAAATGCAGGACAGGCCATGGAGGAATCGGAGCCTTGCTACACTGATGGGCGGGATGTAAATCGCCAACAGCCACTCTGGAGAAGTGTACGGTGTGTCCTGAAACATCTAAAAAACACAGCTTAGAGAGCATAGGGCACTTCCACGCATGGGGGGATAAAGTGGGAAAATTGAAAATCAGCAAGACACAAGCACCCCAAAGTTTAGGGCTGCTCTGTTGACAAGGACCTCCACTTCATTCCACCTTAAATATCCCAGGAAAGCGAAAAATGGATCAAAAAGTTGTGGTCCTTATGTACAATGGAATATCACTCAGCCATGAAATCAACGTCATAAGGCTAGTAGCAGCATGATGAGTGGATTTAGGTAAGACGATTCTAAGTGAAATAAGTCACACAGAAAAGGACACTTCTCATAAGGTGTCACTTATAGACGGAATGTAAAAACCGTTACACTTGAACTGAATTACAAAACAGAACAGAGTCACACATGCAGAAAACACACTATGGCTGCTTAACGGGAAAGGTGAGGTGGGGTGAGACATAAAACAAGAGTTTCAAATTAGCTCAGATACCGTTCCATAAACCCAATATGTAATAGACAAGACCTACTCTTTGCTCAGAGAACTGGACTCAACACGCCCGATTCACCGCACAAGAATATATCTGACTGGTAATAATCTTAAAACCTATGTATTGATATCTCTCTGTTAGTGTGTCAAGTGGGTGTAAAGCGGCATAAACACAGCCGTGAAAAGCAGCTAAACCCCATTATAAAAATAAATTACTTTTAAAAACCCATGAAACAAAGACAGGGAAAGAGAGAGAAATTCTTACACAATTCGTTCAGGGGCTGTGATGCAACCTGGATTGACCATATCTAGACCCACAGCTGGATGAGACATAAGGGTGGACACTCTTGGGGCTGAGAGGTTTGGTGAGGTTGGGTGAGCAAACGCAGACCCTTTAAAGTAATACTGCGTGCTACCCATCGCATGGGTCCCAAATCTCCAGGTTCAAGGGCATCTTCCTACATCGAAAACATGCATGAGAAACCCAGAAGATGGTACACCGTGTGATGGGGAAAGGTTTCTAAAACGCACCTCATTTCTCATCTCCTTGTGCTCGGGTTCGCCATTCCAGCCACTTTACTAGCAATCTCCCTACTTGGAGCATCAGCACCTTTAACCTCCTGTTCCGTACAGGTTGCAATTTGTCCTGAGGATGCACGGGAAGACGGGGAACCAATGAGAGACTAGCTCTTGGTGTTGGGACAGGCACAGGTCACTCTATTTTCCCATCAGGAAGAAGAATTAACCACAGGCTCAGCCTGCCCCCCGGAACCAGAACAGGGCCTGAAGCCATCCTGCGCTTTTGCGGCCAGCTCCCAAAAAAGCGACTTGTAAAATGGAGCTTCAGGGCACTGCAATTCACAAACCTGCGAGTTATAAATGATAACTCTCGTCCACAAATATATTGAGGGAAGGCAAAGAAGAGGATTTGAAATCAAGGCAGAATTGCAGGAAACAGATTTCAGGAGGTAGATTCGAATCGCCTTTAAAGCACATGAAAAGCGGCAAAACGTTGACAATGATGCCCTTGGCCAAAGAGGGCGTATGCGTTTTTTCCTGAATATATTCAGGAAAAAACGCATACGCCCTCTTTGGCCAACCAAGCAACCTGGAAAGGCAAATCAGCGCTACAAAGAAGTCTCGCTTCCCATCGGTCAAAAGGGCCATCCTGAAAAAAGTGTCAAAACCAGAAATGCAGGACAGGCCATGGAGAAATGGGAGCCTTGCTACACTGATGGGCGGGATGTAAATCGCCAACAGCCACTCTGGAGAAGTGTACGGTGTGTCCTGAAACATCTAAAAAACACAGCTTAGAGAGCATAGGGCACTTCCACTCATGGGGGGATAAAGTGGGAAAATTGAAAATCAGCAAGACACAAGCACCCCAAAGTTTAGGGCTGCTCTGTTGACAAGGACCTCCACTTCATTCCACCTTAAATATCCCAGGAAAGCGAAAAATGGATAAAAAATTTGTGGTCCTTATGTACAATGGAATATCACTCAGCCATGAAATCAATGTCATAAGGCTAGTAGCAGCATGATGAGTGGATTTAGGTAAGACGATTCTAAGTGAAATAAGTCACACAGAAAAGGACACTTCTCATAAGGTGTCACTTATAGAGGGAATGTAAAAACCGTTACACTTGAACTGAATTACAAAACAGAACAGAGTCACACATGCAGAAAACACACTATGGCTGCTTAACGGGAAAGGTGAGCTGGGGTGATACATAAAACAAGAGTTTCAAATTAGCTCAGATACCGTTCCATAAACCCAATATGTAATAGACAAGACCTACTCCTTGCTCAGAGAACTGGACTCAACACGCCCGATTCACCGCACAAGAATATATCTGACTAGTAATAATCTTAAAACCTATGTATTGATATCTCTCTGTTTGTGTGTCAAGTGGGTGTAAAGCGGCATAAACACAGCCGTGAAAAGCAGCTAAACCCCATTATAAAAATAAATTACTTTTAAAAACCCATGAAACAAAGACAGGGAAAGACAGAGAAACTCTTACACAATTCGTTCAGGGGCTGTGATGCAACCTGGATTGACCATATCTAGACCCACAGCTGGATCAGACATAAGGGTGGACACTCTTGGGGCTGAGAGGTTTGGTGAGGTTGGGTGAGCAAACGCAGACCCTTTAAAGTAATACTGCGTGCTACCCATCGCATGGGTCCCAAATCTCCAGGTTCAAGGGCATCTTCCTACATCGAAAACATGCATGAGAAACCCAGAAGATGGTACACCGTGTGATGGGGAAAGGTTTCTAAAACGCACCTCATTTCTCATCTCCTTGTGCTCGGGTTCGCCATTCCAGCCACTTTACTAGCAATCTCCCTACTTGGAGCATCAGCACCTTTAACCTCCTGTTCCGTACAGGTTGCAATTTGTCCTGAGGATGCACGGGAAGACGGGGAACCAATGAGAGACTAGATCTTGGTGTTGGGACAGGCACAGGTCACTCTATTTTCCCATCAGGAAGAAGAATTAACCATAGGCTCAGCCTGCCCCCCGGAACCAGAACAGGGCCTGAAGCCATCCTGCGCTTTTGCGGCCAGCTCCCAAAGAAGCGTCTTGTACAATGGAGCTTCAGGGCACTGCAATTCACAAACCTGCGAGTTATAAATGATTACTCTCGTCCACAAATATATTGAGGGAAGGCAAAGTAGAGGATTTGAAATCAAGGCAGAATTGCAGGAAACAGATTTCAGGAGGTAGATTCGAATCGCCTTTAAAGCACATGAAAAGCGGCAAAACGTTGACAATGATGCCCTTGGCCAAAAAGGGCGTATGCGTTTTTTCCTGAATATATTCAGGAAAAAACGCATACGCCCTTTTTGGCCAACCAAGCAACCTGGAAAGGCAAATCAGCGCTACAAAGAAGTCTCGCTTCCCATCGGTCAAAAGGGCCATGCTGAAAAAAGTGTCAAAACCAGAAATGCAGGACAGGCCATGGAGAAATGGGAGCCTTGCTACACTGATGGGCGGGATGTAAATCGCCAACAGCCACTCTGGAGAAGTGTACGGTGTGTCCTGAAACATCTAAAAAACACAGCTTAGAGAGCATAGGGCACTTCCACTCATGGGGGGATAAAGTGAGAAAATTGAAAATCAGCAAGACACAAGCACCCCAAAGTTTAGGGCTGCTCTGTTGACAAAGACCTCCACTTCATTCCACCTTAAATATCCCAGGAAAGCGAAAAATGGATCAAAAAGTTGTGGTCCTTATGTACAATGGAATATCACTCAGCCATGAAATCAATGTCATAAGGCTAGTAGCAGCATGATGAGTGGATTTAGGTAAGACGATTCTAAGTGAAATAAGTCACACAGAAAAGGACACTTCTCATAAGGTGTCACTTATAGAGGGAATGTAAAAACCGTTACACTTGAACTGAATTACAAAACAGAACAGAGTCACACATGCAGAAAACACACTATGGCTGCTTAACGGGAAAGGTGAGGTGGGGTGATACATAAAACAAGAGTTTCAAATTAGCTCAGATACCGTTCCATAAACCCAATATGTAATAGACAAAACCTACTCCTTGCTCAGAGAACTGGACTCAACACGCCCGATTCACCGCACAAGAATATATCTGACTAGTAATAATCTTAAAACCTATGTATTGATATCTCTCTGTTAGTGTGTCAAGTGGGTGTAAAGCGGCATAAACACAGCCGTGAAAAGCAGCTAAACCCCATTATAAAAATAAATTACTTTTAAAAACCCATGAAACAAAGACAGGGAAAGACAGAGAAACTCTTACACAATTCGTTCAGGGGCTGTGATGCAACCTGGATTGACCATATCTAGACCCACAGCTGGATGAGACATAAGGGTGGACACTCTTGGGGCTGAGAGGTGTGGTGAGGTTGGGTGAGCAAACGCAGACCCTTTAAAGTAATACTGCGTGCTACCCATCGCATGGGTCCCAAATCTCCATGTTCAAGGGCATCTTTCTACATCGAAAACATGCATGAGAAACCCAGAAGATGGTACACCGTGTGATGGGGAAAGGTTTCTAAAACGCACCTCATTTCTCATCTCCTTGTGCTCGGGTTCGCCATTCCAGCCACTTTACTAGCAATCTCCCTACTTGGAGCATCAGCACCTTTAACCTCCTCTTCCGTACAGGTTGCAATTTGTCCTGAGGATGCACGGGAAGACGGGGAACCAATGAGAGACTAGATCTTGGTGTTGGGACAGGCACAGGTCACTCTATTTTCCCATCAGGAAGAAGAATTAACCACAGGCTCAGCCTGCCCCCCGGAACCAGAACAGGGCCTGAAGCCATCCTGCGCTTTTGCGGCCAGCTCCCAAAAAAGCGACTTGTAAAATGGAGCTTCAGGGCACTGCAATTCACAAACCTGCAGAGTTATAAATGATAACTCTCGTCCACAAATATATTGAGGGAAGGCAAAGAAGAGGATTTGAAATCAAGGCAGAATTGCAGGAAACAGATTTCAGGAGGTAGATTCGAATCGCCTTTAAAGCACATGAAAAGCGGCAAAACGTTGACAATGATGCCCTTGGCCAAAAAGGGCGTATGCGTTTTTTCCTGAAAATATTCAGGAAAAAACGCATACGCCCTCTTTGGCCAACCAAGCAACCTGGAAAGGCAAATCAGCGCTACAAAGAAGTCTCGCTTCCCATCGGTCAAAAGGGCCATGCTGAAAAAAGTGTCAAAACCAGAAATGCAGGACAGGCCATGGAGAAATGGGAGCCTTGCTACACTGATGGGCGGGATGTAAATCGCCAACAGCCACTCTGGAGAAGTGTACGGTGTGTCCTGAAACATCTAAAAAACACAGCTTAGAGAGCATAGGGCACTTCCACGCATGGGGGGATAAAGTGGGAAAATTGAAAATCAGCAAGACACAAGCACCCCAAAGTTTAGGGCTGCTCTGTTGACAAGGACCTCCACTTCATTCCACCTTAAATATCCCAGGAAAGCGAAAAATGGATAAAAAAGTTGTGGTCCTTATGTACAATGGAATATCACTCAGCCATGAAATCAATGTCATAAGGCTAGTAGCAGCATGATGAGTGGATTTAGGTAAGACGATTCTAAGTGAAATAAGTCACACAGAAAAGGACACTTCTCATAAGGTGTCACTTATAGAGGGAATGTAAAAACCGTTACACTTGAACTGAATTACAAAACAGAACAGAGTCACACATGCAGAAAACACACTATGGCTGCTTATCGGGAAAGGTGAGGTGGGGTGATACATAAAACAAGAGTTTCAAATTAGCTCAGATACCGTTCCATAAACCCAATATGTAATAGACAAGACCTACTCCTTGCTCAGAGAACTGGACTCAACACGCCCGATTCACCGCACAAGAATATATCTGACTAGTAATAATCTTAAAACCTATGTATTGATATCTCTCTGTTAGTGTGTCAAGTGGGTGTAAAGCGGCATAAACACAGCCGTGAAAAGCAGCTAAACCCCATTATAAAAATAAATTACTTTTAAAAACCCATGAAACAAAGACAGGGAAAGACAGAGAAACTCTTACACAATTCGTTCAGTGGCTGTGATGCAACCTGGATTGACCATATATAGACCCACAACTGGATGAGACATAAGGGTGGACACTCTTGGGGCTGAGAGGTGTGGTGAGGTTGGGTGAGCAAACGCAGACCCTTTAAAGTAATACTGCGTGCTACCCATCGCATGGGTCCCAAATCTCCAGGTTCAAGGGCATCTTCCTACATCGAAAACATGCATGAGAAACCCAGAAGATGGTACACCGTGTGATGGGGAAAGGTTTCTAAAACGCACCTCATTTCTCATCTCCTTGTGCTCGGGTTCGCCATTCCAGCCACTTTACTAGCAATCTCCCTACTTGGAGCATCAGCACCTTTAACCTCCTGTTCCGTACAGGTTGCAATTTGTCCTGAGGATGCACGGGAAGACGGGGAACCAATGAAAGACTAGATCTTGGTGTTGGGACAGGCACAGGTCACTCTATTTTCCCATCAGGAAGAAGAATTAACCACAGGCTCAGCCTGCCCCCCGGAACCAGAACAGGGCCTGAAGCCATCCTGCGCTTTTGCGGCCAGCTCCCAAAAAAGCGACTTGTAAAATGGAGCTTCTGGGCACTGCAATTCACAAACCTGCGAGTTATAAATGATAACTCTCGTCCACAAATATATTGAGGGAAGGCAAAGAAGAGGATTTGAAATCAAGGCAGAATTGCAGGAAACAGATTTCAGGAGGTAGATTCGAATCGCCTTTAAAGCACATGAAAAGCGGCAAAACGTTGACAATGATGCCCTTGGCCAAAAAGGGCGTATGCGTTTTTTCCTGAATATATTCAGGAAGAAACGCATACGCCCTTTTTGGCCAACCAAGCAACCTGGAAAGGCAAATCAGCGCTACAAAGAAGTCTCGCTTCCCATCGGTCAAAAGGGCCATGCTGAAAAAAGTGTCAAAACCAGAAATGCAGGACAGGCCATGGAGAAATGGGAGCCTTGCTACACTGATGGGTGGGATGTAAATCGCCAACAGCCACTCTGGAGAAGTGTACGGTGTGTCCTGAAACATCTAAAAAACACAGCTTAGAGAGCATAGGGCACTTCCACGCATGGGGGGATAAAATGGGAAAATTGAAAATCAGCAAGACACAAGCACCCCAAAGTTTAGGGCTGCTCTGTTGACAAGGACCTCCACTTCATTCCACCTTAAATATCCCAGGAAAGCGAAAAATGGATCAAAAAGTTGTGGTCCTTATGTACAATGGAATATCACTCAGCCATGAAATCAATGTCATAAGGCTAGTAGCAGCATGATGAGTGGATTTAGGTAAGACGATTCTAAGTGAAATAAGTCACACAGAAAAGGACACTTCTCATAAGGTGTCACTTATAGAGGGAATGTAAAAACCGTTACACTTGAACTGAATTACAAAACAGAACAGAGTCACACATGCAGAAAACACACTATGGCTGCTTATCGGGAAAGGTGAGGTGGGGTGATACATAAAACAAGAGTTTCAAATTAGCTCAGATACCGTTCCATAAACCCAATATGTAATAGACAAGACCTACTCCTTGCTCAGAGAACTGGACTCAACACGCCCGATTCACCGCACAAGAATATATCTGACTAGTAATAATCTTAAAACCTATGTATTGATATCTCTCTGTTAGTGTGTCAAGTGGGTGTAAAGCGGCATAAACACAGCCGTGAAAAGCAGCTAAACCCCATTATAAAAATAAATTACTTTTAAAAACCCATGAAACAAAGACAGGGAAAGACAGAGAAACTCTTACACAATTCGTTCAGTGGCTGTGATGCAACCTGGATTGACCATATATAGACCCACAACTGGATGAGACATAAGGGTGGACACTCTTGGGGCTGAGAGGTGTGGTGAGGTTGGGTGAGCAAACGCAGACCCTTTAAAGTAATACTGCGTGCTACCCATCGCATGGGTCCCAAATCTCCAGGTTCAAGGGCATCTTCCTACATCGAAAACATGCATGAGAAACCCAGAAGATGGTACACCGTGTGATGGGGAAAGGTTTCTAAAACGCACCTCATTTCTCATCTCCTTGTGCTCGGGTTCGCCATTCCAGCCACTTTACTAGCAATCTCCCTACTTGGAGCATCAGCACCTTTAACCTCCTGTTCCGTACAGGTTGCAATTTGTCCTGAGGATGCACGGGAAGACGGGGAACCAATGAAAGACTAGATCTTGGTGTTGGGACAGGCACAGGTCACTCTATTTTCCCATCAGGAAGAAGAATTAACCACAGGCTCAGCCTGCCCCCCGGAACCAGAACAGGGCCTGAAGCCATCCTGCGCTTTTGCGGCCAGCTCCCAAAAAAGCGACTTGTAAAATGGAGCTTCTGGGCACTGCAATTCACAAACCTGCGAGTTATAAATGATAACTCTCGTCCACAAATATATTGAGGGAAGGCAAAGAAGAGGATTTGAAATCAAGGCAGAATTGCAGGAAACAGATTTCAGGAGGTAGATTCGAATCGCCTTTAAAGCACATGAAAAGCGGCAAAACGTTGACAATGATGCCCTTGGCCAAAAAGGGCGTATGCGTTTTTTCCTGAATATATTCAGGAAGAAACGCATACGCCCTTTTTGGCCAACCAAGCAACCTGGAAAGGCAAATCAGCGCTACAAAGAAGTCTCGCTTCCCATCGGTCAAAAGGGCCATGCTGAAAAAAGTGTCAAAACCAGAAATGCAGGACAGGCCATGGAGAAATGGGAGCCTTGCTACACTGATGGGTGGGATGTAAATCGCCAACAGCCACTCTGGAGAAGTGTACGGTGTGTCCTGAAACATCTAAAAAACACAGCTTAGAGAGCATAGGGCACTTCCACGCATGGGGGGATAAAATGGGAAAATTGAAAATCAGCAAGACACAAGCACCCCAAAGTTTAGGGCTGCTCTGTTGACAAGGACCTCCACTTCATTCCACCTTAAATATCCCAGGAAAGCGAAAAATGGATCAAAAAGTTGTGGTCCTTATGTACAATGGAATATCACTCAGCCATGAAATCAATGTCATAAGGCTAGTAGCAGCATGATGAGTGGATTTAGGTAAGACGATTCTAAGTGAAATAAGTCACACAGAAAAGGACACTTCTCATAAGGTGTCACTTATAGAGGGAATGTAAAAACCGTTACACTTGAACTGAATTACAAAACAGAACAGAGTCACACATGCAGAAAACACACTATGGCTGCTTATCGGGAAAGGTGAGGTGGGGTGATACATAAAACAAGAGTTTCAAATTAGCTCAGATACCGTTCCATAAACCCAATATGTAATAGACAAGACCTACTCCTTGCTCAGAGAACTGGACTCAACACGCCCGATTCACCGCACAAGAATATATCTGACTAGTAATAATCTTAAAACCTATGTATTGATATCTCTCTGTTAGTGTGTCAAGTGGGTGTAAAGCGGCATAAACACAGCCGTGAAAAGCAGCTAAACCCCATTATAAAAATAAATTACTTTTAAAAACCCATGAAACAAAGACAGGGAAAGACAGAGAAACTCTTACACAATTCGTTCAGGGGCTGTGATGCAACCTGGATTGACCATATCTAGACCCACAGCTGGATGAGACATAAGGGTGGACACTCTTGGGGCTGAGAGGTGTGGTGAGGTTGGGTGAGCAAACGCAGACCCTTTAAAGTAATACTGCGTGCTACCCATCGCATGGGTCCCAAATCTCCAGGTTCAAGGGCATCTTCCTACATCGAAAACATGCATGAGAAACCCAGAAGATGGTACACCGTGTGATGGGGAAAGGTTTCTAAAACGCACCTCATTTCTCATCTCCTTGTGCTCGGGTTCGCCATTCCAGCCACTTTACTAGCAATCTCCCTACTTGGAGCATCAGCACCTTTAACCTCCTGTTCCGTACAGGTTGCAATTTGTCCTGAGGATGAACGGGAAGACGGGGAACCAATGAGAGACTAGCTCTTGGTGTTGGGACAGGCACAGGTCACTCTATTTTCCCATCAGGAAGAAGAATTAACCACAGGCTCAGCCTGCCCCCCGGAACCAGAACAGGGCCTGAAGCCATCCTGCGCTTTTGCGGCCAGCTCCCAAAAAAGCGACTTGTAAAACGGAGCTTCAGGGCACTGCAATTCACAAACCTGCAGAGTTATAAATGATAACTCTCGTCCACAAATATATTGAGGGAAGGCAAAGAAGAGGATTTGAAATCAAGGCAGAATTTCAGGAAACAGATTTCAGGAGGTAGATTCGAATCGCCTTTAAAGCACATAAAAAGCGGCAAAACGTTGACAATGATGCCCTTGGCCAAAAAGGGCGTATGCGTTTTTTCCTGAATATATTCAGGAAAAAACGCATACGCCCTTTTTGGCCAACCAAGCAACCTGGAAAGGCAAATCAGCGCTACAAAGAAGTCTCGCTTCCCATCGGTCAAAAGGGCCATGCTGAAAAAAGTGTCAAAACCAGAAATGCAGGACAGGCCATGGAGGAATCGGAGCCTTGCTACACTGATGGGCGGGATGTAAATCGCCAACAGCCACTCTGGAGAAGTGTACGGTGTGTCCTGAAACATCTAAAAAACACAGCTTAGAGATCATAGGGCACTTCCACGCATGGGGGGATAAGGTGGGAAAATTGAAAATCAGCAAGACACAAGCACCCCAAAGTTTAGGGCTGCTCTGTTGACAAGGACCTCCACTTCATTCCACCTTAAATATCCCAGGAAAGCGAAAAATGGATAAAAAATTTGTGGTCCTTATGTACAATGGAATATCACTCAGCCATGAAATCAATGTCATAAGGCTAGTAGCAGCATGATGAGTGGATTTAGGTAAGACGATTCTAAGTGAAATAAGTCACACAGAAAAGGACACTTCTCATAAGGTGTCACTTATAGAGGGAATGTAAAAACCGTTACACTTGAACTGAATTACAAAACAGAACAGAGTCACACATGCAGAAAACACACTATGGCTGCTTATCGGGAAAGGTGAGGTGGGGTGATACATAAAACAAGAGTTTCAAATTAGCTCAGATACCGTTCCATAAACCCAATATGTAATAGACAAGACCTACTCCTTGCTCAGAGAACTGGACTCAACACGCCCGATTCACCGCACAAGAATATATCTGACTAGTAATAATCTTAAAACCTATGTATTGATATCTCTCTGTTAGTGTGTCAAGTGGGTGTAAAGCGGCATAAACACAGCCGTGAAAAGCAGCTAAACCCCATTATAAAAATAAATTACTTTTAAAAACCCATGAAACAAAGACAGGGAAAGACAGAGAAACTCTTACACAATTCGTTCAGGGGCTGTGATGCAACCTGGATTGACCATATCTAGACCCACAGCTGGATGAGACATAAGGGTGGACACTCTTGGGGCTGAGAGGTTTGGTGAGGTTGGGTGAGCAAACGCAGACCCTTTAAAGTAATACTGCGTGCTACCCATCGCATGGGTCCCAAATCTCCAGGTTCAAGGGCATCTTCCTACATCGAAAACATGCATGAGAAACCCAGAAGATGGTACACCGTGTGATGGGGAAAGGTTTCTAAAATGCACCTCATTTCTCATCACCTTGTGCTCAGGTTTACTATTTAAGCTTCTTTACTAGCAATCTCCCTACTTGGAGCATCAGCACCTTTAACCTCCTGTTCCGTACAGGTTGCAATTTGTCCTGAGGATGAACGGGAAGACGGGGAACCAATGAGAGACTAGCTCTTGGTGTTGGGACAGGCACAGGTCACTCTATTTTCCCATCAGGAAGAAGAATTAACCACAGGCTCAGCCTGCCCCCCGGAACCAGAACAGGGCCTGAAGCCATCCTGCGCTTTTGCGGCCAGCTCCCAAAAAAGCGACTTGTAAAATGGAGCTTCAGGGCACTGCAATTCACAAACCTGCAGAGTTATAAATGATAACTCTCGTCCACAAATATATTGAGGGAAGGCAAAGAAGAGGATTTGAAATCAAGGCAGAATTGCAGGAAACAGATTTCAGGAGGTAGATTCGAATCGCCTTTAAAGCACATGAAAAGCGGCAAAACGTTGACAATGATGCCCTTGGCCAAAAAGGGCATATGCGTTTTTTCCTGAATATATTCAGGAAAAAACGCATACGCCCTTTTTGGCCAACCAAGCAACCTGGAAAGGCAAATCAGCGCTACAAAGAAGTCTCGCTTCCCATCGGTCAAAAGGGCCATGCTGAAAAAAGTGTCAAAACCAGAAATGCAGGACAGGCCATGGAGGAATCGGAGCCTTGCTACACTGATGGGCGGGATGTAAATCGCCAACAGCCACTCTGGAGAAGTGTACGGTGTGTCCTGAAACATCTAAAAAACACAGCTTAGAGAGCATAGGGCACTTCCACGCATGGGGGGATAAGGTGGAAAAATTGAAAATCAGCAAGACACAAGCACCCCAAAGTTTAGGGCTGCTCTGTTGACAAGGACCTCCACTTCATTCCACCTTAAATATCCCAGGAAAGCGAAAAATGGATAAAAAAGTTGTGGTCCTTATGTACAATGGAATATCACTCAGCCATGAAATCAATGTCATAAGGCTAGTAGCAGCATGATGAGTGGATTTAGGTAAGACGATTCTAAGTGAAATAAGTCACACAGAAAAGGACACTTCTCATAAGGTGTCACTTATAGAGGGAATGTAAAAACCTTTACACTTGAACTGAATTACAAAACAGAACAGAGTCACACATGCAGAAAACACACTATGGCTGCTTAACGGGAAAGGTGAGGTGGGGTGATACATAAAACAAGAGTTTCAAATTAGCTCAGATACCGTTCCATAAACCCAATATGTAATAGACAAGACCTACTCCTTGCTCAGAGAACTGGACTCAACACGCCCGATTCACCGCACAAGAATATATCTGACTAGTAATAATCTTAAAACCTATGTATTGATATCTCTCTGTTAGTGTGTCAAGTGGGTGTAAAGTGGCATAAACACAGCCGTGAAAAGAAGCTAAACCCCATTATAAAAATAAATTACTTTTAAAAACCCATGAAACAAAGACAGGGAAAGACAGAGAAATTCTTACACAATTCGTTCAGGGGCTGTGATGCAACCTGGATTGACCATATCTAGACCCACAGCTGGATGAGACATAAGGGTGGACACTCTTGGGGCTGAGAGGTTTGGTGAGGTTGGGTGAGCAAACGCAGACCCTTTAAAGTAATACTGCGTGCTACCCATCGCATGGGTCCCAAATCTCCAGGTTCATGGGCATCTTCCTACATCGAAAACATGCATGAGAAACCCAGAAGATGGTACACCGTGTGATGGGGAAAGGTTTCTAAAACGCACCTCATTTCTCATCTCCTTGTGCTCGGGTTCGCCATTCCAGCCACTTTACTAGCAATCTCCCTACTTGGAGCATCAGCACCTTTAATCTCCTGCTCCGTACAGGTTGCAATTTGTCCTGAGGATGAACGGGAAGACGGGGAACCAATGAGAGACTAGCTCTTGGTGTTGGGACAGGCACAGGTCACTCTATTTTCCCATCAGGAAGAAGAATTAACCACAGGCTCAGCCTGCCCCCCGGAACCAGAACAGGGCCTGAAGCCATCCTGCGCTTTTGCGGCCAGCTCCCAAAAAAGCGACTTGTAAAATGGAGCTTCAGGGCACTGCAATTCACAAACCTGCAGAGTTATAAATGATAACTCTCGTCCACAAATATATTGAGGGAAGGCAAAGAAGAGGATTTGAAATCAAGGCAGAATTGCAGGAAACAGATTTCAGGAGGTAGATTCGAATCGCCTTTAAAGCACATGAAAAGCGGCAAAACGTTGACAATGATGCCCTTGGCCAAAAAGGGCGTATGCGTTTTTTCCTGAATATATTCAGGAAAAAACGCATACGCCCTTTTTGGCCAACCAAGCAACCTGGAAAGGCAAATCAGCGCTACAAAGAAGTCTCGCTTCCCATCGGTCAAAAGGGCCATGCTGAAAAAAGTGTCAAAACCAGAAATGCAGGACAGGCCATGGAGGAATCGGAGCCTTGCTACACTGATGGGCGGGATGTAAATCGCCAACAGCCACTCTGGAGAAGTGTACGGTGTGTCCTGAAACATCTAAAAAACACAGCTTAGAGAGCATAGGGCACTTCCACGCATGGGGGGATAAGGTGGGAAAATTGAAAATCAGCAAGACACAAGCACCCCAAAGTTTAGGGCTGCTCTGTTGACAAGGACCTCCACTTCATTCCACCTTAAATATCCCAGGAAAGCGAAAAATGGATAAAAAAGTTGTGGTCCTTATGTACAATGGAATATCACTCAGCCATGAAATCAATGTCATAAGGCTAGTAGCAGCATGATGAGTGGATTTAGGTAAGACGATTCTAAGTGAAATAAGTCACACAGAAAAGGACACTTCTCATAAGGTGTCACTTATAGAGGGAATGTAAAAACCGTTACACTTGAACTGAATTACAAAACAGAACAGAGTCACACATGCAGAAAACACACTATGGCTGCTTATCGGGAAAGGTGAGGTGGGGTGATACATAAAACAAGAGTTTCAAATTAGCTCAGATACCGTTCCATAAACCCAATATGTAATAGACAAGACCTACTCCTTGCTCAGAGAACTGGACTCAACACGCCCGATTCACCGCACAAGAATATATCTGACTAGTAATAATCTTAAAACCTATGTATTGATATCTCTCTGTTAGTGTGTCAAGTGGGTGTAAAGCGGCATAAACACAGCCGTGAAAAGCAGCTAAACCCCATTATAAAAATAAATTACTTTTAAAAACCCATGAAACAAAGACAGGGAAAGACAGAGAAACTCTTACACAATTCGTTCAGGGGCTGTGATGCAACCTGGATTGACCATATCTAGACCCACAGCTGGATGAGACATAAGGGTGGACACTCTTGGGGCTGAGAGGTGTGGTGAGGTTGGGTGAGCAAACGCAGACCCTTTAAAGTAATACTGCGTGCTACCCATCGCATGGGTCCCAAATCTCCAGGTTCAAGGGCATCTTCCTACATCGAAAACATGCATGAGAAACCCAGAAGATGGTACACCGTGTGATGGGGAAAGGTTTCTAAAACGCACCTCATTTCTCATCTCCTTGTGCTCGGGTTCGCCATTCCAGCCACTTTACTAGCAATCTCCCTACTTGGAGCATCAGCACCTTTAACCTCCTGTTCCGTACAGGTTGCAATTTGTCCTGAGGATGAACGGGAAGACGGGGAACCAATGAGAGACTAGCTCTTGGTGTTGGGACAGGCACAGGTCACTCTATTTTCCCATCAGGAAGAAGAATTAACCACAGGCTCAGCCTGCCCCCCGGAACCAGAACAGGGCCTGAAGCCATCCTGCGCTTTTGCGGCCAGCTCCCAAAAAAGCGACTTGTAAAACGGAGCTTCAGGGCACTGCAATTCACAAACCTGCAGAGTTATAAATGATAACTCTCGTCCACAAATATATTGAGGGAAGGCAAAGAAGAGGATTTGAAATCAAGGCAGAATTTCAGGAAACAGATTTCAGGAGGTAGATTCGAATCGCCTTTAAAGCACATAAAAAGCGGCAAAACGTTGACAATGATGCCCTTGGCCAAAAAGGGCGTATGCGTTTTTTCCTGAATATATTCAGGAAAAAACGCATACGCCCTTTTTGGCCAACCAAGCAACCTGGAAAGGCAAATCAGCGCTACAAAGAAGTCTCGCTTCCCATCGGTCAAAAGGGCCATGCTGAAAAAAGTGTCAAAACCAGAAATGCAGGACAGGCCATGGAGGAATCGGAGCCTTGCTACACTGATGGGCGGGATGTAAATCGCCAACAGCCACTCTGGAGAAGTGTACGGTGTGTCCTGAAACATCTAAAAAACACAGCTTAGAGATCATAGGGCACTTCCACGCATGGGGGGATAAGGTGGGAAAATTGAAAATCAGCAAGACACAAGCACCCCAAAGTTTAGGGCTGCTCTGTTGACAAGGACCTCCACTTCATTCCACCTTAAATATCCCAGGAAAGCGAAAAATGGATAAAAAATTTGTGGTCCTTATGTACAATGGAATATCACTCAGCCATGAAATCAATGTCATAAGGCTAGTAGCAGCATGATGAGTGGATTTAGGTAAGACGATTCTAAGTGAAATAAGTCACACAGAAAAGGACACTTCTCATAAGGTGTCACTTATAGAGGGAATGTAAAAACCGTTACACTTGAACTGAATTACAAAACAGAACAGAGTCACACATGCAGAAAACACACTATGGCTGCTTATCGGGAAAGGTGAGGTGGGGTGATACATAAAACAAGAGTTTCAAATTAGCTCAGATACCGTTCCATAAACCCAATATGTAATAGACAAGACCTACTCCTTGCTCAGAGAACTGGACTCAACACGCCCGATTCACCGCACAAGAATATATCTGACTAGTAATAATCTTAAAACCTATGTATTGATATCTCTCTGTTAGTGTGTCAAGTGGGTGTAAAGCGGCATAAACACAGCCGTGAAAAGCAGCTAAACCCCATTATAAAAATAAATTACTTTTAAAAACCCATGAAACAAAGACAGGGAAAGACAGAGAAACTCTTACACAATTCGTTCAGGGGCTGTGATGCAACCTGGATTGACCATATCTAGACCCACAGCTGGATGAGACATAAGGGTGGACACTCTTGGGGCTGAGAGGTTTGGTGAGGTTGGGTGAGCAAACGCAGACCCTTTAAAGTAATACTGCGTGCTACCCATCGCATGGGTCCCAAATCTCCAGGTTCAAGGGCATCTTCCTACATCGAAAACATGCATGAGAAACCCAGAAGATGGTACACCGTGTGATGGGGAAAGGTTTCTAAAATGCACCTCATTTCTCATCACCTTGTGCTCAGGTTTACTATTTAAGCTTCTTTACTAGCAATCTCCCTACTTGGAGCATCAGCACCTTTAACCTCCTGTTCCGTACAGGTTGCAATTTGTCCTGAGGATGAACGGGAAGACGGGGAACCAATGAGAGACTAGCTCTTGGTGTTGGGACAGGCACAGGTCACTCTATTTTCCCATCAGGAAGAAGAATTAACCACAGGCTCAGCCTGCCCCCCGGAACCAGAACAGGGCCTGAAGCCATCCTGCGCTTTTGCGGCCAGCTCCCAAAAAAGCGACTTGTAAAATGGAGCTTCAGGGCACTGCAATTCACAAACCTGCAGAGTTATAAATGATAACTCTCGTCCACAAATATATTGAGGGAAGGCAAAGAAGAGGATTTGAAATCAAGGCAGAATTGCAGGAAACAGATTTCAGGAGGTAGATTCGAATCGCCTTTAAAGCACATGAAAAGCGGCAAAACGTTGACAATGATGCCCTTGGCCAAAAAGGGCATATGCGTTTTTTCCTGAATATATTCAGGAAAAAACGCATACGCCCTTTTTGGCCAACCAAGCAACCTGGAAAGGCAAATCAGCGCTACAAAGAAGTCTCGCTTCCCATCGGTCAAAAGGGCCATGCTGAAAAAAGTGTCAAAACCAGAAATGCAGGACAGGCCATGGAGGAATCGGAGCCTTGCTACACTGATGGGCGGGATGTAAATCGCCAACAGCCACTCTGGAGAAGTGTACGGTGTGTCCTGAAACATCTAAAAAACACAGCTTAGAGAGCATAGGGCACTTCCACGCATGGGGGGATAAGGTGGAAAAATTCAAAATCAGCAAGACACAAGCACCCCAAAGTTTAGGGCTGCTCTGTTGACAAGGACCTCCACTTCATTCCACCTTAAATATCCCAGGAAAGCGAAAAATGGATAAAAAAGTTGTGGTCCTTATGTACAATGGAATATCACTCAGCCATGAAATCAATGTCATAAGGCTAGTAGCAGCATGATGAGTGGATTTAGGTAAGACGATTCTAAGTGAAATAAGTCACACAGAAAAGGACACTTCTCATAAGGTGTCACTTATAGAGGGAATGTAAAAACCTTTACACTTGAACTGAATTACAAAACAGAACAGAGTCACACATGCAGAAAACACACTATGGCTGCTTAACGGGAAAGGTGAGGTGGGGTGATACATAAAACAAGAGTTTCAAATTAGCTCAGATACCGTTCCATAAACCCAATATGTAATAGACAAGACCTACTCCTTGCTCAGAGAACTGGACTCAACACGCCCGATTCACCGCACAAGAATATATCTGACTAGTAATAATCTTAAAACCTATGTATTGATATCTCTCTGTTAGTGTGTCAAGTGGGTGTAAAGTGGCATAAACACAGCCGTGAAAAGCAGCTAAACCCCATTATAAAAATAAATTACTTTTAAAAACCCATGAAACAAAGACAGGGAAAGACAGAGAAATTCTTACACAATTCGTTCAGGGGCTGTGATGCAACCTGGATTGACCATATCTAGACCCACAGCTGGATGAGACATAAGGGTGGACACTCTTGGGGCTGAGAGGTTTGGTGAGGTTGGGTGAGCAAACGCAGACCCTTTAAAGTAATACTGCGTGCTACCCATCGCATGGGTCCCAAATCTCCAGGTTCATGGGCATCTTCCTACATCGAAAACATGCATGAGAAACCCAGAAGATGGTACACCGTGTGATGGGGAAAGGTTTCTAAAACGCACCTCATTTCTCATCTCCTTGTGCTCGGGTTCGCCATTCCAGCCACTTTACTAGCAATCTCCGTACTTGGAGCATCAGCACCTTTAATCTCCTGCTCCGTACAGGTTGCAATTTGTCCTGAGGATGAACGGGAAGACGGGGAACCAATGAGAGACTAGCTCTTGGTGTTGGGACAGGCACAGGTCACTCTATTTTCCCATCAGGAAGAAGAATTAACCACAGGCTCAGCCTGCCCCCCGGAACCAGAACAGGGCCTGAAGCCATCCTGCGCTTTTGCGGCCAGCTCCCAAAAAAGCGACTTGTAAAATGGAGCTTCAGGGCACTGCAATTCACAAACCTGCAGAGTTATAAATGATAACTCTCGTCCACAAATATATTGAGGGAAGGCAAAGAAGAGGATTTGAAATCAAGGCAGAATTGCAGGAAACAGATTTCAGGAGGTAGATTCGAATCGCCTTTAAAGCACATGAAAAGCGGCAAAACGTTGACAATGATGCCCTTGGCCAAAAAGGGCGTATGCGTTTTTTCCTGAATATATTCAGGAAAAAACGCATACGCCCTTTTTGGCCAACCAAGCAACCTGGAAAGGCAAATCAGCGCTACAAAGAAGTCTCGCTTCCCATCGGTCAAAAGGGCCATGCTGAAAAAAGTGTCAAAACCAGAAATGCAGGACAGGCCATGGAGGAATCGGAGCCTTGCTACACTGATGGGCGGGATGTAAATCGCCAACAGCCACTCTGGAGAAGTGTACGGTGTGTCCTGAAACATCTAAAAAACACAGCTTAGAGAGCATAGGGCACTTCCACGCATGGGGGGATAAGGTGGGAAAATTGAAAATCAGCAAGACACAAGCACCCCAAAGTTTAGGGCTGCTCTGTTGACAAGGACCTCCACTTCATTCCACCTTAAATATCCCAGGAAAGCGAAAAATGGATAAAAAAGTTGTGGTCCTTATGTACAATGGAATATCACTCAGCCATGAAATCAATGTCATAAGGCTAGTAGCAGCATGATGAGTGGATTTAGGTAAGACGATTCTAAGTGAAATAAGTCACACAGAAAAGGACACTTCTCATAAGGTGTCACTTATAGAGGGAATGTAAAAACCGTTACACTTGAACTGAATTACAAAACAGAACAGAGTCACACATGCAGAAAACACACTATGGCTGCTTATCGGGAAAGGTGAGGTGGGGTGATACATAAAACAAGAGTTTCAAATTAGCTCAGATACCGTTCCATAAACCCAATATGTAATAGACAAGACCTACTCCTTGCTCAGAGAACTGGACTCAACACGCCCGATTCACCGCACAAGAATATATCTGACTAGTAATAATCTTAAAACCTATGTATTGATATCTCTCTGTTAGTGTGTCAAGTGGGTGTAAAGCGGCATAAACACAGCCGTGAAAAGCAGCTAAACCCCATTATAAAAATAAATTACTTTTAAAAACCCATGAAACAAAGACAGGGAAAGACAGAGAAACTCTTACACAATTCGTTCAGGGGCTGTGATGCAACCTGGATTGACCATATCTAGACCCACAGCTGGATGAGACATAAGGGTGGACACTCTTGGGGCTGAGAGGTTTGGTGAGGTTGGGTGAGCAAACGCAGACCCTTTAAAGTAATACTGCGTGCTACCCATCGCATGGGTCCCAAATCTCCAGGTTCAAGGGCATCTTCCTACATCGAAAACATGCATGAGAAACCCAGAAGATGGTACACCGTGTGATGGGGAAAGGTTTCTAAAATGCACCTCATTTCTCATCACCTTGTGCTCAGGTTTACTATTTAAGCTTCTTTACTAGCAATCTCCCTACTTGGAGCATCAGCACCTTTAACCTCCTGTTCCGTACAGGTTGCAATTTGTCCTGAGGATGAACGGGAAGACGGGGAACCAATGAGAGACTAGCTCTTGGTGTTGGGACAGGCACAGGTCACTCTATTTTCCCATCAGGAAGAAGAATTAACCACAGGCTCAGCCTGCCCCCCGGAACCAGAACAGGGCCTGAAGCCATCCTGCGCTTTTGCGGCCAGCTCCCAAAAAAGCGACTTGTAAAATGGAGCTTCAGGGCACTGCAATTCACAAACCTGCAGAGTTATAAATGATAACTCTCGTCCACAAATATATTGAGGGAAGGCAAAGAAGAGGATTTGAAATCAAGGCAGAATTGCAGGAAACAGATTTCAGGAGGTAGATTCGAATCGCCTTTAAAGCACATGAAAAGCGGCAAAACGTTGACAATGATGCCCTTGGCCAAAAAGGGCGTATGCGTTTTTTCCTGAATATATTCAGGAAAAAACGCATACGCCCTTTTTGGCCAACCAAGCAACCTGGAAAGGCAAATCAGCGCTACAAAGAAGTCTCGCTTCCCATCGGTCAAAAGGGCCATGCTGAAAAAAGTGTCAAAACCAGAAATGCAGGACAGGCCATGGAGGAATCGGAGCCTTGCTACACTGATGGGCGGGATGTAAATCGCCAACAGCCACTCTGGAGAAGTGTACGGTGTGTCCTGAAACATCTAAAAAACACAGCTTAGAGAGCATAGGGCACTTCCACGCATGGGGGGATAAGGTGGAAAAATTGAAAATCAGCAAGACACAAGCACCCCAAAGTTTAGGGCTGCTCTGTTGACAAGGACCTCCACTTCATTCCACCTTAAATATCCCAGGAAAGCGAAAAATGGATAAAAAAGTTGTGGTCCTTATGTACAATGGAATATCACTCAGCCATGAAATCAATGTCATAAGGCTAGTAGCAGCATGATGAGTGGATTTAGGTAAGACGATTCTAAGTGAAATAAGTCACACAGAAAAGGACACTTCTCATAAGGTGTCACTTATAGAGGGAATGTAAAAACCTTTACACTTGAACTGAATTACAAAACAGAACAGAGTCACACATGCAGAAAACACACTATGGCTGCTTAACGGGAAAGGTGAGGTGGGGTGATACATAAAACAAGAGTTTCAAATTAGCTCAGATACCGTTCCATAAACCCAATATGTAATAGACAAGACCTACTCCTTGCTCAGAGAACTGGACTCAACACGCCCGATTCACCGCACAAGAATATATCTGACTAGTAATAATCTTAAAACCTATGTATTGATATCTCCCTGTTAGTGTGTCAAGTGGGTGTAAAGTGGCATAAACACAGCCGTGAAAAGCAGCTAAACCCCATTATAAAAATAAATTACTTTTAAAAACCCATGAAACAAAGACAGGGAAAGACAGAGAAATTCTTACACAATTCGTTCAGGGGCTGTGATGCAACCTGGATTGACCATATCTAGACCCACAGCTGGATGAGACATAAGGGTGGACACTCTTGGGGCTGAGAGGTTTGGTGAGGTTGGGTGAGCAAACGCAGACCCTTTAAAGTAATACTGCGTGCTACCCATCGCATGGGTCCCAAATCTCCAGGTTCATGGGCATCTTCCTACATCGAAAACATGCATGAGAAACCCAGAAGATGGTACACCGTGTGATGGGGAAAGGTTTCTAAAACGCACCTCATTTCTCATCTCCTTGTGCTCGGGTTCGCCATTCCAGCCACTTTACTAGCAATCTCCCTACTTGGAGCATCAGCACCTTTAATCTCCTGCTCCGTACAGGTTGCAATTTGTCCTGAGGATGAACGGGAAGACGGGGAACCAATGAGAGACTAGCTCTTGGTGTTGGGACAGGCACAGGTCACTCTATTTTCCCATCAGGAAGAAGAATTAACCACAGGCTCAGCCTGCCCCCCGGAACCAGAACAGGGCCTGAAGCCATCCTGCGCTTTTGCGGCCAGCTCCCAAAAAAGCGACTTGTAAAATGGAGCTTCAGGGCACTGCAATTCACAAACCTGCAGAGTTATAAATGATAACTCTCGTCCACAAATATATTGAGGGAAGGCAAAGAAGAGGATTTGAAATCAAGGCAGAATTGCAGGAAACAGATTTCAGGAGGTAGATTCGAATCGCCTTTAAAGCACATGAAAAGCGGCAAAACGTTGACAATGATGCCCTTGGCCAAAAAGGGCGTATGCGTTTTTTCCTGAATATATTCAGGAAAAAACGCATACGCCCTTTTTGGCCAACCAAGCAACCTGGAAAGGCAAATCAGCGCTACAAAGAAGTCTCGCTTCCCATCGGTCAAAAGGGCCATGCTGAAAAAAGTGTCAAAACCAGAAATGCAGGACAGGCCATGGAGGAATCGGAGCCTTGCTACACTGATGGGCGGGATGTAAATCGCCAACAGCCACTCTGGAGAAGTGTACGGTGTGTCCTGAAACATCTAAAAAACACAGCTTAGAGAGCATAGGGCACTTCCACGCATGGGGGGATAAGGTGGGAAAATTGAAAATCAGCAAGACACAAGCACCCCAAAGTTTAGGGCTGCTCTGTTGACAAGGACCTCCACTTCATTCCACCTTAAATATCCCAGGAAAGCGAAAAATGGATAAAAAAGTTGTGGTCCTTATGTACAATGGAATATCACTCAGCCATGAAATCAATGTCATAAGGCTATTAGCAGCATGATGAGTGGATTTAGGTAAGACGATTCTAAGTGAAATAAGTCACACAGAAAAGGACACTTCTCATAAGGTGTCACTTATAGAGGGAATGTAAAAACCTTTACACTTGAACTGAATTACAAAACAGAACAGAGTCACACATGCAGAAAACACACTATGGCTGCTTAACGGGAAAGGTGAGGTGGGGTGATACATAAAACAAGAGTTTCAAATTAGCTCAGATACCGTTCCATAAACCCAATATGTAATAGACAAGACCTACTCCTTGCTCAGAGAACTGGACTCAACACGCCCGATTCACCGCACAAGAATATATCTGACTAGTAATAATCTTAAAACCTATGTATTGATATCTCTCTGTTAGTGTGTCAAGTGGGTGTAAAGCGGCATAAACACAGCCGTGAAAAGCAGCTAAACCCCATTATAAAAATAAATTACTTTTAAAAACCCATGAAACAAAGACAGGGAAAGACAGAGAAATTCTTACACAATTCGTTCAGGGGCTGTGATGCAACCTGGATTGACCATATCTAGACCCACAGCTGGATGAGACATAAGGGTGGACACTCTTGGGGCTGAGAGGTTTGGTGAGGTTGGGTGAGCAAACGCAGACCCTTTAAAGTAATACTGCGTGCTACCCATCGCATGGGTCCCAAACCTCCAGGTTCAAGGGCATCTTCCTACATCGAAAACATGCATGAGAAACCCAGAAGATGGTACACCGTGTGATGGGGAAAGGTTTCTAAAACGCACCTCATTTCTCATCTCCTTGTGCTCGGGTTCGCCATTCCAGCCACTTTACTAGCAATCTCCCTACTTGGAGCATCAGCACCTTTAACCTCCTGTTCCGTACAGGTTGCAATTTGTCCTGAGGATGAACGGGAAGACGGGGAACCAATGAGAGACTAGCTCTTGGTGTTGGGACAGGCACAGGTCACTCTATTTTCCCATCAGGAAGAAGAATTAACCACAGGCTCAGCCTGCCCCCCGGAACCAGAAAAGGGCCTGAAGCCATCCTGCGCTTTTGCGGCCAGGTCCCAAAAAAGCGACTTGTAAAATGGAGCTTCAGGGAACTGCAATTCACAAACCTGCAGAGTTATAAATGATAACTCTCGTCCACAAATATATTGAGGGAAGGCAAAGAAGAGGATTTGAAATCAAGGCAGAATTGCAGGAAACAGATTTCAGGAGGTACATTCGAATCGCCTTTAAAGCACATGAAAAGCGGCAAAACGTTGACAATGATGCCCTTGGCCAAAAAGGGCGTATGTGGTTTTTCCTGAATATATTCAGGAAAAAACGCATACGCCCTTTTTGGCCAACCAAGCAACCTGGAAAGGCAAATCAGCGCTACAAAGAAGTCTCGCTTCCCATCGGTCAAAAGGGCCATGCTGAAAAAAGTGTCAAAACCAGAAATGCAGGACAGGCCATGGAGAAATGGGAGCCTTGCTACACTGATGGGCGGGATGTAAATCGCCAACAGCCACTCTGGAGAAGTGTACGGTGTGTCCTGAAACATCTAACAAACACAGCTTAGAGAGCATAGGGCACTTCCACTCATGGGGGGATAAAGTGGGAAAATTGAAAATCAGCAAGACACAAGCACCCCAAAGTTTAGGGCTGCTCTGTTGACAAAGACCTCCACTTCATTCCACCTTAAATATCCCAGGAGAGCGAAAAATGGATAAAAAAGTTGTGGTCCTTATGTACAATGGAATATCACTCAGCCATGAAATCAATGTCATAAGGCTAGTAGCAGCATGATGAGTGGATTTAGGTAAGACGATTCTAAGTGAAATAAGTCACACAGAAAAGGACACTTCTCATAAGGTGTCACTTATAGAGGGAATGTAAAAACCGTTACACTTGAACTGAATTACAAAACAGAACAGAGTCACACATGCAGAAAACACACTATGGCTGCTTAACGGGAAAGGTGAGGTGGGGTGATACATAAAACAAGAGTTTCAAATTAGCTCAGATACCGTTCCATAAACCCAATATGTAATAGACAAGACCTACTCCTTGCTCAGAGAACTGGACTCAACACGCCCGATTCACCGCACAAGAATATATCTGACTAGTAATAATCTTAAAACCTATGTATTGATATCTCTCTGTTAGTGTGTCAAGTGGGTGTAAAGCGGCATAAACACAGCCGTGAAAAGCAGCTAAACCCCATTATAAAAATAAATTACTTTTAAAAACCCATGAAACAAAGACAGGGAAAGACAGAGAAATTCTTACACAATTCGTTCAGGGGCTGTGATGCAACCTGGATTGACCATATCTAGACCCACAGCTGGATGAGACATAAGGGTGGACACTCTTGGGGCTGAGAGGTTTGGTGAGGTTGGGTGAGCAAACGCAGACCCTTTAAAGTAATACTGCGTGCTACCCATCGCATGGGTCCCAAATCTCCAGGTTCAAGGGCATCTTCCTACATCGAAAACATGCATGAGAAACCCAGAAGATGGTACACCGTGTGATGGGGAAAGGTTTCTAAAACGCACCTCATTTCTCATCTCCTTGTGCTCGGGTTCGCCATTCCAGCCACTTTACTAGCAATCTCCCTACTTGGAGCATCAGCACCTTTAACCTCCTGTTCCGTACAGGTTGCAATTTGTCCTGAGGATGAACGGGAAGACGGGGAACCAATGAGAGACTAGCTCTTGGTGTTGGGACAGGCACAGGTCACTCTATTTTCCCATCAGGAAGAAGAATTAACCACAGGCTCAGCCTGCCCCCCGGAACCAGAACAGGGCCTGAAGCCATCCTGCGCTTTTGCGGCCAGCTCCCAAAAAAGCGACTTGTAAAATGGAGCTTCAGGGCACTGCAATTCACAAACCTGCAGAGTTATAAATGATAACTCTCGTCCACAAATATATTGAGGGAAGGCAAAGAAGAGGATTTGAAATCAAGGCAGAATTGCAGGAAACAGATTTCAGGAGGTAGATTCGAATCGCCTTTAAAGCACATGAAAAGCGGCAAAACGTTGACAATGATGCCCTTGGCCAAAAAGGGCGTATGCGTTTTTTCCTGAATATATTCAGGAAAAAACGCATACGCCCTTTTTGGCCAACCAAGCAACCTGGAAAGGCAAATCAGCGCTACAAAGAAGTCTAGCTTCCCATCGGTCAAAAGGGCCATGCTGAAAAAGTGTCAAAACCAGAAATGCAGGACAGGCCATGGAGAAATGGGAGCCTTGCTACACTGATGGGTGGGATGTAAATTGCCAACAGCCACTCTGGAGAAGTGTACGGTGTGTCCTGAAACATCTAAAAAACACAACTTAGAGAGCATAGGGCACTTCCACTCATGGGGGGATAAAGTGGGAAAATTGAAAATCAGCAAGACAGAAGCACCCCAAAGTTTAGGGCTGCTCTGTTGACAAAGACCTCCACTTCATTCCACCTTAAATATCCCAGGAAAGCGAAAAATGGATAAAAAAGTTGTGGTCCTTATGTACAATGGAATATCACTCAGCCATGAAATCAATGTCATAAGGCTAGTAGCAGCATGATGAGTGGATTTAGGTAAGACGATTCTAAGTGAAATAAGTCACACAGAAAAGGACACTTCTCATAAGGTGTCACTTATAGAGGGAATGTAAAAACATTTACACTTGAAATGAATTACAAAACAGAACAGAGTCACACATGCAGAAAACACACTATGGCTGCTTAACGGGAAAGGTGAGGTGGGGTGATACATAAAACAAGAGTTTCAAATTAGCTCAGATACCGTTCCATAAACCCAATATGTAATAGACAAGACCTACTCCTTGCTCAGAGAACTGGACTCAACACGCCCGATTCACCGCACAAGAATATATCTGACTAGTAATAATCTTAAAACCTATGTATTGATATCTCTCTGTTAGTGTGTCAAGTGGGTGTAAAGCGGCATAAACACAGCCGTGAAAAGCAGCTAAACCCCATTATAAAAATAAATTACTTTTAAAAACCCATGAAACAAAGACAGGGAAAGACAGAGAAATTCTTACACAATTCGTTCAGGGGCTGTGATGCAACCTGGATTGACCATATCTAGACCCACAGCTGGATGAGACATAAGGGTGGACACTCTTGGGGCTGAGAGGTTTGGTGAGGTTGGGTGAGCAAACGCAGACCCTTTAAAGTAATACTGCGTGCTACCCATCGCATGGGTCCCAAATCTCCAGGTTCAAGGGCATCTTCCTACATCGAAAACATGCATGAGAAACCCAGAAGATGGTACACCGTGTGATGGGGAAAGGTTTCTAAAACGCACCTCATTTCTCATCTCCTTGTGCTCGGGTTCGCCATTCCATCCACTTTACTAGCAATCTCCCTACTTGGAGCATCAGCACCTTTAACCTCCTGTTCCGTACAGGTTGCAATTTGTCCTGAGGATGAACGGGAAGACGGGGAACCAATGAGAGACTAGCTCTTGGTGTTGGGACAGGCACAGGTCACTCTATTTTCCCATCAGGAAGAAGAATTAACCACAGGCTCAGCCTGCCCCCCGGAACCAGAAAAGGGCCTGAAGCCATCCTGCGCTTTTGCGGCCAGCTCCCAAAAAAGCGACTTGTAAAATGGAGCTTCAGGGCACTGCAATTCACAAACCTGCAGAGTTAAAATGATAACTCTCGTCCACAAATATATTGAGGGAAGGCAAAGAAGAGGATTTGAAATCAAGGCAGAATTGCAGGAAACAGATTTCAGGAGGTAGATTCGAATCGCCTTTAAAGCACATGAAAAGCGGCAAAACGTTGACAATGATGCCCTTGGCCAAAAAGGGCGTATGCGTTTTTTCCTGAATATATTCAGGAAAAAACGCATACGCCCTTTTTGGCCAACCAAGCAACCTGGAAAGGCAAATCAGCGCTACAAAGAAGTCTCGCTTCCCATCGGTCAAAAGGGCCATGCTGAAAAAAGTGTCAAAACCAGAAATGCAGGACAGGCCATGGAGGAATCGGAGCCTTGCTACACTGATGGGCGGGATGTAAATCGCCAACAGCCACTCTGGAGAAGTGTACGGTGTGTCCTGAAACATCTAAAAAACACAGCTTAGAGAGCATAGGGCACTTCCACGCATGGGGGGATAAGGTGGGAAAATTGAAAATCAGCAAGACACAAGCACCCCAAAGTTTAGGGCTGCTCTGTTGACAAGGACCTCCACTTCATTCCACCTTAAATATCCCAGGAAAGCGAAAAATGGATAAAAAAGTTGTGGTCCTTATGTACAATGGAATATCACTCAGCCATGAAATCAATGTCATAAGGCTATTAGCAGCATGATGAGTGGATTTAGGTAAGACGATTCTAAGTGAAATAAGTCACACAGAAAAGGACACTTCTCATAAGGTGTCACTTATAGAGGGAATGTAAAAACCTTTACACTTGAACTGAATTACAAAACAGAACAGAGTCACACATGCAGAAAACACACTATGGCTGCTTAACGGGAAAGGTGAGGTGGGGTGATACATAAAACAAGAGTTTCAAATTAGCTCAGATACCGTTCCATAAACCCAATATGTAATAGACAAGACCTACTCCTTGCTCAGAGAACTGGACTCAACACGCCCGATTCACCGCACAAGAATATATCTGACTAGTAATAATCTTAAAACCTATGTATTGATATCTCTCTGTTAGTGTGTCAAGTGGGTGTAAAGCGGCATAAACACAGCCGTGAAAAGCAGCTAAACCCCATTATAAAAATAAATTACTTTTAAAAACCCATGAAACAAAGACAGGGAAAGACAGAGAAATTCTTACACAATTCGTTCAGGGGCTGTGATGCAACCTGGATTGACCATATCTAGACCCACAGCTGGATGAGACATAAGGGTGGACACTCTTGGGGCTGAGAGGTTTGGTGAGGTTGGGTGAGCAAACGCAGACCCTTTAAAGTAATACTGCGTGCTACCCATCGCATGGGTCCCAAATCTCCAGGTTCAAGGGCATCTTCCTACATCGAAAACATGCATGAGAAACCCAGAAGATGGTACACCGTGTGATGGGGAAAGGTTTCTAAAACGCACCTCATTTCTCATCTCCTTGTGCTCGGGTTCGCCATTCCAGCCACTTTACTAGCAATCTCCCTACTTGGAGCATCAGCACCTTTAACCTCCTGTTCCGTACAGGTTGCAATTTGTCCTGAGGATGAACGGGAAGACGGGGAACCAATGAGAGACTAGCTCTTGGTGTTGGGACAGGCACAGGTCACTCTATTTTCCCATCAGGAAGAAGAATTAACCACAGGCTCAGCCTGCCCCCCGGAACCAGAAAAGGGCCTGAAGCCATCCTGCGCTTTTGCGGCCAGGTCCCAAAAAAGCGACTTGTAAAATGGAGCTTCAGGGAACTGCAATTCACAAACCTGCAGAGTTATAAATGATAACTCTCGTCCACAAATATATTGAGGGAAGGCAAAGAAGAGGATTTGAAATCAAGGCAGAATTGCAGGAAACAGATTTCAGGAGGTACATTCGAATCGCCTTTAAAGCACATGAAAAGCGGCAAAACGTTGACAATGATGCCCTTGGCCAAAAAGGGCGTATGTGGTTTTTCCTGAATATATTCAGGAAAAAACGCATACGCCCTTTTTGGCCAACCAAGCAACCTGGAAAGGCAAATCAGCGCTACAAAGAAGTCTCGCTTCCCATCGGTCAAAAGGGCCATGCTGAAAAAAGTGTCAAAACCAGAAAGGCAGGACAGGCCATGGAGAAATGGGAGCCTTGCTACACTGATGGGCGGGATGTAAATCGCCAACAGCCACTCTGGAGAAGTGTACGGTGTGTCCTGAAACATCTAACAAACACAGCTTAGAGAGCATAGGGCACTTCCACTCATGGGGGGATAAAGTGGGAAAATTGAAAATCAGCAAGACACAAGCACCCCAAAGTTTAGGGCTGCTCTGTTGACAAAGACCTCCACTTCATTCCACCTTAAATATCCCAGGAGAGCGAAAAATGGATAAAAAAGTTGTGGTCCTTATGTACAATGGAATATCACTCAGCCATGAAATCAATGTCATAAGGCTAGTAGCAGCATGATGAGTGGATTTAGGTAAGACGATTCTAAGTGAAATAAGTCACACAGAAAAGGACACTTCTCATAAGGTGTCACTTATAGAGGGAATGTAAAAACCGTTACACTTGAACTGAATTACAAAACAGAACAGAGTCACACATGCAGAAAACACACTATGGCTGCTTAACGGGAAAGGTGAGGTGGGGTGATACATAAAACAAGAGTTTCAAATTAGCTCAGATACCGTTCCATAAACCCAATATGTAATAGACAAGACCTACTCCTTGCTCAGAGAACTGGACTCAACACGCCCGATTCACCGCACAAGAATATATCTGACTAGTAATAATCTTAAAACCTATGTATTGATATCTCTCTGTTAGTGTGTCAAGTGGGTGTAAAGCGGCATAAACACAGCCGTGAAAAGCAGCTAAACCCCATTATAAAAATAAATTACTTTTAAAAACCCATGAAACAAAGACAGGGAAAGACAGAGAAATTCTTACACAATTCGTTCAGGGGCTGTGATGCAACCTGGATTGACCATATCTAGACCCACAGCTGGATGAGACATAAGGGTGGACACTCTTGGGGCTGAGAGGTTTGGTGAGGTTGGGTGAGCAAACGCAGACCCTTTAAAGTAATACTGCGTGCTACCCATCGCATGGGTCCCAAATCTCCAGGTTCAAGGGCATCTTCCTACATCGAAAACATGCATGAGAAACCCAGAAGATGGTACACCGTGTGATGGGGAAAGGTTTCTAAAACGCACCTCATTTCTCATCTCCTTGTGCTCGGGTTCGCCATTCCAGCCACTTTACTAGCAATCTCCCTACTTGGAGCATCAGCACCTTTAACCTCCTGTTCCGTACAGGTTGCAATTTGTCCTGAGGATGAACGGGAAGACGGGGAACCAATGAGAGACTAGCTCTTGGTGTTGGGACAGGCACAGGTCACTCTATTTTCCCATCAGGAAGAAGAATTAACCACAGGCTCAGCCTGCCCCCCGGAACCAGAACAGGGCCTGAAGCCATCCTGCGCTTTTGCGGCCAGCTCCCAAAAAAGCGACTTGTAAAATGGAGCTTCAGGGCACTGCAATTCACAAACCTGCAGAGTTATAAATGATAACTCTCGTCCACAAATATATTGAGGGAAGGCAAAGAAGAGGATTTGAAATCAAGGCAGAATTGCAGGAAACAGATTTCAGGAGGTAGATTCGAATCGCCTTTAAAGCACATGAAAAGCGGCAAAACGTTGACAATGATGCCCTTGGCCAAAAAGGGCGTATGCGTTTTTTCCTGAATATATTCAGGAAAAAACGCATACGCCCTTTTTGGCCAACCAAGCAACCTGGAAAGGCAAATCAGCGCTACAAAGAAGTCTAGCTTCCCATCGGTCAAAAGGGCCATGCTGAAAAAGTGTCAAAACCAGAAATGCAGGACAGGCCATGGAGAAATGGGAGCCTTGCTACACTGATGGGTGGGATGTAAATTGCCAACAGCCACTCTGGAGAAGTGTACGGTGTGTCCTGAAACATCTAAAAAACACAACTTAGAGAGCATAAGGCACTTCCACTCATGGGGGGATAAAGTGGGAAAATTGAAAATCAGCAAGACAGAAGCACCCCAAAGTTTAGGGCTGCTCTGTTGACAAAGACCTCCACTTCATTCCACCTTAAATATCCCAGGAAAGCGAAAAATGGATAAAAAAGTTGTGGTCCTTATGTACAATGGAATATCACTCAGCCATGAAATCAATGTCATAAGGCTAGTAGCAGCATGATGAGTGGATTTAGGTAAGACGATTCTAAGTGAAATAAGTCACACAGAAAAGGACACTTCTCATAAGGTGTCACTTATAGAGGGAATGTAAAAACATTTACACTTGAAATGAATTACAAAACAGAACAGAGTCACACATGCAGAAAACACACTATGGCTGCTTAACGGGAAAGGTGAGGTGGGGTGATACATAAAACAAGAGTTTCAAATTAGCTCAGATACCGTTCCATAAACCCAATATGTAATAGACAAGACCTACTCCTTGCTCAGAGAACTGGACTCAACACGCCCGATTCACCGCACAAGAATATATCTGACTAGTAATAATCTTAAAACCTATGTATTGATATCTCTCTGTTAGTGTGTCAAGTGGGTGTAAAGCGGCATAAACACAGCCGTGAAAAGCAGCTAAACCCCATTATAAAAATAAATTACTTTTAAAAACCCATGAAACAAAGACAGGGAAAGACAGAGAAATTCTTACACAATTCGTTCAGGGGCTGTGATGCAACCTGGATTGACCATATCTAGACCCACAGCTGGATGAGACATAAGGGTGGACACTCTTGGGGCTGAGAGGTTTGGTGAGGTTGGGTGAGCAAACGCAGACCCTTTAAAGTAATACTGCGTGCTACCCATCGCATGGGTCCCAAATCTCCAGGTTCAAGGGCATCTTCCTACATCGAAAACATGCATGAGAAACCCAGAAGATGGTACACCGTGTGATGGGGAAAGGTTTCTAAAACGCACCTCATTTCTCGTCTCCTTGTGCTCGGGTTCGCCATTCCATCCACTTTACTAGCAATCTCCCTACTTGGAGCATCAGCACCTTTAACCTCCTGTTCCGTACAGGTTGCAATTTGTCCTGAGGATGAACGGGAAGACGGGGAACCAATGAGAGACTAGCTCTTGGTGTTGGGACAGGCACAGGTCACTCTATTTTCCCATCAGGAAGAAGAATTAACCACAGGCTCAGCCTGCCCCCCGGAACCAGAAAAGGGCCTGAAGCCATCCTGCGCTTTTGCGGCCAGCTCCCAAAAAAGCGACTTGTAAAATGGAGCTTCAGGGCACTGCAATTCACAAACCTGCAGAGTTATAAATGATAACTCTCGTCCACAAATATATTGAGGGAAGGCAAAGAAGAGGATTTGAAATCAAGGCGGAATTGCAGGAAACAGATTTCAGGAGGTAGATTCGAATCGCCTTTAAAGCACATGAAAAGCGGCAAAACGTTGACAATGATGCCCTTGGCCAAAAAGGGCGTATGCGTTTTTTCCTGAATATATTCAGGAAAAAACGCATACGCCCTTTTTGGCCAACCAAGCAACCTGGAAAGGCAAATCAGCGCTACAAAGAAGTCTCGCTTCCCATCGGTCAAAAGGGCCATGCTGAAAAAAGTGTCAAAACCAGAAATGCAGGACAGGCCATGGAGAAATGGGAGCCTTGCTACACTGATGGGCGGGATGTAAATCGCCAACAGCCACTCTGGAGAAGTGTACGGTGTGTCCTGAAACATCTAAAAAACACAGCTTAGAGAGCATAGGGCACTTCCACTCATGGGGGGATAAAGTGGGAAAATTGAAAATCAGCAAGACACAAGCACCCCAAAGTTTAGGGCTGCTCTGTTGACAAGGACCTCCACTACATCCACCTTAAATATCCCAGGAAAGAGAAAAATGGATCAAAAAGTTGTGGTCCTTATGTACAATGGAATATCACTCAGCCATGAAATCAATGTCATAAGGCTAGTAGCAGCATGATGAGTGGATTTAGGTAAGACGATTCTAAGTGAAATAAGTCACACAGAAAAGGACACTTCTCATAAGGTGTCACTTATAGAGGGAATGTAAAAACCTTTACACTTTAACTGAATTACAAAACAGAACAGAGTCACACATGCAGAAAACACACTATGGCTGCTTAACGGGAAAGGTGAGGTGGGGTGATACATAAAACAAGAGTGTCAAATTAGCTCAGATACCGTTCCATAAACCCAATATGTAATAGACAAGACCTACTCCTTGCTCAGAGAACTGGACTCAACACGCCCGATTCACCACACAAGAATATATCTGACTAGTAATAATCTTAAAACCTATGTATTGATATCTCTCTGTTAGTGTGTCAAGTGGGTGTAAAGCGGCATAAACACAGCCGTGAAAAGCAGCTAAACCCCATTATAAAAATAAATTACTTTTAAAAACCCATGAAACAAAGACAGGGAAAGACAGAGAAATTCTTACACAATTCGTTCAGGGGCTGTGATGCAACCTGGATTGACCATATCTAGACCCACAGCTGGATGAGACATAAGGGTGGACACTCTTGGGGCTGAGAGGTTTGGTGAGGTTGGGTGAGCAAACGCAGACCCTTTAAAGTAATACTGCATGCTACCCATCGCATGGGTCCCAAATCTCCAGGTTCAAGGGCATCTTCCTGCATCGAAAACATGCATGAGAAACCCAGAAGATGGTACACCGTGTGATGGGGAAAGGTTTCTAAAACGCACCTCATTTCTCATCTCCTTGTGCTCGGGTTCGCCATTCCAGCCACTTTACTAGCAATCTCCCTACTTGGAGCATCAGCACCTTTAACCTCCTGTTCCGTACAGGTTGCAATTTGTCCTGAGGATGAACGGGAAGACGGGGAACCAATGAGAGATTAGCTCTTGGTGTTGGGACAGGCACAGGTCACTCTATTTTCCCATCAGGAAGAAGAATTAACCACAGGCTCAGCCTGCCCCCCGGAACCAGAACAGGGCCTGAAGCCATCCTGCGCTTTTGCGGCCAGCTCCCAAAAAAGCGACTTGTAAAATGGAGCTTCAGGGCACTGCAATTCACAAACCTGCAGAGTTATAAATGATAACTCTCGCCCACAAATATATTGAGGGAAGGCAAAGAAGAGGATTTGAAATCAAGGCAGAATTGCAGGAAACAGATTTCAGGAGGTAGATTCGAATCGCCTTTAAAGCACATGAAAAGCGGCAAAACGTTGACAATGATGCCCTTGGCCAAAAAGGGCGTATGCGTTTTTTCCTGAATATATTCAGGAAAAAACGCATACGCCCTTTTTGGCCAACCAAGCAACCTGGAAAGGCAAATCAGCGCTACAAAGAAGTCTCGCTTCCCATCGGTCAAAAGGGCCATGCTGAAAAAAGTGTCAAAACCAGAAATGCAGGACAGGCCATGGAGAAATGGGAGCCTTGCTACACTGATGGGCGGGATGTAAATCGCCAACAGCCACTCTGGAGAAGTGTACGGTGTGTCCTGAAACATCTAAAAAACACAGCTTAGAGAGCATAGGGCACTTCCACGCATGGGGGGATAAAGTGGGAAAATTGAAAATCAGCAAGACACAAGCACCCCAAAGTTTAGGGCTGCTCTGTTGACAAGGACCTCCACTTCATTCCACCTTAAATATCCCAGGAAAGCGAAAAATGGATCAAAAAGTTGTGGTCCTTATGTACAATGGAATATCACTCAGCCATGAAATCAATGTCATAAGGCTAGTAGCAGCATGATGAGTGGATTTAGGTAAGACGATTCTAAGTGAAATAAGTCACACAGAAAAGGACACTTCTCATAAGGTGTCACTTATAGAGGGAATGTAAAAACCGTTACACTTGAACTGAATTACAAAACAGAACAGAGTCACACATGCAGAAAACACACTATGGCTGCTTAACGGGAAAGGTGAGGTGGGGTGATACATAAAACAAGAGTTTCAAATTAGCTCAGATACCGTTCCATAAACCCAATATGTAATAGACAAGACCTACTCCTTGCTCAGAGAACTGGACTCAACACGCCCGATTCACCACACAAGAATATATCTGACTAGTAATAATCTTAAAACCTATGTATTGATATCTCTCTGTTAGTGTGTCAAGTGGGTGTAAAGCGGCATAAACACAGCCGTGAAAAGCAGCTAAACCCCATTATAAAAATAAATTACTTTTAAAAACCCATGAAACAAAGACAGGGAAAGACAGAGAAATTCTTACACAATTCGTTCAGGGGCTGTGATGCAACCTGGATTGACCATATCTAGACCCACAGCTGGATGAGACATAAGGGTGGACACTCTTGGGGCTGAGAGGTTTGGTGAGGTTGGGTGAGCAAACGCAGACCCTTTAAAGTAATACTGCATGCTACCCATCGCATGGGTCCCAAATCTCCAGGTTCAAGGGCATCTTCCTGCATCGAAAACATGCATGAGAAACCCAGAAGATGGTACACCGTGTGATGGGGAAAGGTTTCTAAAACGCACCTCATTTCTCATCTCCTTGTGCTCGGGTTCGCCATTCCAGCCACTTTACTAGCAATCTCCCTACTTGGAGCATCAGCACCTTTAACCTCCTGTTCCGTACAGGTTGCAATTTGTCCTGAGGATGAACGGGAAGACGGGGAACCAATGAGAGATTAGCTCTTGGTGTTGGGACAGGCACAGGTCACTCTATTTTCCCATCAGGAAGAAGAATTAACCACAGGCTCAGCCTGCCCCCCGGAACCAGAACAGGGCCTGAAGCCATCCTGCGCTTTTGCGGCCAGCTCCCAAAAAAGCGACTTGTAAAATGGAGCTTCAGGGCACTGCAATTCACAAACCTGCAGAGTTATAAATGATAACTCTCGCCCACAAATATATTGAGGGAAGGCAAAGAAGAGGATTTGAAATCAAGGCAGAATTGCAGGAAACAGATTTCAGGAGGTAGATTCGAATCGCCTTTAAAGCACATGAAAAGCGGCAAAACGTTGACAATGATGCCCTTGGCCAAAAAGGGCGTATGCCTTTTTTCCTGAATATATTCAGGAAAAAACGCATACGCCCTTTTTGGCCAACCAAGCAACCTGGAAAGGCAAATCAGCGCTACAAAGAAGTCTCGCTTCCCATCGGTCAAAAGGGCCATGCTGAAAAAAGTGTCAAAACCAGAAATGCAGGACAGGCCATGTAGGAATCGGAGCCTTGCTACACTGATGGGCGGGATGTAAATTGCCAACAGCCACTCTGGAGAAGTGTACGGTGTGTCCTGAAACATCTAAAAAACACAGCTTAGAGAGCATAGGGCACTTCCACGCATCGGGGGATAAAGTGGGAAAATTGAAAATCAGCAAGACACAAGCACCCCAAAGTTTAGGGCTGCTCTGTTGAAAAGGACCTCCACTTCATTCCACCTTAAATATCCCAGGAAAGCGAAAAATGGATAAAAAAGTTGTGGTCCTTATGTACAATGGAATATCACTCAGCCATGAAATCAATGTCATAAGGCTAGTAGCAGCATGATGAGTGGATTTAGGTAAGACGATTCTAAGTGAAATAAGTCACACAGAAAAGGACACTTCTCATAAGGTGTCACTTATAGAGGGAATGTAAAAACCGTTACACTTGAACTGAATTACAAAACAGAACAGAGTCACACATGCAGAAAACACACTATGGCTGCTTAACGGGAAAGGTGAGGTGGGGTGATACATAAAACAAGAGTTTCAAATTAGCTCAGATACCGTTCCATAAACCCAATATGTAATAGACAAGACCTACTCCTTGCTCAGAGAACTGGACTCAACACGCCCGATTCACCGCACAAGAATATATCTGACTAGTAATAATCTTAAAACCTATGTATTGATATCTCTCTGTTAGTGTGTCAAGTGGGTGTAAAGCGGCATAAACACAGCCGTGAAAAGCAGCTAAACCCCATTATAAAAATATATTACTTTTAAAAACCCATGAAACAAAGACAGGGAAAGACAGAGAAATTCTTACACAATTCGTTCAGGGGCTGTGATGCAACCTGGATTGACCATATCTAGACCCACAGCTGGATGAGACATAAGGGTGGACACTCTTGGGGCTGAGAGGTTTGGTGAGGTTGGGTGAGCAAACGCAGACCCTTTAAAGTAATACTGCGTGCTACCCATCGCATGGGTCCCAAATCTCCAGGTTCAAGGGCATCTTCCTACATCGAAAACATGCATGAGAAACCCAGAAGATGGTACACCGTGTGATGGGGAAAGGTTTCTAAAACGCACCTCATTTCTCATCTCCTTGTGCTCGGGTTCGCCATTCCAGCCACTTTACTAGCAATCTCCCTACTTGGAGCATCAGCACCTTTAACCTCCTGTTCCGTACAGGTTGCAATTTGTCCTGAGGATGAACGGGAAGACGGGGAACCAATGAGAGATTAGCTCTTGGTGTTGGGACAGGCACAGGTCACTCTATTTTCCCATCAGGAAGAAGAATTAACCACAGGCTCAGCCTGCCCCCCGGAACCAGAACAGGGCCTGAAGCCATCCTGCGCTTTTGCGGCCAGCTCCCAAAAAAGCGACTTGTAAAATGGAGCTTCAGGGCACTGCAATTCACAAACCTGCAGAGTTATAAATGATAACTCTCGTCCACAAATATATTGAGGGAAGGCAAAGAAGAGGATTTGAAATCAAGGCAGAATTGCAGGAAACAGATTTCAGGAGGTAGATTCGAATCGCCTTTAAAGCACATGAAAAGCGGCAAAACGTTGACAATGATGCCCTTGGCCAAAAAGGGCGTATGCGTTTTTTCCTGAATATATTCAGGAAAAAACGCATACGCCCTTTTTGGCCAACCAAGCAACCTGGAAAGGCAAATCAGCGCTACAAAGAAGTCTCGCTTCCCATCGGTCAAAAGGGCCATGCTGAAAAAAGTGTCAAAACCAGAAATGCAGGACAGGCCATGGAGAAATGGGAGCCTTGCTACACTGATGGGCGGGATGTAAATCGCCAACAGCCACTCTGGAGAAGTGTACGGTGTGTCCTGAAACATCTAAAAAACACAGCTTAGAGAGCATAGGGCACTTCCACTCATGGGGGGATAAAGTGGGAAAATTGAAAATCAGCAAGACACAAGCACCCCAAAGTTTAGGGCTGCTCTGTTGACAAAGACCTCCACTTCATTCCACCTTAAATATCCCAGGAAAGCGAAAAATGGATCAAAAAGTTGTGGTCCTTATGTACAATGGAATATCACTCAGCCATGAAATCAATGTCATAAGGCTAGTAGCAGCATGATGAGTGGATTTAGGTAAGACGATTCTAAGTGAAATAAGTCACACAGAAAAGGACACTTCTCATAAGGTGTCACTTATAGAGGGAATGTAAAAACCGTTACACTTGAACTGAATTACAAAACAGAACAGAGTCACACATGCAGAAAACACACTATGGCTGCTTAACGGGAAAGGTGAGGTGGGGTGATACATAAAACAAGAGTTTCAAATTAGCTCAGATACCGTTCCATAAACCCAATATGTAATAGACAAGACCTACTCCTTGCTCAGAGAACTGGACTCAACACGCCCGATTCACCGCACAAGAATATATCTGACTAGTAATAATCTTAAAACCTATGTATTGATATCTCTCTGTTAGTGTGTCAAGTGGGTGTAAAGCGGCATAAACACAGCCGTGAAAAGCAGCTAAACCCCATTATAAAAATAAATTACTTTTAAAAACCCATGAAACAAAGACAGGGAAAGACAGAGAAATTCTTACACAATTCGTTCAGGGGCTGTGATGCAACCTGGATTGACCATATCTAGACCCACAGCTGGATCAGACATAAGGGTGGACACTCTTGGGGCTGAGAGGTTTGGTGAGGTTGGGTGAGCAAACGCAGACCCTTTAAAGTAATACTGCGTGCTACCCATCGCATGGGTCCCAAATCTCCAGGTTCAAGGGCATCTTCCTACATCGAAAACATGCATGAGAAACCCAGAAGATGGTACACCGTGTGATGGGGAAAGGTTTCTAAAACGCACCTCATTTCTCATCTCCTTGTGCTCGGGTTCGCCATTCCAGCCACTTTACTAGCAATCTCCCTACTTGGAGCATCAGCACCTTTAACCTCCTGTTCCGTACAGGTTGCAATTTGTCCTGAGGATGAACGGGAAGACGGGGAACCAATGAGAGACTAGCTCTTGGTGTTGGGACAGGCACAGGTCACTCTATTTTCCCATCAGGAAGAAGAATTAACCACAGGCTCAGCCTGCCCCCCGGAACCAGAACAGGGCCTGAAGCCATCCTGCGCTTTTGCGGCCAGCTCCCAAAAAAGCGACTTGTAAAATGGAGCTTCAGGGCACTGCAATTCACAAACCTGCAGAGTTATAAATGATAACTCTCGTCCACAAATATATTGAGGGAAGGCAAAGAAGAGGATTTGAAATCACGGCAGAATTGCAGGAAACAGATTTCAGGAGGTAGATTCGAATCGCCTTTAAAGCACATGAAAAGCGGCAAAACGTTGACAATGATGCCCTTGGCCAAAAAGGGCGTATGCGTTTTTTCCTGAATATATTCAGGAAAAAACGCATACGCCCTTTTTGGCCAACCAAGCAACCTGGAAAGGCAAATCAGCGCTACAAAGAAGTCTCGCTTCCCATCGGTCAAAAGGGCCATGCTGAAAAAAGTGTCAAAACCAGAAATGCAGGACAGGCCATGGAATAATGGGAGCCTTGCTACACTGATGGGCGGGATGTAAATTGCCAACAGCCACTCTGGAGAAGTGTACGGTGTGTCCTGAAACATCTAAAAAACACAGCTTAGAGAGCATAGGGCACTTCCACTCATGGGGGGATAAAGTGGGAAAATTGAAAATCAGCAAGACACAAGCACCCCAAAGTTTAGGGCTGCTCTGTTGACAAGGACCTCCACTTCATTCCACCTTAAATATCCCAGGAAAGCGAAAAATGGATAAAAAAGTTGTGGTCCTTATGTACAATGGAATATCACTCAGCCATGAAATCAATGTCATAAGGCTAGTAGCAGCATGATGAGTGGATTTAGGTAAGACGATTCTAAGTGAAATAAGTCACACAGAAAAGGACACTTCTCATAAGGTGTCACTTATAGAGGGAATGTAAAAACCTTTACACTTGAACTGAATTACAAAACAGAACAGAGTCACACATGCAGAAAACACACTATGGCTGCTTAACGGGAAAGGTGAGGTGGGGTGATACATAAAACAAGAGTTTCAAATTAGCTCAGATACCGTTCCATAAACCCAATATGTAATAGACAAGACCTACTCCTTGCTCAGAGAACTGGACTCAACACGCCCGATTCACCGCACAAGAATATATCTGACTAGTAATAATCTTAAAACCTATGTATTGATATCTCTCTGTTAGTGTGTCAAGTGGGTGTAAAGCGGCATAAACACAGCCGTGAAAAGCAGCTAAACCCCATTATAAAAATAAATTACTTTTAAAAACCCATGAAACAAAGACAGGGAAAGACAGAGAAATTCTTACACAATTCGTTCAGGGGCTGTGATGCAACCTGGATTGACCATATCTAGACCCACAGCTGGATCAGACATAAGGGTGGACACTCTTGGGGCTGAGAGGTTTGGTGAGGTTGGGTGAGCAAACGCAGACCCTTTAAAGTAATACTGCGTGCTACCCATCGCATGGGTCCCAAATCTCCAGGTTCAAGGGCATCTTCCTACATCGAAAACATGCATGAGAAACCCAGAAGATGGTACACCGTGTGATGGGGAAAGGTTTCTAAAACGCACCTCATTTCTCATCTCCTTGTGCTCGGGTTCGCCATTCCAGCCACTTTACTAGCAATCTCCCTACTTGGAGCATCAGCACCTTTAACCTCCTGTTCCGTACAGGTTGCAATTTGTCCTGAGGATGAACGGGAAGACGGGGAACCAATGAGAGACTAGCTCTTGGTGTTGGGACAGGCACAGGTCACTCTATTTTCCCATCAGGAAGAAGAATTAACCACAGGCTCAGCCTGCCCCCCGGAACCAGAACAGGGCCTGAAGCCATCCTGCGCTTTTGCGGCCAGCTCCCAAAAAAGCGACTTGTAAAATGGAGCTTCAGGGCACTGTAATTCACAAACCTGCAGAGTTATAAATGATAACTCTCGTCCACAAATATATTGAGGGAAGGCAAAGAAGAGGATTTGAAATCACGGCAGAATTGCAGGAAACAGATTTCAGGAGGTAGATTCGAATCGCCTTTAAAGCACATGAAAAGTGGCAAAACGTTGACAATGATGCCCTTGGCCAAAAAGGGCGTATGCGTTTTTTCCTGAATATATTCAGGAAAAAACGCATACGCCCTTTTTGGCCAACCAAGCAACCTGGAAAGGCAAATCAGCGCTACAAAGAAGTCTCGCTTCCCATCGGTCAAAAGGGCCATGCTGAAAAAAGTGTCAAAACCAGAAATGCAGGACAGGCCATGGAATAATGGGAGCCTTGCTACACTGATGGGCGGGATGTAAATTGCCAACAGCCACTCTGGAGAAGTGTACGGTGTGTCCTGAAACATCTAAAAAACACAGCTTAGAGAGCATAGGGCACTTCCACTCATGGGGGGATAAAGTGGGAAAATTGAAAATCAGCAAGACACAAGCACCCCAAAGTTTAGGGCTGCTCTGTTGACAAGGACCTCCACTTCATTCCACCTTAAATATCCCAGGAAAGCGAAAAATGGATAAAAAAGTTGTGGTCCTTATGTACAATGGAATATCACTCAGCCATGAAATCAATGTCATAAGGCTAGTAGCAGCATGATGAGTGGATTTAGGTAAGACGATTCTAAGTGAAATAAGTCACACAGAAAAGGACACTTCTCATAAGGTGTCACTTATAGAGGGAATGTAAAAACCTTTACACTTGAACTGAATTACAAAACAGAACAGAGTCACACATGCAGAAAACACACTATGGCTGCTTAACGGGAAAGGTGAGGTGGGGTGATACATAAAACAAGAGTTTCAAATTAGCTCAGATACCGTTCCATAACCCCAATATGTAATAGACAAGACCTACTCCTTGCTCAGAGAACTGGACTCAACACGCCCGATTCACCGCACAAAAATATATCTGACTAGTAATAATCTTAAAACCTATGTATTGATATCTCTCTGTTAGTGTGTCAAGTGGGTGTAAAGCGGCATAAACACAGCCGTGAAAAGCAGCTAAACCCCATTATAAAAATAAATTACTTTTAAAAACCCATGAAACAAAGACAGGGAAAGACAGAGAAATTCTTACACAATTCGTTCAGGGGCTGTGATGCAACCTGGATTGACCATATCTAGACCCACAGCTGGATCAGACATAAGGGTGGACACTCTTGGGGCTGAGAGGTTTGGTGAGGTTGGGTGAGCAAACGCAGACCCTTTAAAGTAATACTGCGTGCTACCCATCGCATGGGTCCCAAATCTCCAGGTTCAAGGGCATCTTCCTACATCGAAAACATGCATGAGAAACCCAGAAGATGGTACACCGTGTGATGGGGAAAGGTTTCTAAAACGCACCTCATTTCTCATCTCCTTGTGCTCGGGTTCGCCATTCCAGCCACTTTACTAGCAATCTCCCTACTTGGAGCATCAGCACCTTTAACCTCCTGTTCCGTACAGGTTGCAATTTGTCCTGAGGATGAACGGGAAGACGGGGAACCAATGAGAGACTAGCTCTTGGTGTTGGGACAGGCACAGGTCACTCTATTTTCCCATCAGGAAGAAGAATTAACCACAGGCTCAGCCTGCCCCCCGGAACCAGAACAGGGCCTGAAGCCATCCTGCGCTTTTGCGGCCAGCTCCCAAAAAAGCGACTTGTAAAATGGAGCTTCAGGGCACTGTAATTCACAAACCTGCAGAGTTATAAATGATAACTCTCGTCCACAAATATATTGAGGGAAGGCAAAGAAGAGGATTTGAAATCACGGCAGAATTGCAGGAAACAGATTTCAGGAGGTAGATTCGAATCGCCTTTAAAGCACATGAAAAGTGGCAAAACGTTGACAATGATGCCCTTGGCCAAAAAGGGCGTATGCGTTTTTTCCTGAATATATTCAGGAAAAAACGCATACGCCCTTTTTGGCCAACCAAGCAACCTGGAAAGGCAAATCAGCGCTACAAAGAAGTCTCGCTTCCCATCGGTCAAAAGGGCCATGCTGAAAAAAGTGTCAAAACCAGAAATGCAGGACAGGCCATGGAATAATGGGAGCCTTGCTACACTGATGGGCGGGATGTAAATTGCCAACAGCCACTCTGGAGAAGTGTACGGTGTGTCCTGAAACATCTAAAAAACACAGCTTAGAGAGCATAGGGCACTTCCACTCATGGGGGGATAAAGTGGGAAAATTGAAAATCAGCAAGACACAAGCACCCCAAAGTTTAGGGCTGCTCTGTTGACAAGGACCTCCACTTCATTCCACCTTAAATATCCCAGGAAAGCGAAAAATGGATAAAAAAGTTGTGGTCCTTATGTACAATGGAATATCACTCAGCCATGAAATCAATGTCATAAGGCTAGTAGCAGCATGATGAGTGGATTTAGGTAAGACGATTCTAAGTGAAATAAGTCACACAGAAAAGGACACTTCTCATAAGGTGTCACTTATAGAGGGAATGTAAAAACCTTTACACTTGAACTGAATTACTAAACAGAACAGAGTCACACATGCAGAAAACACACTATGGCTGCTTAACGGGAAAGGTGAGGTGGGGTGATACATAAAACAAGAGTTTCAAATTAGCTCAGATACCGTTCCATAAACCCAATATGTAATAGACAAGACCTACTCCTTGCTCAGAGAACTGGACTCAACACGCCCGATTCACCACACAAGAATATATCTGACTAGTAATAATCTTAAAACCTATGTATTGATATCTCTCTGTTAGTGTGTCAAGTGGGTGTAAAGCGGCATAAACACAGCCGTGAAAAGCAGCTAAACCCCATTATAAAAATAAATTACTTTTAAAAACCCATGAAACAAAGACAGGGAAAGACAGAGAAATTGTTACACAATTCGTTCAGGGGCTGTGATGCAACCTGGATTGACCATATCTAGACCCACAGCTGGATGAGACATAAGGGTGGACACTCTTGGGGCTGAGAGGTTTGGTGAGGTTGGGTGAGCAAACGCAGACCCTTTAAAGTAATACTGCGTGCTACCCATCGCATGGGTCCCAAATCTCCAGGTTCAAGGGCATCTTCCTACATCGAAAACACGCATGAGAAACCCAGAAGATGGTACACCGTGTGATGGGGAAAGGTTTCTAAAACGCACCTCATTTCTCATCTCCTTGTGCTCGGGTTCGCCATTCCAGCCACTTTACTAGCAATCTCCCTACTTGGAGCATCAGCACCTTTAACCTCCTGTTCCGTACAGGTTGCAATTTGTCCTGAGGATGAACGGGAAGACGGGGAACCAATGAGAGACTAGCTCTTGGTGTTGGGACAGGCACAGGTCACTCTATTTTCCCATCAGGAAGAAGAATTAACCACAGGCTCAGCCTGCCCCCCGGAACCAGAACAGGGCCTGAAGCCATCCTGCGCTTTTGCGGCCAGCTCCCAAAAAAGCGACTTGTAAAATGGAGCTTCAGGGCACTGCAATTCACAAACCTGCAGAGTTATAAATGATAACTCTCGTCCACAAATATATTGAGGGAAGGCAAAGAAGAGGATTTGAAATCAAGGCAGAATTGCAGGAAACAGATTTCAGGAGGTAGATTCGAATCGCCTTTAAAGCACATGAAAAGTGGCAAAACGTTGACAATGATGCCCTTGGCCAAAAAGGGCGTATGCGTTTTTTCCTGAATATATTCAGGAAAAAACGCATACGCCCTTTTTGGCCAACCAAGCAACCTGGAAAGGCAAATCAGCGCTACAAAGAAGTCTCGCTTCCCATCGGTCAAAAGGGCCATGCTGAAAAAAGTGTCAAAACCAGAAATGCAGGACAGGCCATGGAGAAATGGGAGCCTTGCTACACTGATGGGCGGGATGTAAATCGCCAACAGCCACTCTGGAGAAGTGTACGGTGTGTCCTGAAACATCTAAAAAACACAGCTTAGAGAGCATAGGGCACTTCCACTCATGGGGGGATAAAATGGGAAAATTGAAAATCAGCAAGACACAAGCACCCCAAAGTTTAGGGCTGCTCTGTTGACAAGGACCTCCACTTCATTCCACCTTAAATATCCCAGGAAAGCGAAAAATGGATAAAAAAGTTGTGGTCCTTATGTACAATGGAATATCACTGAGCCATGAAATCAATGTCATAAGGCTAGTAGCAGCATGATGAGTGGATTTAGGTAAGACGATTCTAAGTGAAATAAGTCACACAGAAAAGGACACTTCTCATAAGGTGTCACTTATAGAGGGAATGTAAAAACCTTTACACTTGAACTGAATTACAAAACAGAACAGAGTCACACATGCAGAAAACACACTATGGCTGCTTAACGGGAAAGGTGAGGTGGGGTGATACATAAAACAAGAGTTTCAAATTAGCTCAGATACCGTTCCATAAACCCAATATGTAATAGACAAGACCTACTCCTTGCTCAGAGAACTGGACTCAACACGCCCGATTCACCACACAAGAATATATCTGACTAGTAATAATCTTAAAACCTATGTATTGATATCTCTCTGTTAGTGTGTCAAGTGGGTGTAAAGCGGCATAAACACAGCCGTGAAAAGCAGCTAAACCCCATTATAAAAATAAATTACTTTTAAAAACCCATGAAACAAAGACAGGGAAAGACAGAGAAATTGTTACACAATTCGTTCAGGGGCTGTGATGCAACCTGGATTGACCATATCTAGACCCACAGCTGGATGAGACATAAGGGTGGACACTCTTGGGGCTGAGAGGTTTGGTGAGGTTGGGTGAGCAAACGCAGACCCTTTAAAGTAATACTGCGTGCTACCCATCGCATGGGTCCCAAATCTCCAGGTTCAAGGGCATCTTCCTACATCGAAAACACGCATGAGAAACCCAGAAGATGGTACACCGTGTGATGGGGAAAGGTTTCTAAAACGCACCTCATTTCTCATCTCCTTGTGCTCGGGTTCGCCATTCCAGCCACTTTACTAGCAATCTCCCTACTTGGAGCATCAGCACCTTTAACCTCCTGTTCCGTACAGGTTGCAATTTGTCCTGAGGATGAACGGGAAGATGGGGAACCAATGAGAGACTAGCTCTTGGTGTTGGGACAGGCACAGGTCACTCTATTTTCCCATCAGGAAGAAGAATTAACCACAGGCTCAGCCTGCCCCCCGGAACCAGAACAGGGCCTGAAGCCATCCTGCGCTTTTGCGGCCAGCTCCCAAAAAAGCGACTTGTAAAATGGAGCTTCAGGGCACTGCAATTCACAAACCTGCAGAGTTATAAATGATAACTCTCGTCCACAAATATATTGAGGGAAGGCAAAGAAGAGGATTTGAAATCAAGGCAGAATTGCAGGAAACAGATTTCAGGAGGTAGATTCGAATCGCCTTTAAAGCACATGAAAAGCGGCAAAACGTTGACAATGATGCCCTTGGCCAAAAAGGGCGTATGCCTTTTTTCCTGAATATATTCAGGAAAAAACGCATACGCCCTTTTTGGCCAACCAAGCAACCTGGAAAGGCAAATCAGCGCTACAAAGAAGTCTCGCTTCCCATCGGTCAAAAGGGCCATGCTGAAAAAAGTGTCAAAACCAGAAATGCAGGACAGGCCATGTAGGAATCGGAGCCTTGCTACACTGATGGGCGGGATGTAAATTGCCAACAGCCACTCTGGAGAAGTGTACGGTGTGTCCTGAAACATCTAAAAAACACAGCTTAGAGAGCATAGGGCACTTCCACGCATCGGGGGATAAAGTGGGAAAATTGAAAATCAGCAAGACACAAGCACCCCAAAGTTTAGGGCTGCTCTGTTGAAAAGGACCTCCACTTCATTCCACCTTAAATATCCCAGGAAAGCGAAAAATGGATCAAAAAGTTGTGGTCCTTATGTACAATGGAATATCACTCAGCCATGAAATCAATGTCATAAGGCTAGTAGCAGCATGATGAGTGGATTTAGGTAAGACGATTCTAAGTGAAATAAGTCACACAGAAAAGGACACTTCTCATAAGGTGTCACTTATAGAGGGAATGTAAAAACCTTTACACTTGAACTGAATTACAAAACAGAACAGAGTCACACATGCAGAAAACACACTATGGCTGCTTAACGGGAAAGGTGAGGTGGGGTGATACATAAAACAAGAGTTTCAAATTAGCTCAGATACCGTTCCATAAACCCAATATGTAATAGACAAGACCTACTCCTTGCTCAGAGAACTGGACTCAACACGCCCGATTCACCGCACAAGAATATATCTGACTAGTAATAATCTTAAAACCTATGTATTGATATCTCTCTGTTAGTGTGTCAAGTGGGTGTAAAGCGGCATAAACACAGCCGTGAAAAGCAGCTAAACCCCATTATAAAAATAAATTACTTTTAAAAACCCATGAAACAAAGACAGGGAAAGACAGAGAAATTCTTACACAATTCGTTCAGGGGCTGTGATGCAACCTGGATTGACCATATCTAGACCCACAGCTGGATCAGACATAAGGGTGGACACTCTTGGGGCTGAGAGGTTTGGTGAGGTTGGGTGAGCAAACGCAGACCCTTTAAAGTAATACTGCGTGCTACCCATCGCATGGGTCCCAAATCTCCAGGTTCAAGGGCATCTTCCTACATCGAAAACATGCATGAGAAACCCAGAAGATGGTACACCGTGTGATGGGGAAAGGTTTCTAAAACGCACCTCATTTCTCATCTCCTTGTGCTCGGGTTCGCCATTCCAGCCACTTTACTAGCAATCTCCCTACTTGGAGCATCAGCACCTTTAACCTCCTGTTCCGTACAGGTTGCAATTTGTCCTGAGGATGAACGGGAAGATGGGGAACCAATGAGAGACTAGCTCTTGGTGTTGGGACAGGCACAGGTCACTCTATTTTCCCATCAGGAAGAAGAATTAACCACAGGCTCAGCCTGCCCCCCGGAACCAGAACAGGGCCTGAAGCCATCCTGCGCTTTTGCGGCCAGCTCCCAAAAAAGCGACTTGTAAAATGGAGCTTCAGGGCACTGCAATTCACAAACCTGCAGAGTTATAAATGATAACTCTCGTCCACAAATATATTGAGGGAAGGCAAAGAAGAGGATTTGAAATCAAGGCAGAATTGCAGGAAACAGATTTCAGGAGGTAGATTCGAATCGCCTTTAAAGCACATGAAAAGCGGCAAAACGTTGACAATGATGCCCTTGGCCAAAAAGGGCGTATGCCTTTTTTCCTGAATATATTCAGAAAAAAACGCATACGCCCTTTTTGGCCAACCAAGCAACCTGGAAAGGCAAATCAGCGCTACAAAGAAGTCTCGCTTCCCATCGGTCAAAAGGGCCATGCTGAAAAAAGTGTCAAAACCAGAAATGCAGGACAGGCCATGTAGGAATCGGAGCCTTGCTACACTGATGGGCGGGATGTAAATTGCCAACAGCCACTCTGGAGAAGTGTACGGTGTGTCCTGAAACATCTAAAAAACACAGCTTAGAGAGCATAGGGCACTTCCACGCATCGGGGGATAAAGTGGGAAAATTGAAAATCAGCAAGACACAAGCACCCCAAAGTTTAGGGCTGCTCTGTTGACAAGGACCTCCACTTCATTCCACCTTAAATATCCCAGGAAAGCGAAAAATGGATAAAAAAGTTGTGGTCCTTATGTACAATGGAATATCACTCAGCCATGAAATCAATTTCATAAGGCTAGTAGCAGCATGATGAGTGGATTTAGGTAAGACGATTCTAAGTGAAATAAGTCACACAGAAAAGGACACTTCTCATAAGGTGTCACTTATAGAGGGAATGTAAAAACCTTTACACTTGAACTGAATTACAAAACAGAACAGAGTCACACATGCAGAAAACACACTATGGCTGCTTAACGGGAAAGGTGAGGTGGGGTGATATATAAAACAAGAGTTTCAAATTAGCTCAGATACCGTTCCATAAACCCAATATGTAATAGACAAGACCTACTCCTTGCTCAGAGAACTGGACTCAACACGCCCGATTCACCGCACAAGAATATATCTGACTAGTAATAATCTTAAAACCTATGTATTGATATCTCTCTGTTAGTGTGTCAAGTGGGTGTAAAGCGGCATAAACACAGCCGTGAAAAGCAGCTAAACCCCATTATAAAAATAAATTACTTTTAAAAACCCATGAAACAAAGACAGGGAAAGACAGAGAAATTCTTACACAATTCGTTCAGGGGCTGTGATGCAACCTGGATTGACCATATCTAGACCCACAGCTGGATCAGACATAAGGGTGGACACTCTTGGGGCTGAGAGGTTTGGTGAGGTTGGGTGAGCAAACGCAGACCCTTTAAAGTAATACTGTGTGCTACCCATCGCATGGGTCCCAAATCTCCAGGTTCAAGGGCATCTTCCTACATCGAAAACATGCATGAGAAACCCAGAAGATGGTACACCGTGTGATGGGGAAAGGTTTCTAAAACGCACCTCATTTCTCATCTCCTTGTGCTCGGGTTCGCCATTCCAGCCACTTTACTAGCAATCTCCCTACTTGGAGCATCAGCACCTTTAACCTGCTGTTCCGTACAGGTTGCAATTTGTCCTGAGGATGAACGGGAAAACGGGGAACCAATGAGAGATTAGCTCTTGGTGTTGGGACAGGCACAGGTCACTCTATTTTCCCATCAGGAAGAAGAATTAACCACAGGCTCAGCCTGCCCCCCGGAACCAGAACAGGGCCTGAAGCCATCCTGCGCTTTTGCGGCCAGCTCCCAAAAAAGCGACTTGTAAAATGGAGCTTCAGGGCACTGCAATTCACAAACCTGCAGAGTTATAAATGATAACTCTCGTCCACAAATATATTGAGGGAAGGCAAAGAAGAGGATTTGAAATCAAGGCAGAATTGCAGGAAACAGATTTCAGGAGGTAGATTCGAATCGCCTTTAAAGCACATGAAAAGCGGCAAAACGTTGACAATGATGCCCTTGGCCAAAAAGGGCGTATGCGTTTTTTCCTGAATATATTCAGGAAAAAACGCATACGCCCTTTTTGGCCAACCAAGCAACCTGGAAAGGCAAATCAGCGCTACAAAGAAGTATCGCTTCCCATCGGTCAAAAGGGCCATGCTGAAAAAAGTGTCAAAACCAGAAATGCAGGACAGGCCATGGAGGAATCGGAGCCTTGCTACACTGATGGGCGGGATGTAAATCGCCAACAGCCACTCTGGAGAAGTGTACGGTGTGTCCTGAAACATCTAAAAAACACAGCTTAGAGAGCATAGGGCACTTCCACGCATGGGGGGATAAAGTGGGAAAATTGAAAATCAGCAAGACACAAGCACCCCAAAGTTTAGGGCTGCTCTGTTGACAAGGACCTCCACTTCATTCCACCTTAAATATCCCAGGAAAGCGAAAAATGGATAAAAATGTTGTGGTCCTTATGTACAATGGAATATCACTCAGCCATGAAATCAATGTCATAAGGCTAGTAGCAGCATGATGAGTGGATTTAGGTAAGACGATTCTAAGTGAAATAAGTCACACAGAAAAGGACACTTCTCATAAGGTGTCACTTATAGAGGGAATGTAAAAACCGTTACACTTGAACTGAATTACAAAACAGAACAGAGTCACACATGCAGAAAACACACTATGGCTGCTTAACGGGAAAGGTGAGGTGGGGTGATACATAAAACAAGAGTTTCAAATTAGCTCAGATACCGTTCCATAAACCCAATATGTAATAGACAAGACCTACTCCTTGCTCAGAGAACTGGACTCAACACGCCCGATTCACCGCACAAGAATATATCTGACTAGTAATAATCTTAAAACCTATGTATTGATATCTCTCTGTTAGTGTGTCAAGTGGGTGTAAAGCGGCATAAACACAGCCGTGAAAAGCAGCTAAACCCCATTATAAAAATAAATTACTTTTAAAAACCCATGAAACAAAGACAGGGAAAGACAGAGAAATTCTTACACAATTCGTTCAGGGGCTGTGATGCCACCTGGATTTACCATATCTAGACCCACAGCTGGATGAGACATAAGGGTGGACACTCTTGGGGCTGAGAGGTTTGGTGAGGTTGGGTGAGCAAACGCAGACCCTTTAAAGTAATACTGCGTGCTACCCATCGCATGGGTCCCAAATCTCCAGGTTCAAGGGCATCTTCCTACATAGAAAACATGCATGAGAAACCCAGAAGATGGTACACCGTGTGATGGGGAAAGGTTTCTAAAACGCACCTCATTTCTCATCTCCTTGTGCTCGGGTTCGCCATTCCAGCCACTTTACTAGCAATCTCCCTACTTGGAGCATCAGCACCTTTAACCTCCTGTTCCGTACAGGTTGCAATTTGTCCTGAGGATGAACGGGAAGACGGGGAACCAATGAGAGACTAGCTCTTGGTGTTGGGACAGGCACAGGTCACTCTATTTTCCCATCAGGAAGAAGATTTAACCACAGGCTCAGCCTGCCCCCCGGAACCAGAACAGGGCCTGAAGCCATCCTGCGCTTTTGCGGCCAGCTCCCAAAAAAGCGACTTGTAAAATGGAGCTTCAGGGCACTGCAATTCACAAACCTGCAGAGTTATAAATGATAACTCTCGTCCACAAATATATTGAGGGAAGGCAAAGAAGAGGATTTGAAATCAAGGCAGAATTGCAGGAAACAGATTTCAGGAGGTAGATTCGAATCGCCTTTAAAGCACATGAAAAGCGGCAAAACGTTGACAATGATGCCCTTGGCCAAAAAGGGCGTATGCGTTTTTTCCTGAATATATTCAGGAAAAAACGCATACGCCCTTTTTGGCCAACCAAGCAACCTGGAAAGGCAAATCAGCGCTACAAAGAAGTCTCGCTTCTCATCGGTCAAAAGGGCCATGCTGAAAAAAGTGTCAAAACCAGAAATGCAGGACAGGCCATGGAGAAATGGGAGCCTTGCTACACTGATGGGCGGGATGTAAATCGCCAACAGCCACTCTGGAGAAGTGTACGGTGTGTCCTGAAACATCTAAAAAACACAGCTTAGAGAGCATAGGGCACTTCCACTCATGGGGGGATAAAGTGGGAAAATTGAAAATCAGCAAGACACAAGCACCCCAAAGTTTAGGGCTGCTCTGTTGACAAAGACCTCCACTTCATTCCACCTTAAATATCCCAGGAAAGCGAAAAATGGATAAAAAAGTTGTGGTCCTTATGTACAATGGAATATCACTCAGCCATGAAATCAATGTCATAAGGCTAGTAGCAGCATGATGAGTGGATTTAGGTAAGACGATTCTAAGTGAAATAAGTCACACAGAAAAGGACACTTCTCATAAGGTGTCACTTATAGAGGGAATGTAAAAACCGTTACACTTGAACTGAATTACAAAACAGAACAGAGTCACACATGCAGAAAACACACTATGGCTGCTTAACGGGAAAGGTGAGGTGGGGTAATACATAAAACAAGAGTTTCAAATTAGCTCAGATACCGTTCCATAAACCCAATATGTAATAGACAAGACCTACTCCTTGCTCAGAGAACTGGACTCAACACGCCCGATTCACCGCACAAGAATATATCTGACTAGTAATAATCTTAAAACCTATGTATTGATATCTCTCTGTTAGTGTGTCAAGTGGGTGTAAAGCGGCATAAACACAGCCGTGAAAAGCAGCTAAACCCCATTATAAAAATAAATTACTTTTAAAAACCCATGAAACAAAGACAGGGAAAGACAGAGAAATTCTTACACAATTCGTTCAGGGGCTGTGATGCCACCTGGATTGACCATATCTAGACCCACAGCTGGATGAGACATAAGGGTGGACACTCTTGGGGCTGAGAGGTTTGGTGAGGTTGGGTGAGCAAACGCAGACCCTTTAAAGTAATACTGCGTGCTACCCATCGCATGGGTCCCAAATCTCCAGGTTCAAGGGCATCTTCCTACATCGAAAACATGCATGAGAAACCCAGAAGATGGTACACCGTGTGATGGGGAAAGGTTTCTAAAACGCTCCTCATTTCTCATCTCCTTGTGCTCGGGTTCGCCATTCCAGCCACTTTACTAGCAATCTCCCTACTTGGAGCATCAGCACCTTTAACCTCCTGTTCCGTACAGGTTGCAATTTGTCCTGAGGATGAACGGGAAGACGGGGAACCAATGAGAGACTAGCTCTTGGTGTTGGGACAGGCACAGGTCACTCTATTTTCCCATCAGGAAGAAGATTTAACCACAGGCTCAGCCTGCCCCCCGGAACCAGAACAGGGCCTGAAGCCATCCTGCGCTTTTGCGGCCAGCTCCCAAAAAAGCGACTTGTAAAATGGAGCTTCAGGGCACTGCAATTCACAAACCTGCAGAGTTATAAATGATAACTCTCGTCCACAAATATATTGAGGGAAGGCAAAGAAGAGGATTTGAAATCAAGGCAGAATTGCAGGAAACAGATTTCAGGAGGTAGATTCGAATCGCCTTTAAAGCACATGAAAAGCGGCAAAACGTTGACAATGATGCCCTTGGCCAAAAAGGGCGTATGCGTTTTTTCCTGAATATATTCAGGAAAAAACGCATACGCCCTTTTTGGCCAACCAAGCAACCTGGAAAGGCAAATCAGCGCTACAAAGAAGTCTCGCTTCTCATCGGTCAAAAGGGCCATGCTGAAAAAAGTGTCAAAACCAGAAATGCAGGACAGGCCATGGAGAAATGGGAGCCTTGCTACACTGATGGGCGGGATGTAAATCGCCAACAGCCACTCTGGAGAAGTGTACGGTGTGTCCTGAAACATCTAAAAAACACAGCTTAGAGAGCATAGGGCACTTCCACGCATGGGGGGATAAAGTGGGAAAATTGAAAATCAGCAAGACACAAGCACCCCAAAGTTTAGGGCTGCTCTGTTGACAAAGACCTCCACTTCATTCCACCTTAAATATCCCAGGAAAGCGAAAAATGGATCAAAAAGTTGTGGTCCTTATGTACAATGGAATATCACTCAGCCATGAAATCAATGTCATAAGGCTAGTAGCAGCATGATGAGTGGATTTAGGTAAGACGATTCTAAGTGAAATAAGTCACACAGAAAAGGACACTTCTCATAAGGTGTCACTTATAGAGGGAATGTAAAAACCGTTACACTTGAACTGAATTACAAAACAGAACAGAGTCACACATGCAGAAAACACACTATGGCTGCTTAACGGGAAAGGTGAGGTGGGGTGATACATAAAACAAGAGTTTCAAATTAGCTCAGATACCGTTCCATAAACCCAATATGTAATAGACAAGACCTACTCCTTGCTCAGAGAACTGGACTCAACACGCCCGATTCACCGCACAAGAATATATCTGACTAGTAATAATCTTAAAACCTATGTATTGATATCTCTCTGTTAGTGTGTCAAGTGGGTGTAAAGCGGCATAAACACAGCCGTGAAAAGCAGCTAAACCCCATTATAAAAATAAATTACTTTTAAAAACCCATGAAACAAAGACAGGGAAAGACAGAGAAATTCTTACACAATTCGTTCAGGGGCTGTGATGCAACCTGGATTGACCATATCTAGACCCACAGCTGGATCAGACATAAGGGTGGACACTCTTGGGGCTGAGAGGTTTGGTGAGGTTGGGTGAGCAAACGCAGACCCTTTAAAGTAATACTGCGTGCTACCCATCGCATGGGTCCCAAATCTCCAGGTTCAAGGGCATCTTCCTACATCGAAAACATGCATGAGAAACCCAGAAGATGGTACACTGTGTGATGGGGAAAGGTTTCTAAAACGCACCTCATTTCTCATCTCCTTGTGCTCGGGTTCGCCATTCCAGCCACTTTACTAGCAATCTCCCTACTTGGAGCATCAGCACCTTTAACCTCCTGTTCCGTACAGGTTGCAATTTGTCCTGAGGATGAACGGGAAGACGGGGAACCAATGAGAGATTAGCTCTTGGTGTTGGGACAGGCACAGGTCACTCTATTTTCCCATCAGGAAGAAGAATTAACCACAGGCTCAGCCTGCCCCCCGGAACCAGAACAGGGCCTGAAGCCATCCTGCGCTTTTGCGGCCAGCTCCCAAAAAAGCGACTTGTAAAATGGAGCTTCAGGGCACTGCAATTCACAAACCTGCAGAGTTATAAATGATAACTCTCGTCCACAAATATATTGAGGGAAGGCAAATAAGAGGATTTGAAATCAAGGCAGAATTGCAGGAAACAGATTTCAGGAGGTAGATTCGAATCGCCTTTAAAGCACATGAAAAGCGGCAAAACGTTGACAATGATGCCCTTGGCCAAAAAGGGCGTATGCGTTTTTTCCTGAATATATTCAGGAAAAAACGCATACGCCCTTTTTGGCCAACCAAGCAACCTGGAAAGGCAAATCAGCGCTACAAAGAAGTCTCGCTTCCCATCGGTCAAAAGGGCCATGCTGAAAAAAGTGTCAAAACCAGAAATGCAGGACAGGCCATGTAGGAATCGGAGCCTTGCTACACTGATGGGCGGGATGTAAATTGCCAACAGCCACTCTGGAGAAGTGTACGGTGTGTCCTGAAACATCTAAAAAACACAGCTTAGAGAGCATAGGGCACTTCCACGCATCGGGGGATAAAGTGGGAAAATTGAAAATCAGCAAGACACAAGCACCCCAAAGTTTAGGGCTGCTCTGTTGACAAGGACCTCCACTTCATTCCACCTTAAATATCCCAGGAAAGCGAAAAATGGATCAAAAAGTTGTGGTCCTTATGTACAATGGAATATCACTCAGCCATGAAATCAATTTCATAAGGCTAGTAGCAGCATGATGAGTGGATTTAGGTAAGACGATTCTAAGTGAAATAAGTCACACAGAAAAGGACACTTCTCATAAGGTGTCACTTATAGAGGGAATGTAAAAACCTTTACACTTGAACTGAATTACAAAACAGAACAGAGTCACACATGCAGAAAACACACTATGGCTGCTTAACGGGAAAGGTGAGGTGGGGTGATACATAAAACAAGAGTTTCAAATTAGCTCAGATACCGTTCCATAAACCCAATATGTAATAGACAAGACCTACTCCTTGCTCAGAGAACTGGACTCAACACGCCCGATTCACCGCACAAGAATATATCTGACTAGTAATAATCTTAAAACCTATGTATTGATATCTCTCTGTTAGTGTGTCAAGTGGGTGTAAAGCGGCATAAACACAGCCGTGAAAAGCAGCTAAACCCCATTATAAAAATAAATTACTTTTAAAAACCCATGAAACAAAGACAGGGAAAGACAGAGAAATTCTTACACAATTCGTTCAGGGGCTGTGATGCAACCTGGATTGACCATATCTAGACCCACAGCTGGATCAGACATAAGGGTGGACACTCTTGGGGCTGAGAGGTTTGGTGAGGTTGGGTGAGCAAACGCAGACCCTTTAAAGTAATACTGCGTGCTACCCATCGCATGGGTCCCAAATCTCCAGGTTCAAGGGCATCTTCCTACATCGAAAACATGCATGAGAAACCCAGAAGATGGTACACCGTGTGATGGGGAAAGGTTTCTAAAACGCACCTCATTTCTCATCTCCTTGTGCTCGGGTTCGCCATTCCAGCCACTTTACTAGCAATCTCCCTACTTGGAGCATCAGCACCTTTAACCTCCTGTTCCGTACAGGTTGCAATTTGTCCTGAGGATGAACGGGAAGATGGGGAACCAATGAGAGACTAGCTCTTGGTGTTGGGACAGGCACAGGTCACTCTATTTTCCCATCAGGAAGAAGAATTAACCACAGGCTCAGCCTGCCCCCCGGAACCAGAACAGGGCCTGAAGCCATCCTGCGCTTTTGCGGCCAGCTCCCAAAAAAGCGACTTGTAAAATGGAGCTTCAGGGCACTGCAATTCACAAACCTGCAGAGTTATAAATGATAACTCTCGTCCACAAATATATTGAGGGAAGGCAAAGAAGAGGATTTGAAATCAAGGCAGAATTGCAGGAAACAGATTTCAGGAGGTAGATTCGAATCGCCTTTAAAGCACATGAAAAGCGGCAAAACGTTGACAATGATGCCCTTGGCCAAAAAGGGCGTATGCCTTTTTTCCTGAATATATTCAGGAAAAAACGCATACGCCCTTTTTGGCCAACCAAGCAACCTGGAAAGGCAAATCAGCGCTACAAAGAAGTCTCGCTTCCCATCGGTCAAAAGGGCCATGCTGAAAAAAGTGTCAAAACCAGAAATGCAGGACAGGCCATGTAGGAATCGGAGCCTTGCTACAGTGATGGGCGGGATGTAAATTGCCAACAGCCACTCTGGAGAAGTGTACGGTGTGTCCTGAAACATCTAAAAAACACAGCTTAGAGAGCATAGGGCACTTCCACGCATCGGGGGATAAAGTGGGAAAATTGAAAATCAGCAAGACACAAGCACCCCAAAGTTTAGGGCTGCTCTGTTGAAAAGGACCTCCACTTCATTCCACCTTAAATATCCCAGGAAAGCGAAAAATGGATAAAAAAGTTGTGGTCCTTATGTACAATGGAATATCACTCAGCCATGAAATCAATGTCATAAGGCTAGTAGCAGCATGATGAGTGGATTTAGGTAAGACGATTCTAAGTGAAATAAGTCACACAGAAAAGGACACTTCTCATAAGGTGTCACTTATAGAGGGAATGTAAAAACCTTTACACTTGAACTGAATTACAAAACAGAACAGAGTCACACATGCAGAAAACACACTATGGCTGCTTAACGGGAAAGGTGAGGTGGGGTGATACATAAAACAAGAGTTTCAAATTAGCTCAGATACCGTTCCATAAACCCAATATGTAATAGACAAGACCTACTCCTTGCTCAGAGAACTGGACTCAACACGCCCGATTCACCGCACAAGAATATATCTGACTAGTAATAATCTTAAAACCTATGTATTGATATCTCTCTGTTAGTGTGTCAAGTGGGTGTAAAGCGGCATAAACACAGCCGTGAAAAGCAGCTAAACCCCATTATAAAAATAAATTACTTTTAAAAACCCATGAAACAAAGACAGGGAAAGACAGAGAAATTCTTACACAATTCGTTCAGGGGCTGTGATGCAACCTGGATTGACCATATCTAGACCCACAGCTGGATCAGACATAAGGGTGGACACTCTTGGGGCTGAGAGGTTTGGTGAGGTTGGGTGAGCAAACGCAGACCCTTTAAAGTAATACTGCGTGCTACCCATCGCATGGGTCCCAAATCTCCAGGTTCAAGGGCATCTTCCTACATCGAAAACATGCATGAGAAACCCAGAAGATGGTACACCGTGTGATGGGGAAAGGTTTCTAAAACGCACCTCATTTCTCATCTCCTTGTGCTCGGGTTCGCCATTCCAGCCACTTTACTAGCAATCTCCCTACTTGGAGCATCAGCACCTTTAACCTCCTGTTCCGTACAGGTTGCAATTTGTCCTGAGGATGAACGGGAAGATGGGGAACCAATGAGAGACTAGCTCTTGGTGTTGGGACAGGCACAGGTCACTCTATTTTCCCATCAGGAAGAAGAATTAACCACAGGCTCAGCCTGCCCCCCGGAACCAGAACAGGGCCTGAAGCCATCCTGCGCTTTTGCGGCCAGCTCCCAAAAAAGCGACTTGTAAAATGGAGCTTCAGGGCACTGCAATTCACAAACCTGCAGAGTTATAAATGATAACTCTCGTCCACAAATATATTGAGGGAAGGCAAAGAAGAGGATTTGAAATCAAGGCAGAATTGCAGGAAACAGATTTCAGGAGGTAGATTCGAATCGCCTTTAAAGCACATGAAAAGCGGCAAAACGTTGACAATGATGCCCTTGGCCAAAAAGGGCGTATGCCTTTTTTCCTGAATATATTCAGGAAAAAACGCATACGCCCTTTTTGGCCAACCAAGCAACCTGGAAAGGCAAATCAGCGCTACAAAGAAGTCTCGCTTCCCATCGGTCAAAAGGGCCATGCTGAAAAAAGTGTCAAAACCAGAAATGCAGGACAGGCCATGTAGGAATCGGAGCCTTGCTACACTGATGGGCGGGATGTAAATTGCCAACAGCCACTCTGGAGAAGTGTACGGTGTGTCCTGAAACATCTAAAAAACACAGCTTAGAGAGCATAGGGCACTTCCACGCATCGGGGGATAAAGTGGGAAAATTGAAAATCAGCAAGACACAAGCACCCCAAAGTTTAGGGCTGCTCTGTTGAAAAGGACCTCCACTTCATTCCACCTTAAATATCCCAGGAAAGCGAAAAATGGATAAAAAAGTTGTGGTCCTTATGTACAATGGAATATCACTCAGCCATGAAATCAATGTCATAAGGCTAGTAGCAGCATGATGAGTGGATTTAGGTAAGACGATTCTAAGTGAAATAAGTCACACAGAAAAGGACACTTCTCATAAGGTGTCACTTATAGAGGGAATGTAAAAACCTTTACACTTGAACTGAATTACAAAACAGAACAGAGTCACACATGCAGAAAACACACTATGGCTGCTTAACGGGAAAGGTGAGGTGGGGTGATACATAAAACAAGAGTTTCAAATTAGCTCAGATACCGTTCCATAAACCCAATATGTAATAGACAAGACCTACTCCTTGCTCAGAGAACTGGACTCAACACGCCCGATTCACCGCACAAGAATATATCTGACTAGTAATAATCTTAAAACCTATGTATTGATATCTCTCTGTTAGTGTGTCAAGTGGGTGTAAAGCGGCATAAACACAGCCGTGAAAAGCAGCTAAACCCCATTATAAAAATAAATTACTTTTAAAAACCCATGAAACAAAGACAGGGAAAGACAGAGAAATTCTTACACAATTCGTTCAGGGGCTGTGATGCAACCTGGATTGACCATATCTAGACCCACAGCTGGATCAGACATAAGGGTGGACACTCTTGGGGCTGAGAGGTTTGGTGAGGTTGGGTGAGCAAACGCAGACCCTTTAAAGTAATACTGCGTGCTACCCATCGCATGGGTCCCAAATCTCCAGGTTCAAGGGCATCTTCCTACATCGAAAACATGCATGAGAAACCCAGAAGATGGTACACCGTGTGATGGGGAAAGGTTTCTAAAACGCACCTCATTTCTCATCTCCTTGTGCTCGGGTTCGCCATTCCAGCCACTTTACTAGCAATCTCCCTACTTGGAGCATCAGCACCTTTAACCTCCTGTTCCGTACAGGTTGCAATTTGTCCTGAGGATGAACGGGAAGATGGGGAACCAATGAGAGACTAGCTCTTGGTGTTGGGACAGGCACAGGTCACTCTATTTTCCCATCAGGAAGAAGAATTAACCACAGGCTCAGCCTGCCCCCCGGAACCAGAACAGGGCCTGAAGCCATCCTGCGCTTTTGCGGCCAGCTCCCAAAAAAGCGACTTGTAAAATGGAGCTTCAGGGCACTGCAATTCACAAACCTGCAGAGTTATAAATGATAACTCTCGTCCACAAATATATTGAGGGAAGGCAAAGAAGAGGATTTGAAATCAAGGCAGAATTGCAGGAAACAGATTTCAGGAGGTAGATTCGAATCGCCTTTAAAGCACATGAAAAGCGGCAAAACGTTGACAATGATGCCCTTGGCCAAAAAGGGCGTATGCCTTTTTTCCTGAATATATTCAGAAAAAAACGCATACGCCCTTTTTGGCCAACCAAGCAACCTGGAAAGGCAAATCAGCGCTACAAAGAAGTCTCGCTTCCCATCGGTCAAAAGGGCCATGCTGAAAAAAGTGTCAAAACCAGAAATGCAGGACAGGCCATGTAGGAATCGGAGCCTTGCTACACTGATGGGCGGGATGTAAATTGCCAACAGCCACTCTGGAGAAGTGTACGGTGTGTCCTGAAACATCTAAAAAACACAGCTTAGAGAGCATAGGGCACTTCCACGCATCGGGGGATAAAGTGGGAAAATTGAAAATCAGCAAGACACAAGCACCCCAAAGTTTAGGGCTGCTCTGTTGACAAGGACCTCCACTTCATTCCACCTTAAATATCCCAGGAAAGCGAAAAATGGATAAAAAAGTTGTGGTCCTTATGTACAATGGAATATCACTCAGCCATGAAATCAATTTCATAAGGCTAGTAGCAGCATGATGAGTGGATTTAGGTAAGACGATTCTAAGTGAAATAAGTCACACAGAAAAGGACACTTCTCATAAGGTGTCACTTATAGAGGGAATGTAAAAACCTTTACACTTGAACTGAATTACAAAACAGAACAGAGTCACACATGCAGAAAACACACTATGGCTGCTTAACGGGAAAGGTGAGGTGGGGTGATATATAAAACAAGAGTTTCAAATTAGCTCAGATACCGTTCCATAAACCCAATATGTAATAGACAAGACCTACTCCTTGCTCAGAGAACTGGACTCAACACGCCCGATTCACCGCACAAGAATATATCTGACTAGTAATAATCTTAAAACCTATGTATTGATATCTCTCTGTTAGTGTGTCAAGTGGGTGTAAAGCGGCATAAACACAGCCGTGAAAAGCAGCTAAACCCCATTATAAAAATAAATTACTTTTAAAAACCCATGAAACAAAGACAGGGAAAGACAGAGAAATTCTTACACAATTCGTTCAGGGGCTGTGATGCAACCTGGATTGACCATATCTAGACCCACAGCTGGATCAGACATAAGGGTGGACACTCTTGGGGCTGAGAGGTTTGGTGAGGTTGGGTGAGCAAACGCAGACCCTTTAAAGTAATACTGTGTGCTACCCATCGCATGGGTCCCAAATCTCCAGGTTCAAGGGCATCTTCCTACATCGAAAACATGCATGAGAAACCCAGAAGATGGTACACCGTGTGATGGGGAAAGGTTTCTAAAACGCACCTCATTTCTCATCTCCTTGTGCTCGGGTTCGCCATTCCAGCCACTTTACTAGCAATCTCCCTACTTGGAGCATCAGCACCTTTAACCTGCTGTTCCGTACAGGTTGCAATTTGTCCTGAGGATGAACGGGAAGACGGGGAACCAATGAGAGATTAGCTCTTGGTGTTGGGACAGGCACAGGTCACTCTATTTTCCCATCAGGAAGAAGAATTAACCACAGGCTCAGCCTGCCCCCCGGAACCAGAACAGGGCCTGAAGCCATCCTGCGCTTTTGCGGCCAGCTCCCAAAAAAGCGACTTGTAAAATGGAGCTTCAGGGCACTGCAATTCACAAACCTGCAGAGTTATAAATGATAACTCTCGTCCACAAATATATTGAGGGAAGGCAAAGAAGAGGATTTGAAATCAAGGCAGAATTGCAGGAAACAGATTTCAGGAGGTAGATTCGAATCGCCTTTAAAGCACATGAAAAGCGGCAAAACGTTGACAATGATGCCCTTGGCCAAAAAGGGCGTATGCGTTTTTTCCTGAATATATTCAGGAAAAAACGCATACGCCCTTTTTGGCCAACCAAGCAACCTGGAAAGGCAAATCAGCGCTACAAAGAAGTATCGCTTCCCATCGGTCAAAAGGGCCATGCTGAAAAAAGTGTCAAAACCAGAAATGCAGGACAGGCCATGGAGGAATCGGAGCCTTGCTACACTGATGGGCGGGATGTAAATCGCCAACAGCCACTCTGGAGAAGTGTACGGTGTGTCCTGAAACATCTAAAAAACACAGCTTAGAGAGCATAGGGCACTTCCACGCATGGGGGGATAAAGTGGGAAAATTGAAAATCAGCAAGACACAAGCACCCCAAAGTTTAGGGCTGCTCTGTTGACAAGGACCTCCACTTCATTCCACCTTAAATATCCCAGGAAAGCGAAAAATGGATAAAAATGTTGTGGTCCTTATGTACAATGGAATATCACTCAGCCATGAAATCAATGTCATAAGGCTAGTAGCAGCATGATGAGTGGATTTAGGTAAGACGATTCTAAGTGAAATAAGTCACACAGAAAAGGACACTTCTCATAAGGTGTCACTTATAGAGGGAATGTAAAAACCGTTACACTTGAACTGAATTACAAAACAGAACAGAGTCACACATGCAGAAAACACACTATGGCTGCTTAACGGGAAAGGTGAGGTGGGGTGATACATAAAACAAGAGTTTCAAATTAGCTCAGATACCGTTCCATAAACCCAATATGTAATAGACAAGACCTACTCCTTGCTCAGAGAACTGGACTCAACACGCCCGATTCACCGCACAAGAATATATCTGACTAGTAATAATCTTAAAACCTATGTATTGATATCTCTCTGTTAGTGTGTCAAGTGGGTGTAAAGCGGCATAAACACAGCCGTGAAAAGCAGCTAAACCCCATTATAAAAATAAATTACTTTTAAAAACCCATGAAACAAAGACAGGGAAAGACAGAGAAATTCTTACACAATTCGTTCAGGGGCTGTGATGCCACCTGGATTTACCATATCTAGACCCACAGCTGGATGAGACATAAGGGTGGACACTCTTGGGGCTGAGAGGTTTGGTGAGGTTGGGTGAGCAAACGCAGACCCTTTAAAGTAATACTGCGTGCTACCCATCGCATGGGTCCCAAATCTCCAGGTTCAAGGGCATCTTCCTACATAGAAAACATGCATGAGAAACCCAGAAGATGGTACACCGTGTGATGGGGAAAGGTTTCTAAAACGCACCTCATTTCTCATCTCCTTGTGCTCGGGTTCGCCATTCCAGCCACTTTACTAGCAATCTCCCTACTTGGAGCATCAGCACCTTTAACCTCCTGTTCCGTACAGGTTGCAATTTGTCCTGAGGATGAACGGGAAGACGGGGAACCAATGAGAGACTAGCTCTTGGTGTTGGGACAGGCACAGGTCACTCTATTTTCCCATCAGGAAGAAGATTTAACCACAGGCTCAGCCTGCCCCCCGGAACCAGAACAGGGCCTGAAGCCATCCTGCGCTTTTGCGGCCAGCTCCCAAAAAAGCGACTTGTAAAATGGAGCTTCAGGGCACTGCAATTCACAAACCTGCAGAGTTATAAATGATAACTCTCGTCCACAAATATATTGAGGGAAGGCAAAGAAGAGGATTTGAAATCAAGGCAGAATTGCAGGAAACAGATTTCAGGAGGTAGATTCGAATCGCCTTTAAAGCACATGAAAAGCGGCAAAACGTTGACAATGATGCCCTTGGCCAAAAAGGGCGTATGCGTTTTTTCCTGAATATATTCAGGAAAAAACGCATACGCCCTTTTTGGCCAACCAAGCAACCTGGAAAGGCAAATCAGCGCTACAAAGAAGTCTCGCTTCTCATCGGTCAAAAGGGCCATGCTGAAAAAAGTGTCAAAACCAGAAATGCAGGACAGGCCATGGAGAAATGGGAGCCTTGCTACACTGATGGGCGGGATGTAAATCGCCAACAGCCACTCTGGAGAAGTGTACGGTGTGTCCTGAAACATCTAAAAAACACAGCTTAGAGAGCATAGGGCACTTCCACTCATGGGGGGATAAAGTGGGAAAATTGAAAATCAGCAAGACACAAGCACCCCAAAGTTTAGGGCTGCTCTGTTGACAAAGACCTCCACTTCATTCCACCTTAAATATCCCAGGAAAGCGAAAAATGGATAAAAAAGTTGTGGTCCTTATGTACAATGGAATATCACTCAGCCATGAAATCAATGTCATAAGGCTAGTAGCAGCATGATGAGTGGATTTAGGTAAGACGATTCTAAGTGAAATAAGTCACACAGAAAAGGACACTTCTCATAAGGTGTCACTTATAGAGGGAATGTAAAAACCGTTACACTTGAACTGAATTACAAAACAGAACAGAGTCACACATGCAGAAAACACACTATGGCTGCTTAACGGGAAAGGTGAGGTGGGGTAATACATAAAACAAGAGTTTCAAATTAGCTCAGATACCGTTCCATAAACCCAATATGTAATAGACAAGACCTACTCCTTGCTCAGAGAACTGGACTCAACACGCCCGATTCACCGCACAAGAATATATCTGACTAGTAATAATCTTAAAACCTATGTATTGATATCTCTCTGTTAGTGTGTCAAGTGGGTGTAAAGCGGCATAAACACAGCCGTGAAAAGCAGCTAAACCCCATTATAAAAATAAATTACTTTTAAAAACCCATGAAACAAAGACAGGGAAAGACAGAGAAATTCTTACACAATTCGTTCAGGGGCTGTGATGCCACCTGGATTGACCATATCTAGACCCACAGCTGGATGAGACATAAGGGTGGACACTCTTGGGGCTGAGAGGTTTGGTGAGGTTGGGTGAGCAAACGCAGACCCTTTAAAGTAATACTGCGTGCTACCCATCGCATGGGTCCCAAATCTCCAGGTTCAAGGGCATCTTCCTACATCGAAAACATGCATGAGAAACCCAGAAGATGGTACACCGTGTGATGGGGAAAGGTTTCTAAAACGCTCCTCATTTCTCATCTCCTTGTGCTCGGGTTCGCCATTCCAGCCACTTTACTAGCAATCTCCCTACTTGGAGCATCAGCACCTTTAACCTCCTGTTCCGTACAGGTTGCAATTTGTCCTGAGGATGAACGGGAAGACGGGGAACCAATGAGAGACTAGCTCTTGGTGTTGGGACAGGCACAGGTCACTCTATTTTCCCATCAGGAAGAAGATTTAACCACAGGCTCAGCCTGCCCCCCGGAACCAGAACAGGGCCTGAAGCCATCCTGCGCTTTTGCGGCCAGCTCCCAAAAAAGCGACTTGTAAAATGGAGCTTCAGGGCACTGCAATTCACAAACCTGCAGAGTTATAAATGATAACTCTCGTCCACAAATATATTGAGGGAAGGCAAAGAAGAGGATTTGAAATCAAGGCAGAATTGCAGGAAACAGATTTCAGGAGGTAGATTCGAATCGCCTTTAAAGCACATGAAAAGCGGCAAAACGTTGACAATGATGCCCTTGGCCAAAAAGGGCGTATGCGTTTTTTCCTGAATATATTCAGGAAAAAACGCATACGCCCTTTTTGGCCAACCAAGCAACCTGGAAAGGCAAATCAGCGCTACAAAGAAGTCTCGCTTCTCATCGGTCAAAAGGGCCATGCTGAAAAAAGTGTCAAAACCAGAAATGCAGGACAGGCCATGGAGAAATGGGAGCCTTGCTACACTGATGGGCGGGATGTAAATCGCCAACAGCCACTCTGGAGAAGTGTACGGTGTGTCCTGAAACATCTAAAAAACACAGCTTAGAGAGCATAGGGCACTTCCACGCATGGGGGGATAAAGTGGGAAAATTGAAAATCAGCAAGACACAAGCACCCCAAAGTTTAGGGCTGCTCTGTTGACAAAGACCTCCACTTCATTCCACCTTAAATATCCCAGGAAAGCGAAAAATGGATCAAAAAGTTGTGGTCCTTATGTACAATGGAATATCACTCAGCCATGAAATCAATGTCATAAGGCTAGTAGCAGCATGATGAGTGGATTTAGGTAAGACGATTCTAAGTGAAATAAGTCACACAGAAAAGGACACTTCTCATAAGGTGTCACTTATAGAGGGAATGTAAAAACCGTTACACTTGAACTGAATTACAAAACAGAACAGAGTCACACATGCAGAAAACACACTATGGCTGCTTAACGGGAAAGGTGAGGTGGGGTGATACATAAAACAAGAGTTTCAAATTAGCTCAGATACCGTTCCATAAACCCAATATGTAATAGACAAGACCTACTCCTTGCTCAGAGAACTGGACTCAACACGCCCGATTCACCGCACAAGAATATATCTGACTAGTAATAATCTTAAAACCTATGTATTGATATCTCTCTGTTAGTGTGTCAAGTGGGTGTAAAGCGGCATAAACACAGCCGTGAAAAGCAGCTAAACCCCATTATAAAAATAAATTACTTTTAAAAACCCATGAAACAAAGACAGGGAAAGACAGAGAAATTCTTACACAATTCGTTCAGGGGCTGTGATGCAACCTGGATTGACCATATCTAGACCCACAGCTGGATCAGACATAAGGGTGGACACTCTTGGGGCTGAGAGGTTTGGTGAGGTTGGGTGAGCAAACGCAGACCCTTTAAAGTAATACTGCGTGCTACCCATCGCATGGGTCCCAAATCTCCAGGTTCAAGGGCATCTTCCTACATCGAAAACATGCATGAGAAACCCAGAAGATGGTACACTGTGTGATGGGGAAAGGTTTCTAAAACGCACCTCATTTCTCATCTCCTTGTGCTCGGGTTCGCCATTCCAGCCACTTTACTAGCAATCTCCCTACTTGGAGCATCAGCACCTTTAACCTCCTGTTCCGTACAGGTTGCAATTTGTCCTGAGGATGAACGGGAAGACGGGGAACCAATGAGAGATTAGCTCTTGGTGTTGGGACAGGCACAGGTCACTCTATTTTCCCATCAGGAAGAAGAATTAACCACAGGCTCAGCCTGACCCCGGAACCAGAACAGGGCCTGAAGCCATCCTGCGCTTTTGCGGCCAGCTCCCAAAAAAGCGACTTGTAAAATGGAGCTTCAGGGCACTGCAATTCACAAACCTGCAGAGTTATAAATGATAACTCTCGTCCACAAATATATTGAGGGAAGGCAAATAAGAGGATTTGAAATCAAGGCAGAATTGCAGGAAACAGATTTCAGGAGGTAGATTCGAATCGCCTTTAAAGCACATGAAAAGCGGCAAAACGTTGACAATGATGCCCTTGGCCAAAAAGGGCGTATGCGTTTTTTCCTGAATATATTCAGGAAAAAACGCATACGCCCTTTTTGGCCAACCAAGCAACCTGGAAAGGCAAATCAGCGCTACAAAGAAGTCTCGCTTCCCATCGGTCAAAAGGGCCATGCTGAAAAAAGTGTCAAAACCAGAAATGCAGGACAGGCCATGTAGGAATCGGAGCCTTGCTACACTGATGGGCGGGATGTAAATTGCCAACAGCCACTCTGGAGAAGTGTACGGTGTGTCCTGAAACATCTAAAAAACACAGCTTAGAGAGCATAGGGCACTTCCACGCATCGGGGGATAAAGTGGGAAAATTGAAAATCAGCAAGACACAAGCACCCCAAAGTTTAGGGCTGCTCTGTTGAAAAGGACCTCCACTTCATTCCACCTTAAATATCCCAGGAAAGCGAAAAATGGATCAAAAAGTTGTGGTCCTTATGTACAATGGAATATCACTCAGCCATGAAATCAATGTCATAAGGCTAGTAGCAGCATGATGAGTGGATTTAGGTAAGACGATTCTAAGTGAAATAAGTCACACAGAAAAGGACACTTCTCATAAGGTGTCACTTATAGAGGGAATGTAAAAACCTTTACACTTGAACTGAATTACAAAACAGAACAGAGTCACACATGCAGAAAACACACTATGGCTGCTTAACGGGAAAGGTGAGGTGGGGTGATACATAAAACAAGAGTTTCAAATTAGCTCAGATACCGTTCCATAAACCCAATATGTAATAGACAAGACCTACTCCTTGCTCAGAGAACTGGACTCAACACGCCCGATTCACCGCACAAGAATATATCTGACTAGTAATAATCTTAAAACCTATGTATTGATATCTCTCTGTTAGTGTGTCAAGTGGGTGTAAAGCGGCATAAACACAGCCGTGAAAAGCAGCTAAACCCCATTATAAAAATAAATTACTTTTAAAAACCCATGAAACAAAGACAGGGAAAGACAGAGAAATTCTTACACAATTCGTTCAGGGGCTGTGATGCAACCTGGATTGACCATATCTAGACCCACAGCTGGATGAGACATAAGGGTGGACACTCTTGGGGCTGAGAGGTTTGGTGAGGTTGGGTGAGCAAACGCAGACCCTTTAAAGTAATACTGCGTGCTACCCATCGCATGGGTCCCAAATCTCCAGGTTCAAGGGCATCTTCCTACATCGAAAACATGCATGAGAAACCCAGAAGATGGTACACCGTGTGATGGGGAAAGGTTTCTAAAACGCACCTCATTTCTCATCTCCTTGTGCTCGGGTTCGCCATTCCAGCCACTTTACTAGCAATCTCCCTACTTGGAGCATCAGCACCTTTAACCTCCTGTTCCGTACAGGTTGCAATTTGTCCTGAGGATGAACGGGAAGATGGGGAACCAATGAGAGACTAGCTCTTGGTGTTGGGACAGGCACAGGTCACTCTATTTTCCCATCAGGAAGAAGAATTAACCACAGGCTCAGCCTGCCCCCCGGAACCAGAACAGGGCCTGAAGCCATCCTGCGCTTTTGCGGCCAGCTCCCAAAAAAGCGACTTGTAAAATGGAGCTTCAGGGCACTGCAATTCACAAACCTGCAGAGTTATAAATGATAACTCTCGTCCACAAATATATTGAGGGAAGGCAAAGAAGAGGATTTGAAATCAAGGCAGAATTGCAGGAAACAGATTTCAGGAGGTAGATTCGAATCGCCTTTAAAGCACATGAAAAGCGGCAAAACGTTGACAATGATGCCCTTGGCCAAAAAGGGCGTATGCCTTTTTTCCTGAATATATTCAGGAAAAAACGCATACGCCCTTTTTGGCCAACCAAGCAACCTGGAAAGGCAAATCAGCGCTACAAAGAAGTCTCGCTTCCCATCGGTCAAAAGGGCCATGCTGAAAAAAGTGTCAAAACCAGAAATGCAGGACAGGCCATGTAGGAATCGGAGCCTTGCTACACTGATGGGCGGGATGTAAATTGCCAACAGCCACTCTGGAGAAGTGTACGGTGTGTCCTGAAACATCTAAAAAACACAGCTTAGAGAGCATAGGGCACTTCCACGCATCGGGGGATAAAGTGGGAAAATTGAAAATCAGCAAGACACAAGCACCCCAAAGTTTAGGGCTGCTCTGTTGAAAAGGACCTCCACTTCATTCCACCTTAAATATCCCAGGAAAGCGAAAAATGGATAAAAAAGTTGTGGTCCTTATGTACAATGGAATATCACTCAGCCATGAAATCAATGTCATAAGGCTAGTAGCAGCATGATGAGTGGATTTAGGTAAGACGATTCTAAGTGAAATAAGTCACACAGAAAAGGACACTTCTCATAAGGTGTCACTTATAGAGGGAATGTAAAAACCTTTACACTTGAACTGAATTACAAAACAGAACAGAGTCACACATGCAGAAAACACACTATGGCTGCTTAACGGGAAAGGTGAGGTGGGGTGATACATAAAACAAGAGTTTCAAATTAGCTCAGATACCGTTCCATAAACCCAATATGTAATAGACAAGACCTACTCCTTGCTCAGAGAACTGGACTCAACACGCCCGATTCACCGCACAAGAATATATCTGACTAGTAATAATCTTAAAACCTATGTATTGATATCTCTCTGTTAGTGTGTCAAGTGGGTGTAAAGCGGCATAAACACAGCCGTGAAAAGCAGCTAAACCCCATTATAAAAATAAATTACTTTTAAAAACCCATGAAACAAAGACAGGGAAAGACAGAGAAATTCTTACACAATTTGTTCAGGGGCTGTGATGCAACCTGGATTGACCATATCTAGACCCACAGCTGGATCAGACATAAGGGTGGACACTCTTGGGGCTGAGAGGTTTGGTGAGGTTGGGTGAGCAAACGCAGACCCTTTAAAGTAATACTGCGTGCTACCCATCGCATGGGTCCCAAATCTCCAGGTTCAAGGGCATCTTCTTACATCAAAAACATGCATGAGAAACCCAGAAGATGGTACACCGTGTGATGGGGAAAGGTTTCTAAAACGCACCTCATTTCTCATCTCCTTGTGCTCGGGTTCGCCATTCCAGCCACTTTACTAGCAATCTCCCTACTTGGAGCATCAGCACCTTTAACCTCCTGTTCCGTACAGGTTGCAATTTGTCCTGAGGATGAACGGGAAGATGGGGAACCAATGAGAGACTAGCTCTTGGTGTTGGGACAGGCACAGGTCACTCTATTTTCCCATCAGGAAGAAGAATTAACCACAGGCTCAGCCTGCCCCCCGGAACCAGAACAGGGCCTGAAGCCATCCTGCGCTTTTGCGGCCAGCTCCCAAAAAAGCGACTTGTAAAATGGAGCTTCAGGGCACTGCAATTCACAAACCTGCAGAGTTATAAATGATAACTCTCGTCCACAAATATATTGAGGGAAGGCAAAGAAGAGGATTTGAAATCAAGGCAGAATTGCAGGAAACAGATTTCAGGAGGTAGATTCGAATCGCCTTTAAAGCACATGAAAAGCGGCAAAACGTTGACAATGATGCCCTTGGCCAAAAAGGGCGTATGCCTTTTTTCCTGAATATATTCAGAAAAAAACGCATACGCCCTTTTTGGCCAACCAAGCAACCTGGAAAGGCAAATCAGCGCTACAAAGAAGTCTCGCTTCCCATCGGTCAAAAGGGCCATGCTGAAAAAAGTGTCAAAACCAGAAATGCAGGACAGGCCATGTAGGAATCGGAGCCTTGCTACACTGATGGGCGGGATGTAAATTGCCAACAGCCACTCTGGAGAAGTGTACGGTGTGTCCTGAAACATCTAAAAAACACAGCTTAGAGAGCATAGGGCACTTCCACGCATCGGGGGATAAAGTGGGAAAATTGAAAATCAGCAAGACACAAGCACCCCAAAGTTTAGGGCTGCTCTGTTGACAAGGACCTCCACTTCATTCCACCTTAAATATCCCAGGAAAGCGAAAAATGGATAAAAAAGTTGTGGTCCTTATGTACAATGGAATATCACTCAGCCATGAAATCAATTTCATAAGGCTAGTAGCAGCATGATGAGTGGATTTAGGTAAGACGATTCTAAGTGAAATAAGTCACACAGAAAAGGACACTTCTCATAAGGTGTCACTTATAGAGGGAATGTAAAAACCTTTACACTTGAACTGAATTACAAAACAGAACAGAGTCACACATGCAGAAAACACACTATGGCTGCTTAACGGGAAAGGTGAGGTGGGGTGATACATAAAACAAGAGTTTCAAATTAGCTCAGATACCGTTCCATAAACCCAATATGTAATAGACAAGACCTACTCCTTGCTCAGAGAACTGGACTCAACACGCCCGATTCACCGCACAAGAATATATCTGACTAGTAATAATCTTAAAACCTATGTATTGATATCTCTCTGTTAGTGTGTCAAGTGGGTGTAAAGCGGCATAAACACAGCCGTGAAAAGCAGCTAAACCCCATTATAAAAATAAATTACTTTTAAAAACCCATGAAACAAAGACAGGGAAAGACAGAGAAATTCTTACACAATTCGTTCAGGGGCTGTGATGCAACCTGGATTGACCATATCTAGACCCACAGCTGGATGAGACATAAGGGTGGACACTCTTGGGGCTGAGAGGTTTGGTGAGGTTGGGTGAGCAAACGCAGACCCTTTAAAGTAATACTGCGTGCTACCCATCGCATGGGTCCCAAATCTCCAGGTTCAAGGGCATCTTCCTACATCGAAAACATGCATGAGAAACCCAGAAGATGGTACACCGTGTGATGGGGAAAGGTTTCTAAAACGCACCTCATTTCTCATCTCCTTGTGCTCGGGTTCGCCATTCCAGCCACTTTACTAGCAATCTCCCTACTTGGAGCATCAGCACCTTTAACCTCCTGTTCCGTACAGGTTGCAATTTGTCCTGAGGATGAACGGGAAGATGGGGAACCAATGAGAGACTAGCTCTTGGTGTTGGGACAGGCACAGGTCACTCTATTTTCCCATCAGGAAGAAGAATTAACCACAGGCTCAGCCTGCCCCCCGGAACCAGAACAGGGCCTGAAGCCATCCTGCGCTTTTGCGGCCAGCTCCCAAAAAAGCGACTTGTAAAATGGAGCTTCAGGGCACTGCAATTCACAAACCTGCAGAGTTATAAATGATAACTCTCGTCCACAAATATATTGAGGGAAGGCAAAGAAGAGGATTTGAAATCAAGGCAGAATTGCAGGAAACAGATTTCAGGAGGTAGATTCGAATCGCCTTTAAAGCACATGAAAAGCGGCAAAACGTTGACAATGATGCCCTTGGCCAAAAAGGGCGTATGCCTTTTTTCCTGAATATATTCAGGAAAAAACGCATACGCCCTTTTTGGCCAACCAAGCAACCTGGAAAGGCAAATCAGCGCTACAAAGAAGTCTCGCTTCCCATCGGTCAAAAGGGCCATGCTGAAAAAAGTGTCAAAACCAGAAATGCAGGACAGGCCATGTAGGAATCGGAGCCTTGCTACACTGATGGGCGGGATGTAAATTGCCAACAGCCACTCTGGAGAAGTGTACGGTGTGTCCTGAAACATCTAAAAAACACAGCTTAGAGAGCATAGGGCACTTCCACGCATCGGGGGATAAAGTGGGAAAATTGAAAATCAGCAAGACACAAGCACCCCAAAGTTTAGGGCTGCTCTGTTGAAAAGGACCTCCACTTCATTCCACCTTAAATATCCCAGGAAAGCGAAAAATGGATAAAAAAGTTGTGGTCCTTATGTACAATGGAATATCACTCAGCCATGAAATCAATGTCATAAGGCTAGTAGCAGCATGATGAGTGGATTTAGGTAAGACGATTCTAAGTGAAATAAGTCACACAGAAAAGGACACTTCTCATAAGGTGTCACTTATAGAGGGAATGTAAAAACCTTTACACTTGAACTGAATTACAAAACAGAACAGAGTCACACATGCAGAAAACACACTATGGCTGCTTAACGGGAAAGGTGAGGTGGGGTGATACATAAAACAAGAGTTTCAAATTAGCTCAGATACCGTTCCATAAACCCAATATGTAATAGACAAGACCTACTCCTTGCTCAGAGAACTGGACTCAACACGCCCGATTCACCGCACAAGAATATATCTGACTAGTAATAATCTTAAAACCTATGTATTGATATCTCTCTGTTAGTGTGTCAAGTGGGTGTAAAGCGGCATAAACACAGCCGTGAAAAGCAGCTAAACCCCATTATAAAAATAAATTACTTTTAAAAACCCATGAAACAAAGACAGGGAAAGACAGAGAAATTCTTACACAATTCGTTCAGGGGCTGTGATGCAACCTGGATTGACCATATCTAGACCCACAGCTGGATCAGACATAAGGGTGGACACTCTTGGGGCTGAGAGGTTTGGTGAGGTTGGGTGAGCAAACGCAGACCCTTTAAAGTAATACTGCGTGCTACCCATCGCATGGGTCCCAAATCTCCAGGTTCAAGGGCATCTTCTTACATCAAAAACATGCATGAGAAACCCAGAAGATGGTACACCGTGTGATGGGGAAAGGTTTCTAAAACGCACCTCATTTCTCATCTCCTTGTGCTCGGGTTCGCCATTCCAGCCACTTTACTAGCAATCTCCCTACTTGGAGCATCAGCACCTTTAACCTCCTGTTCCGTACAGGTTGCAATTTGTCCTGAGGATGAACGGGAAGATGGGGAACCAATGAGAGACTAGCTCTTGGTGTTGGGACAGGCACAGGTCACTCTATTTTCCCATCAGGAAGAAGAATTAACCACAGGCTCAGCCTGCCCCCCGGAACCAGAACAGGGCCTGAAGCCATCCTGCGCTTTTGCGGCCAGCTCCCAAAAAAGCGACTTGTAAAATGGAGCTTCAGGGCACTGCAATTCACAAACCTGCAGAGTTATAAATGATAACTCTCGTCCACAAATATATTGAGGGAAGGCAAAGAAGAGGATTTGAAATCAAGGCAGAATTGCAGGAAACAGATTTCAGGAGGTAGATTCGAATCGCCTTTAAAGCACATGAAAAGCGGCAAAACGTTGACAATGATGCCCTTGGCCAAAAAGGGCGTATGCCTTTTTTCCTGAATATATTCAGGAAAAAACGCATACGCCCTTTTTGGCCAACCAAGCAACCTGGAAAGGCAAATCAGCGCTACAAAGAAGTCTCGCTTCCCATCGGTCAAAAGGGCCATGCTGAAAAAAGTGTCAAAACCAGAAATGCAGGACAGGCCATGTAGGAATCGGAGCCTTGCTACACTGATGGGCGGGATGTAAATTGCCAACAGCCACTCTGGAGAAGTGTACGGTGTGTCCTGAAACATCTAAAAAACACAGCTTAGAGAGCATAGGGCACTTCCACGCATCGGGGGATAAAGTGGGAAAATTGAAAATCAGCAAGACACAAGCACCCCAAAGTTTAGGGCTGCTCTGTTGAAAAGGACCTCCACTTCATTCCACCTTAAATATCCCAGGAAAGCGAAAAATGGATAAAAAAGTTGTGGTCCTTATGTACAATGGAATATCACTCAGCCATGAAATCAATGTCATAAGGCTAGTAGCAGCATGATGAGTGGATTTAGGTAAGACGATTCTAAGTGAAATAAGTCACACAGAAAAGGACACTTCTCATAAGGTGTCACTTATAGAGGGAATGTAAAAACCTTTACACTTGAACTGAATTACAAAACAGAACAGAGTCACACATGCAGAAAACACACTATGGCTGCTTAACGGGAAAGGTGAGGTGGGGTGATACATAAAACAAGAGTTTCAAATTAGCTCAGATACCGTTCCATAAACCCAATATGTAATAGACAAGACCTACTCCTTGCTCAGAGAACTGGACTCAACACGCCCGATTCACCGCACAAGAATATATCTGACTAGTAATAATCTTAAAACCTATGTATTGATATCTCTCTGTTAGTGTGTCAAGTGGGTGTAAAGCGGCATAAACACAGCCGTGAAAAGCAGCTAAACCCCATTATAAAAATAAATTACTTTTAAAAACCCATGAAACAAAGACAGGGAAAGACAGAGAAATTCTTACACAATTCGTTCAGGGGCTGTGATGCAACCTGGATTGACCATATCTAGACCCACAGCTGGATGAGACATAAGGGTGGACACTCTTGGGGCTGAGAGGTTTGGTGAGGTTGGGTGAGCAAACGCAGACCCTTTAAAGTAATACTGCGTGCTACCCATCGCATGGGTCCCAAATCTCCAGGTTCAAGGGCATCTTCCTACATCGAAAACATGCATGAGAAACCCAGAAGATGGTACACCGTGTGATGGGGAAAGGTTTCTAAAACGCACCTCATTTCTCATCTCCTTGTGCTCGGGTTCGCCATTCCAGCCACTTTACTAGCAATCTCCCTACTTGGAGCATCAGCACCTTTAACCTCCTGTTCCGTACAGGTTGCAATTTGTCCTGAGGATGAACGGGAAGATGGGGAACCAATGAGAGACTAGCTCTTGGTGTTGGGACAGGCACAGGTCACTCTATTTTCCCATCAGGAAGAAGAATTAACCACAGGCTCAGCCTGCCCCCCGGAACCAGAACAGGGCCTGAAGCCATCCTGCGCTTTTGCGGCCAGCTCCCAAAAAAGCGACTTGTAAAATGGAGCTTCAGGGCACTGCAATTCACAAACCTGCAGAGTTATAAATGATAACTCTCGTCCACAAATATATTGAGGGAAGGCAAAGAAGAGGATTTGAAATCAAGGCAGAATTGCAGGAAACAGATTTCAGGAGGTAGATTCGAATCGCCTTTAAAGCACATGAAAAGTGGCAAAACGTTGACAATGATGCCCTTGGCCAAAAAGGGCGTATGCCTTTTTTCCTGAATATATTCAGGAAAAAACGCATACGCCCTTTTTGGCCAACCAAGCAACCTGGAAAGGCAAATCAGCGCTACAAAGAAGTCTCGCTTCCCATCGGTCAAAAGGGCCATGCTGAAAAAAGTGTCAAAACCAGAAATGCAGGACAGGCCATGTAGGAATCGGAGCCTTGCTACACTGATGGGCGGGATGTAAATTGCCAACAGCCACTCTGGAGAAGTGTACGGTGTGTCCTGAAACATCTAAAAAACACAGCTTAGAGAGCATAGGGCACTTCCACGCATCGGGGGATAAAGTGGGAAAATTGAAAATCAGCAAGACACAAGCACCCCAAAGTTTAGGGCTGCTCTGTTGAAAAGGACCTCCACTTCATTCCACCTTAAATATCCCAGGAAAGCGAAAAATGGATAAAAAAGTTGTGGTCCTTATGTACAATGGAATATCACTCAGCCATGAAATCAATGTCATAAGGCTAGTAGCAGCATGATGAGTGGATTTAGGTAAGACGATTCTAAGTGAAATAAGTCACACAGAAAAGGACACTTCTCATAAGGTGTCACTTATAGAGGGAATGTAAAAACCTTTACACTTGAACTGAATTACAAAACAGAACAGAGTCACACATGCAGAAAACACACTATGGCTGCTTAACGGGAAAGGTGAGGTGGGGTGATACATAAAACAAGAGTTTCAAATTAGCTCAGATACCGTTCCATAAACCCAATATGTAATAGACAAGACCTACTCCTTGCTCAGAGAACTGGACTCAACACGCCCGATTCACCGCACAAGAATATATCTGACTAGTAATAATCTTAAAACCTATGTATTGATATCTCTCTGTTAGTGTGTCAAGTGGGTGTAAAGCGGCATAAACACAGCCGTGAAAAGCAGCTAAACCCCATTATAAAAATAAATTACTTTTAAAAACCCATGAAACAAAGACAGGGAAAGACAGAGAAATTCTTACACAATTCGTTCAGGGGCTGTGATGCAACCTGGATTGACCATATCTAGACCCACAGCTGGATCAGACATAAGGGTGGACACTCTTGGGGCTGAGAGGTTTGGTGAGGTTGGGTGAGCAAACGCAGACCCTTTAAAGTAATACTGCGTGCTACCCATCGCATGGGTCCCAAATCTCCAGGTTCAAGGGCATCTTCTTACATCAAAAACATGCATGAGAAACCCAGAAGATGGTACACCGTGTGATGGGGAAAGGTTTCTAAAACGCACCTCATTTCTCATCTCCTTGTGCTCGGGTTCGCCATTCCAGCCACTTTACTAGCAATCTCCCTACTTGGAGCATCAGCACCTTTAACCTCCTGTTCCGTACAGGTTGCAATTTGTCCTGAGGATGAACGGGAAGATGGGGAACCAATGAGAGACTAGCTCTTGGTGTTGGGACAGGCACAGGTCACTCTATTTTCCCATCAGGAAGAAGAATTAACCACAGGCTCAGCCTGCCCCCCGGAACCAGAACAGGGCCTGAAGCCATCCTGCGCTTTTGCGGCCAGCTCCCAAAAAAGCGACTTGTAAAATGGAGCTTCAGGGCACTGCAATTCACAAACCTGCAGAGTTATAAATGATAACTCTCGTCCACAAATATATTGAGGGAAGGCAAAGAAGAGGATTTGAAATCAAGGCAGAATTGCAGGAAACAGATTTCAGGAGGTAGATTCGAATCGCCTTTAAAGCACATGAAAAGCGGCAAAACGTTGACAATGATGCCCTTGGCCAAAAAGGGCGTATGCCTTTTTTCCTGAATATATTCAGGAAAAAACGCATACGCCCTTTTTGGCCAACCAAGCAACCTGGAAAGGCAAATCAGCGCTACAAAGAAGTCTCGCTTCCCATCGGTCAAAAGGGCCATGCTGAAAAAAGTGTCAAAACCAGAAATGCAGGACAGGCCATGTAGGAATCGGAGCCTTGCTACACTGATGGGCGGGATGTAAATTGCCAACAGCCACTCTGGAGAAGTGTACGGTGTGTCCTGAAACATCTAAAAAACACAGCTTAGAGAGCATAGGGCACTTCCACGCATCGGGGGATAAAGTGGGAAAATTGAAAATCAGCAAGACACAAGCACCCCAAAGTTTAGGGCTGCTCTGTTGAAAAGGACCTCCACTTCATTCCACCTTAAATATCCCAGGAAAGCGAAAAATGGATAAAAAAGTTGTGGTCCTTATGTACAATGGAATATCACTCAGCCATGAAATCAATGTCATAAGGCTAGTAGCAGCATGATGAGTGGATTTAGGTAAGACGATTCTAAGTGAAATAAGTCACACAGAAAAGGACACTTCTCATAAGGTGTCACTTATAGAGGGAATGTAAAAACCTTTACACTTGAACTGAATTACAAAACAGAACAGAGTCACACATGCAGAAAACACACTATGGCTGCTTAACGGGAAAGGTGAGGTGGGGTGATACATAAAACAAGAGTTTCAAATTAGCTCAGATACCGTTCCATAAACCCAATATGTAATAGACAAGACCTACTCCTTGCTCAGAGAACTGGACTCAACACGCCCGATTCACCGCACAAGAATATATCTGACTAGTAATAATCTTAAAACCTATGTATTGATATCTCTCTGTTAGTGTGTCAAGTGGGTGTAAAGCGGCATAAACACAGCCGTGAAAAGCAGCTAAACCCCATTATAAAAATAAATTACTTTTAAAAACCCATGAAACAAAGACAGGGAAAGACAGAGAAATTCTTACACAATTCGTTCAGGGGCTGTGATGCAACCTGGATTGACCATATCTAGACCCACAGCTGGATCAGACATAAGGGTGGACACTCTTGGGGCTGAGAGGTTTGGTGAGGTTGGGTGAGCAAACGCAGACCCTTTAAAGTAATACTGCGTGCTACCCATCGCATGGGTCCCAAATCTCCAGGTTCAAGGGCATCTTCTTACATCAAAAACATGCATGAGAAACCCAGAAGATGGTACACCGTGTGATGGGGAAAGGTTTCTAAAACGCACCTCATTTCTCATCTCCTTGTGCTCGGGTTCGCCATTCCAGCCACTTTACTAGCAATCTCCCTACTTGGAGCATCAGCACCTTTAACCTCCTGTTCCGTACAGGTTGCAATTTGTCCTGAGGATGAACGGGAAGATGGGGAACCAATGAGAGACTAGCTCTTGGTGTTGGGACAGGCACAGGTCACTCTATTTTCCCATCAGGAAGAAGAATTAACCACAGGCTCAGCCTGCCCCCCGGAACCAGAACAGGGCCTGAAGCCATCCTGCGCTTTTGCGGCCAGCTCCCAAAAAAGCGACTTGTAAAATGGAGCTTCAGGGCACTGCAATTCACAAACCTGCAGAGTTATAAATGATAACTCTCGTCCACAAATATATTGAGGGAAGGCAAAGAAGAGGATTTGAAATCAAGGCAGAATTGCAGGAAACAGATTTCAGGAGGTAGATTCGAATCGCCTTTAAAGCACATGAAAAGCGGCAAAACGTTGACAATGATGCCCTTGGCCAAAAAGGGCGTATGCCTTTTTTCCTGAATATATTCAGAAAAAAACGCATACGCCCTTTTTGGCCAACCAAGCAACCTGGAAAGGCAAATCAGCGCTACAAAGAAGTCTCGCTTCCCATCGGTCAAAAGGGCCATGCTGAAAAAAGTGTCAAAACCAGAAATGCAGGACAGGCCATGTAGGAATCGGAGCCTTGCTACACTGATGGGCGGGATGTAAATTGCCAACAGCCACTCTGGAGAAGTGTACGGTGTGTCCTGAAACATCTAAAAAACACAGCTTAGAGAGCATAGGGCACTTCCACGCATCGGGGGATAAAGTGGGAAAATTGAAAATCAGCAAGACACAAGCACCCCAAAGTTTAGGGCTGCTCTGTTGACAAGGACCTCCACTTCATTCCACCTTAAATATCCCAGGAAAGCGAAAAATGGATAAAAAAGTTGTGGTCCTTATGTACAATGGAATATCACTCAGCCATGAAATCAATTTCATAAGGCTAGTAGCAGCATGATGAGTGGATTTAGGTAAGACGATTCTAAGTGAAATAAGTCACACAGAAAAGGACACTTCTCATAAGGTGTCACTTATAGAGGGAATGTAAAAACCTTTACACTTGAACTGAATTACAAAACAGAACAGAGTCACACATGCAGAAAACACACTATGGCTGCTTAACGGGAAAGGTGAGGTGGGGTGATACATAAAACAAGAGTTTCAAATTAGCTCAGATACCGTTCCATAAACCCAATATGTAATAGACAAGACCTACTCCTTGCTCAGAGAACTGGACTCAACACGCCCGATTCACCGCACAAGAATATATCTGACTAGTAATAATCTTAAAACCTATGTATTGATATCTCTCTGTTAGTGTGTCAAGTGGGTGTAAAGCGGCATAAACACAGCCGTGAAAAGCAGCTAAACCCCATTATAAAAATAAATTACTTTTAAAAACCCATGAAACAAAGACAGGGAAAGACAGAGAAATTCTTACACAATTCGTTCAGGGGCTGTGATGCAACCTGGATTGACCATATCTAGACCCACAGCTGGATCAGACATAAGGGTGGACACTCTTGGGGCTGAGAGGTTTGGTGAGGTTGGGTGAGCAAACGCAGACCCTTTAAAGTAATACTGTGTGCTACCCATCGCATGGGTCCCAAATCTCCAGGTTCAAGGGCATCTTCCTACATCGAAAACATGCATGAGAAACCCAGAAGATGGTACACCGTGTGATGGGGAAAGGTTTCTAAAACGCACCTCATTTCTCATCTCCTTGTGCTCGGGTTCGCCATTCCAGCCACTTTACTAGCAATCTCCCTACTTGGAGCATCAGCACCTTTAACCTGCTGTTCCGTACAGGTTGCAATTTGTCCTGAGGATGAACGGGAAGACGGGGAACCAATGAGAGATTAGCTCTTGGTGTTGGGACAGGCACAGGTCACTCTATTTTCCCATCAGGAAGAAGAATTAACCACAGGCTCAGCCTGCCCCCCGGAACCAGAACAGGGCCTGAAGCCATCCTGCGCTTTTGCGGCCAGCTCCCAAAAAAGCGACTTGTAAAATGGAGCTTCAGGGCACTGCAATTCACAAACCTGCAGAGTTATAAATGATAACTCTCGTCCACAAATATATTGAGGGAAGGCAAAGAAGAGGATTTGAAATCAAGGCAGAATTGCAGGAAACAGATTTCAGGAGGTAGATTCGAATCGCCTTTAAAGCACATGAAAAGCGGCAAAACGTTGACAATGATGCCCTTGGCCAAAAAGGGCGTATGCGTTTTTTCCTGAATATATTCAGGAAAAAACGCATACGCCCTTTTTGGCCAACCAAGCAACCTGGAAAGGCAAATCAGCGCTACAAAGAAGTATCGCTTCCCATCGGTCAAAAGGGCCATGCTGAAAAAAGTGTCAAAACCAGAAATGCAGGACAGGCCATGGAGGAATCGGAGCCTTGCTACACTGATGGGCGGGATGTAAATCGCCAACAGCCACTCTGGAGAAGTGTACGGTGTGTCCTGAAACATCTAAAAAACACAGCTTAGAGAGCATAGGGCACTTCCACGCATCGGGGGATAAAGTGGGAAAATTGAAAATCAGCAAGACACAAGCACCCCAAAGTTTAGGGCTGCTCTGTTGAAAAGGACCTCCACTTCATTCCACCTTAAATATCCCAGGAAAGCGAAAAATGGATCAAAAAGTTGTGGTCCTTATGTACAATGGAATATCACTCAGCCATGAAATCAATGTCATAAGGCTAGTAGCAGCATGATGAGTGGATTTAGGTAAGACGATTCTAAGTGAAATAAGTCACACAGAAAAGGACACTTCTCATAAGGTGTCACTTATAGAGGGAATGTAAAAACCTTTACACTTGAACTGAATTACAAAACAGAACAGAGTCACACATGCAGAAAACACACTATGGCTGCTTAACGGGAAAGGTGAGGTGGGGTGATACATAAAACAAGAGTTTCAAATTAGCTCAGATACCGTTCCATAAACCCAATATGTAATAGACAAGACCTACTCCTTGCTCAGAGAACTGGACTCAACACGCCCGATTCACCGCACAAGAATATATCTGACTAGTAATAATCTTAAAACCTATGTATTGATATCTCTCTGTTAGTGTGTCAAGTGGGTGTAAAGCGGCATAAACACAGCCGTGAAAAGCAGCTAAACCCCATTATAAAAATAAATTACTTTTAAAAACCCATGAAACAAAGACAGGGAAAGACAGAGAAATTCTTACACAATTCGTTCAGGGGCTGTGATGCAACCTGGATTGACCATATCTAGACCCACAGCTGGATCAGACATAAGGGTGGACACTCTTGGGGCTGAGAGGTTTGGTGAGGTTGGGTGAGCAAACGCAGACCCTTTAAAGTAATACTGCGTGCTACCCATCGCATGGGTCCCAAATCTCCAGGTTCAAGGGCATCTTCTTACATCAAAAACATGCATGAGAAACCCAGAAGATGGTACACCGTGTGATGGGGAAAGGTTTCTAAAACGCACCTCATTTCTCATCTCCTTGTGCTCGGGTTCGCCATTCCAGCCACTTTACTAGCAATCTCCCTACTTGGAGCATCAGCACCTTTAACCTCCTGTTCCGTACAGGTTGCAATTTGTCCTGAGGATGAACGGGAAGATGGGGAACCAATGAGAGACTAGCTCTTGGTGTTGGGACAGGCACAGGTCACTCTATTTTCCCATCAGGAAGAAGAATTAACCACAGGCTCAGCCTGCCCCCCGGAACCAGAACAGGGCCTGAAGCCATCCTGCGCTTTTGCGGCCAGCTCCCAAAAAAGCGACTTGTAAAATGGAGCTTCAGGGCACTGCAATTCACAAACCTGCAGAGTTATAAATGATAACTCTCGTCCACAAATATATTGAGGGAAGGCAAAGAAGAGGATTTGAAATCAAGGCAGAATTGCAGGAAACAGATTTCAGGAGGTAGATTCGAATCGCCTTTAAAGCACATGAAAAGCGGCAAAACGTTGACAATGATGCCCTTGGCCAAAAAGGGCGTATGCGTATTTTCCTGAATATATTCAGGAAAAAACGCATACGCCCTTTTTGGCCAACCAAGCAACCTGGAAAGGCAAATCAGCGCTACAAAGAAGTATCGCTTCCCATCGGTCAAAAGGGCCATGCTGAAAAAAGTGTCAAAACCAGAAATGCAGGACAGGCCATGGAGGAATCGGAGCCTTGCTACACTGATGGGCGGGATGTAAATCGCCAACAGCCACTCTGGAGAAGTGTACGGTGTGTCCTGAAACATCTAAAAAACACAGCTTAGAGAGCATAGGGCACTTCCACGCATCGGGGGATAAAGTGGGAAAATTGAAAATCAGCAAGACACAAGCACCCCAAAGTTTAGGGCTGCTCTGTTGAAAAGGACCTCCACTTCATTCCACCTTAAATATCCCAGGAAAGCGAAAAATGGATCAAAAAGTTGTGGTCCTTATGTACAATGGAATATCACTCAGCCATGAAATCAATGTCATAAGGCTAGTAGCAGCATGATGAGTGGATTTAGGTAAGACGATTCTAAGTGAAATAAGTCACACAGAAAAGGACACTTCTCATAAGGTGTCACTTATAGAGGGAATGTAAAAACCTTTACACTTGAACTGAATTACAAAACAGAACAGAGTCACACATGCAGAAAACACACTATGGCTGCTTAACGGGAAAGGTGAGGTGGGGTGATACATAAAACAAGAGTTTCAAATTAGCTCAGATACCGTTCCATAAACCCAATATGTAATAGACAAGACCTACTCCTTGCTCAGAGAACTGGACTCAACACGCCCGATTCACCGCACAAGAATATATCTGACTAGTAATAATCTTAAAACCTATGTATTGATATCTCTCTGTTAGTGTGTCAAGTGGGTGTAAAGCGGCATAAACACAGCCGTGAAAAGCAGCTAAACCCCATTATAAAAATAAATTACTTTTAAAAACCCATGAAACAAAGACAGGGAAAGACAGAGAAATTCTTACACAATTCGTTCAGGGGCTGTGATGCAACCTGGATTGACCATATCTAGACCCACAGCTGGATCAGACATAAGGGTGGACACTCTTGGGGCTGAGAGGTTTGGTGAGGTTGGGTGAGCAAACGCAGACCCTTTAAAGTAATACTGCGTGCTACCCATCGCATGGGTCCCAAATCTCCAGGTTCAAGGGCATCTTCTTACATCAAAAACATGCATGAGAAACCCAGAAGATGGTACACCGTGTGATGGGGAAAGGTTTCTAAAACGCACCTCATTTCTCATCTCCTTGTGCTCGGGTTCGCCATTCCAGCCACTTTACTAGCAATCTCCCTACTTGGAGCATCAGCACCTTTAACCTCCTGTTCCGTACAGGTTGCAATTTGTCCTGAGGATGAACGGGAAGATGGGGAACCAATGAGAGACTAGCTCTTGGTGTTGGGACAGGCACAGGTCACTCTATTTTCCCATCAGGAAGAAGAATTAACCACAGGCTCAGCCTGCCCCCCGGAACCAGAACAGGGCCTGAAGCCATCCTGCGCTTTTGCGGCCAGCTCCCAAAAAAGCGACTTGTAAAATGGAGCTTCAGGGCACTGCAATTCACAAACCTGCAGAGTTATAAATGATAACTCTCGTCCACAAATATATTGAGGGAAGGCAAAGAAGAGGATTTGAAATCAAGGCAGAATTGCAGGAAACAGATTTCAGGAGGTAGATTCGAATCGCCTTTAAAGCACATGAAAAGCGGCAAAACGTTGACAATGATGCCCTTGGCCAAAAAGGGCGTATGCCTTTTTTCCTGAATATATTCAGAAAAAAACGCATACGCCCTTTTTGGCCAACCAAGCAACCTGGAAAGGCAAATCAGCGCTACAAAGAAGTCTCGCTTCCCATCGGTCAAAAGGGCCATGCTGAAAAAAGTGTCAAAACCAGAAATGCAGGACAGGCCATGTAGGAATCGGAGCCTTGCTACACTGATGGGCGGGATGTAAATTGCCAACAGCCACTCTGGAGAAGTGTACGGTGTGTCCTGAAACATCTAAAAAACACAGCTTAGAGAGCATAGGGCACTTCCACGCATCGGGGGATAAAGTGGGAAAATTGAAAATCAGCAAGACACAAGCACCCCAAAGTTTAGGGCTGCTCTGTTGACAAGGACCTCCACTTCATTCCACCTTAAATATCCCAGGAAAGCGAAAAATGGATAAAAAAGTTGTGGTCCTTATGTACAATGGAATATCACTCAGCCATGAAATCAATTTCATAAGGCTAGTAGCAGCATGATGAGTGGATTTAGGTAAGACGATTCTAAGTGAAATAAGTCACACAGAAAAGGACACTTCTCATAAGGTGTCACTTATAGAGGGAATGTAAAAACCTTTACACTTGAACTGAATTACAAAACAGAACAGAGTCACACATGCAGAAAACACACTATGGCTGCTTAACGGGAAAGGTGAGGTGGGGTGATACATAAAACAAGAGTTTCAAATTAGCTCAGATACCGTTCCATAAACCCAATATGTAATAGACAAGACCTACTCCTTGCTCAGAGAACTGGACTCAACACGCCCGATTCACCGCACAAGAATATATCTGACTAGTAATAATCTTAAAACCTATGTATTGATATCTCTCTGTTAGTGTGTCAAGTGGGTGTAAAGCGGCATAAACACAGCCGTGAAAAGCAGCTAAACCCCATTATAAAAATAAATTACTTTTAAAAACCCATGAAACAAAGACAGGGAAAGACAGAGAAATTCTTACACAATTCGTTCAGGGGCTGTGATGCAACCTGGATTGACCATATCTAGACCCACAGCTGGATCAGACATAAGGGTGGACACTCTTGGGGCTGAGAGGTTTGGTGAGGTTGGGTGAGCAAACGCAGACCCTTTAAAGTAATACTGTGTGCTACCCATCGCATGGGTCCCAAATCTCCAGGTTCAAGGGCATCTTCCTACATCGAAAACATGCATGAGAAACCCAGAAGATGGTACACCGTGTGATGGGGAAAGGTTTCTAAAACGCACCTCATTTCTCATCTCCTTGTGCTCGGGTTCGCCATTCCAGCCACTTTACTAGCAATCTCCCTACTTGGAGCATCAGCACCTTTAACCTGCTGTTCCGTACAGGTTGCAATTTGTCCTGAGGATGAACGGGAAGACGGGGAACCAATGAGAGATTAGCTCTTGGTGTTGGGACAGGCACAGGTCACTCTATTTTCCCATCAGGAAGAAGAATTAACCACAGGCTCAGCCTGCCCCCCGGAACCAGAACAGGGCCTGAAGCCATCCTGCGCTTTTGCGGCCAGCTCCCAAAAAAGCGACTTGTAAAATGGAGCTTCAGGGCACTGCAATTCACAAACCTGCAGAGTTATAAATGATAACTCTCGTCCACAAATATATTGAGGGAAGGCAAAGAAGAGGATTTGAAATCAAGGCAGAATTGCAGGAAACAGATTTCAGGAGGTAGATTCGAATCGCCTTTAAAGCACATGAAAAGCGGCAAAACGTTGACAATGATGCCCTTGGCCAAAAAGGGCGTATGCGTATTTTCCTGAATATATTCAGGAAAAAACGCATACGCCCTTTTTGGCCAACCAAGCAACCTGGAAAGGCAAATCAGCGCTACAAAGAAGTATCGCTTCCCATCGGTCAAAAGGGCCATGCTGAAAAAAGTGTCAAAACCAGAAATGCAGGACAGGCCATGGAGGAATCGGAGCCTTGCTACACTGATGGGCGGGATGTAAATCGCCAACAGCCACTCTGGAGAAGTGTACGGTGTGTCCTGAAACATCTAAAAAACACAGCTTAGAGAGCATAGGGCACTTCCACGCATGGGGGGATAAAGTGGGAAAATTGAAAATCAGCAAGACACAAGCACCCCAAAGTTTAGGGCTGCTCTGTTGACAAGGACCTCCACTTCATTCCACCTTAAATATCCCAGGAAAGCGAAAAATGGATAAAAATGTTGTGGTCCTTATGTACAATGGAATATCACTCAGCCATGAAATCAATGTCATAAGGCTAGTAGCAGCATGATGAGTGGATTTAGGTAAGACGATTCTAAGTGAAATAAGTCACACAGAAAAGGACACTTCTCATAAGGTGTCACTTATAGAGGGAATGTAAAAACCGTTACACTTGAACTGAATTACAAAACAGAACAGAGTCACACATGCAGAAAACACACTATGGCTGCTTAACGGGAAAGGTGAGGTGGGGTGATACATAAAACAAGAGTTTCAAATTAGCTCAGATACCGTTCCATAAACCCAATATGTAATAGACAAGACCTACTCCTTGCTCAGAGAACTGGACTCAACACGCCCGATTCACCGCACAAGAATATATCTGACTAGTAATAATCTTAAAACCTATGTATTGATATCTCTCTGTTAGTGTGTCAAGTGGGTGTAAAGCGGCATAAACACAGCCGTGAAAATCAGCTAAACCCCATTATAAATTAAATTACTTTTAAAAACCCATGAAACAAAGACAGGGAAAGACAGAGAAATTCTTACACAATTCGTTCAGGGGCTGTGATGCCACCTGGATTTACCATATCTAGACCCACAGCTGGATGAGACATAAGGGTGGACACTCTTGGGGCTGAGAGGTTTGGTGAGGTTGGGTGAGCAAACGCAGACCCTTTAAAGTAATACTGCGTGCTACCCATCGCATGGGTCCCAAATCTCCAGGTTCAAGGGCATCTTCCTACATCGAAAACATGCATGAGAAACCCAGAAGATGGTACACCGTGTGATGGGGAAAGGTTTCTAAAACGCACCTCATTTCTCATCTCCTTGTGCTCGGGTTCGCCATTCCAGCCACTTTACTAGCAATCTCCCTACTTGGAGCATCAGCACCTTTAACCTCCTGTTCCGTACAGGTTGCAATTTGTCCTGAGGATGAACGGGAAGACGGGGAACCAATGAGAGACTAGCTCTTGGTGTTGGGACAGGCACAGGTCACTCTATTTTCCCATCAGGAAGAAGATTTAACCACAGGCTCAGTCTGCCCCCCGGAACCAGAACAGGGCCTGAAGCCATCCTGCGCTTTTGCGGCCAGCTCCCAAAAAAGCGACTTGTAAAATGGAGCTTCAGGGCACTGCAATTCACAAACCTGCAGAGTTATAAATGATAACTCTCGTCCACAAATATATTGAGGGAAGGCAAAGAAGAGGATTTGAAATCAAGGCAGAATTGCAGGAAACAGATTTCAGGAGGTAGATTCGAATCGCCTTTAAAGCACATGAAAAGCGGCAAAACGTTGACAATGATGCCCTTGGCCAAAAAGGGCGTATGCGTTTTTTCCTGAATATATTCAGGAAAAAACGCATACGCCCTTTTTGGCCAACCAAGCAACCTGGAAAGGCAAATCAGCGCTACAAAGAAGTCTCGCTTCTCATCGGTCAAAAGGGCCATGCTGAAAAAAGTGTCAAAACCAGAAATGCAGGACAGGCCATGGAGAAATGGGAGCCTTGCTACACTGATGGGCGGGATGTAAATCGCCAACAGCCACTCTGGAGAAGTGTACGGTGTGTCCTGAAACATCTAAAAAACACAGCTTAGAGAGCATAGGGCACTTCCACTCATGGGGGGATAAAGTGGGAAAATTGAAAATCAGCAAGACACAAGCACCCCAAAGTTTAGCGCTGCTCTGTTGACAAAGACCTCCACTTCATTCCACCTTAAATATCCCAGGAAAGCGAAAAATGGATAAAAAAGTTGTGGTCCTTATGTACAATGGAATATCACTCAGCCATGAAATCAATGTCATAAGGCTAGTAGCAGCATGATGAGTGGATTTAGGTAAGACGATTCTAAGTGAAATAAGTCACACAGAAAAGGACACTTCTCATAAGGTGTCACTTATAGAGGGAATGTAAAAACCGTTACACTTGAACTGAATTACAAAACAGAACAGAGTCACACATGCAGAAAACACACTATGGCTGCTTAACGGGAAAGGTGAGGTGGGGTAATACATAAAACAAGAGTTTCAAATTAGCTCAGATACCGTTCCATAAACCCAATATGTAATAGACAAGACCTACTCCTTGCTCAGAGAACTGGACTCAACACGCCCGATTCACCGCACAAGAATATATCTGACTAGTAATAATCTTAAAACCTATGTATTGATATCTCTCTGTTAGTGTGTCAAGTGGGTGTAAAGCGGCATAAACACAGCCGTGAAAAGCAGCTAAACCCCATTATAAAAATAAATTACTTTTAAAAACCCATGAAACAAAGACAGGGAAAGACAGAGAAATTCTTACACAATTCGTTCAGGGGCTGTGATGCCACCTGGATTGACCATATCTAGACCCACAGCTGGATGAGACATAAGGGTGGACACTCTTGGGGCTGAGAGGTTTGGTGAGGTTGGGTGAGCAAACGCAGACCCTTTAAAGTAATACTGCGTGCTACCCATCGCATGGGTCCCAAATCTCCAGGTTCAAGGGCATCTTCCTACATCGAAAACATGCATGAGAAACCCAGAAGATGGTACACCGTGTGATGGGGAAAGGTTTCTAAAACGCACCTCATTTCTCATCTCCTTGTGCTCGGGTTCGCCATTCCAGCCACTTTACTAGCAATCTCCCTACTTGGAGCATCAGCACCTTTAACCTCCTGTTCCGTACAGGTTGCAATTTGTCCTGAGGATGAACGGGAAGACGGGGAACCAATGAGAGACTAGCTCTTGGTGTTGGGACAGGCACAGGTCACTCTATTTTCCCATCAGGAAGAAGATTTAACCACAGGCTCAGCCTGCCCCCCGGAACCAGAACAGGGCCTGAAGCCATCCTGCGCTTTTGCGGCCAGCTCCCAAAAAAGCGACTTGTAAAATGGAGCTTCAGGGCACTGCAATTCACAAACCTGCAGAGTTATAAATGATAACTCTCGTCCACAAATATATTGAGGGAAGGCAAAGAAGAGGATTTGAAATCAAGGCAGAATTGCAGGAAACAGATTTCAGGAGATAGATTCGAATCGCCTTTAAAGCACATGAAAAGCGGCAAAACGTTGACAATGATGCCCTTGTCCAAAAAGGGCGTATGCGTTTTTTCCTGAATATATTCAGGAAAAAACGCATACGCCCTTTTTGGCCAACCAAGCAACCTGGAAAGGCAAATCAACGCTACAAAGAAGTCTCGCTTCTCATCGGTCAAAAGGGCCATGCTGAAAAAAGTGTCAAAACCAGAAATGCAGGACAGGCCATGGAGAAATGGGAGCCTTGCTACACTGATGGGCGGGATGTAAATCGCCAACAGCCACTCTGGAGAAGTGTACGGTGTGTCCTGAAACATCTAAAAAACACAGCTTAGAGAGCATAGGGCACTTCCACTCATGGGGGGATAAAGTGGGAAAATTGAAAATCAGCAAGACACAAGCACCCCAAAGTTTAGCGCTGCTCTGTTGACAAAGACCTCCACTTCATTCCACCTTAAATATCCCAGGAAAGCGAAAAATGGATAAAAAAGTTGTGGTCCTTATGTACAATGGAATATCACTCAGCCATGAAATCAATGTCATAAGGCTAGTAGCAGCATGATGAGTGGATTTAGGTAAGACGATTCTAAGTGAAATAAGTCACACAGAAAAGGACACTTCTCATAAGGTGTCACTTATAGAGGGAATGTAAAAACCGTTACACTTGAACTGAATTACAAAACAGAACAGAGTCACACATGCAGAAAACACACTATGGCTGCTTAACGGGAAAGGTGAGGTGGGGTAATACATAAAACAAGAGTTTCAAATTAGCTCAGATACCGTTCCATAAACCCAATATGTAATAGACAAGACCTACTCCTTGCTCAGAGAACTGGACTCAACACGCCCGATTCACCGCACAAGAATATATCTGACTAGTAATAATCTTAAAACCTATGTATTGATATCTCTCTGTTAGTGTGTCAAGTGGGTGTAAAGCGGCATAAACACAGCCGTGAAAAGCAGCTAAACCCCATTATAAAAATAAATTACTTTTAAAAACCCATGAAACAAAGACAGGGAAAGACAGAGAAATTCTTACACAATTCGTTCAGGGGCTGTGATGCCACCTGGATTGACCATATCTAGACCCACAGCTGGATGAGACATAAGGGTGGACACTCTTGGGGCTGAGAGGTTTGGTGAGGTTGGGTGAGCAAACGCAGACCCTTTAAAGTAATACTGCGTGCTACCCATCGCATGGGTCCCAAATCTCCAGGTTCAAGGGCATCTTCCTACATCGAAAACATGCATGAGAAACCCAGAAGATGGTACACCGTGTGATGGGGAAAGGTTTCTAAAACGCTCCTCATTTCTCATCTCCTTGTGCTCGGGTTCGCCATTCCAGCCACTTTACTAGCAATCTCCCTACTTGGAGCATCAGCACCTTTAACCTCCTGTTCCGTACAGGTTGCAATTTGTCCTGAGGATGAACGGGAAGACGGGGAACCAATGAGAGACTAGCTCTTGGTGTTGGGACAGGCACAGGTCACTCTATTTTCCCATCAGGAAGAAGATTTAACCACAGGCTCAGCCTGCCCCCCGGAACCAGAACAGGGCCTGAAGCCATCCTGCGCTTTTGCGGCCAGCTCCCAAAAAAGCGACTTGTAAAATGGAGCTTCAGGGCACTGCAATTCACAAACCTGCAGAGTTATAAATGATAACTCTCGTCCACAAATATATTGAGGGAAGGCAAAGAAGAGGATTTGAAATCAAGGCAGAATTGCAGGAAACAGATTACAGGAGATAGATTCGAATCGCCTTTAAAGCACATGAAAAGCGGCAAAACGTTGACAATGATGCCCTTGGCCAAAAAGGGCGTATGCGTTTTTTCCTGAATATATTCAGGAAAAAACGCATACGCCCTTTTTGGCCAACCAAGCAACCTGGAAAGGCAAATCAGCGCTACAAAGAAGTCTCGCTTCTCATCGGTCAAAAGGGCCATGCTGAAAAAAGTGTCAAAACCAGAAATGCAGGACAGGCCATGGAGAAATGGGAGCCTTGCTACACTGATGGGCGGGATGTAAATCGCCAACAGCCACTCTGGAGAAGTGTACGGTGTGTCCTGAAACATCTAAAAAACACAGCTTAGAGAGCATAGGGCACTTCCACGCATGGGGGGATAAAGTGGGAAAATTGAAAATCAGCAAGACACAAGCACCCCAAAGTTTAGGGCTGCTCTGTTGACAAAGACCTCCACTTCATTCCACCTTAAATATCCCAGGAAAGCGAAAAATGGATCAAAAAGTTGTGGTCCTTATGTACAATGGAATATCACTCAGCCATGAAATCAATGTCATAAGGCTAGTAGCAGCATGATGAGTGGATTTAGGTAAGACGATTCTAAGTGAAATAAGTCACACAGAAAAGGACACTTCTCATAAGGTGTCACTTATAGAGGGAATGTAAAAACCGTTACACTTGAACTGAATTACAAAACAGAACAGAGTCACACATGCAGAAAACACACTATGGCTGCTTAACGGGAAAGGTGAGGTGGGGTGATACATAAAACAAGAGTTTCAAATTAGCTCAGATACCGTTCCATAAACCCAATATGTAATAGACAAGACCTACTCCTTGCTCAGAGAACTGGACTCAACACGCCCGATTCACCGCACAAGAATATATCTGACTAGTAATAATCTTAAAACCTATGTATTGATATCTCTCTGTTAGTGTGTCAAGTGGGTGTAAAGCGGCATAAACACAGCCGTGAAAAGCAGCTAAACCCCATTATAAAAATAAATTACTTTTAAAAACCCATGAAACAAAGACAGGGAAAGACAGAGAAATTCTTACACAATTCGTTCAGGGGCTGTGATGCAACCTGGATTGACCATATCTAGACCCACAGCTGGATCAGACATAAGGGTGGACACTCTTGGGGCTGAGAGGTTTGGTGAGGTTGGGTGAGCAAACGCAGACCCTTTAAAGTAATACTGCGTGCTACCCATCGCATGGGTCCCAAATCTCCAGGTTCAAGGGCATCTTCCTACATCGAAAACATGCATGAGAAACCCAGAAGATGGTACACTGTGTGATGGGGAAAGGTTTCTAAAACGCACCTCATTTCTCATCTCCTTGTGCTCGGGTTCGCCATTCCAGCCACTTTACTAGCAATCTCCCTACTTGGAGCATCAGCACCTTTAACCTCCTGTTCCGTACAGGTTGCAATTTGTCCTGAGGATGAACGGGAAGACGGGGAACCAATGAGAGATTAGCTCTTGGTGTTGGGACAGGCACAGGTCACTCTATTTTCCCATCAGGAAGAAGAATTAACCACAGGCTCAGCCTGCCCCCCGGAACCAGAACAGGGCCTGAAGCCATCCTGCGCTTTTGCGGCCAGCTCCCAAAAAAGCGACTTGTAAAATGGAGCTTCAGGGCACTGCAATTCACAAACCTGCAGAGTTATAAATGATAACTCTCGTCCACAAATATATTGAGGGAAGGCAAATAAGAGGATTTGAAATCAAGGCAGAATTGCAGGAAACAGATTTCAGGAGGTAGATTCGAATCGCCTTTAAAGCACATGAAAAGCGGCAAAACGTTGACAATGATGCCCTTGGCCAAAAAGGGCGTATGCGTTTTTTCCTGAATATATTCAGGAAAAAACGCATACGCCCTTTTTGGCCAACCAAGCAACCTGGAAAGGCAAATCAGCGCTACAAAGAAGTCTCGCTTCCCATCGGTCAAAAGGGCCATGCTGAAAAAAGTGTCAAAACCAGAAATGCAGGACAGGCCATGGAGGAATCGGAGCCTTGCTACACTGATGGGCGGGATGTAAATCGCCAACAGCCACTCTGGAGAAGTGTACGGTGTGTCCTGAAACATCTAAAAAACACAGCTTAGAGTGCATAGGGCACTTCCACGCATGGGGGGATAAAGTGGGAAAATTGAAAATCAGCAAGACACAAGCACCCCAAAGTTTAGGGCTGCTCTGTTGACAAGGACCTCCACTTCATTCCACCTTAAATATCCCAGGAAAGCGAAAAATGGATAAAAATGTTGTGGTCCTTATGTACAATGGAATATCACTCAGCCATGAAATCAATGTCATAAGGCTAGTAGCAGCATGATGAGTGGATTTAGGTAAGACGATTCTAAGTGAAATAAGTCACACAGAAAAGGACACTTCTCATAAGGTGTCACTTATAGAGGGAATGTAAAAACCGTTACACTTGAACTGAATTACAAAACAGAACAGAGTCACACATGCAGAAAACACACTATGGCTGCTTAACGGGAAAGGTGAGGTGGGGTGATACATAAAACAAGAGTTTCAAATTAGCTCAGATACCGTTCCATAAACCCAATATGTAATAGACAAGACCTACTCCTTGCTCAGAGAACTGGACTCAACACGCCCGATTCACCGCACAAGAATATATCTGACTAGTAATAATCTTAAAACCTATGTATTGATATCTCTCTGTTAGTGTGTCAAGTGGGTGTAAAGCGGCATAAACACAGCCGTGAAAAGCAGCTAAACCCCATTATAAAAATAAATTACTTTTAAAAACCCATGAAACAAAGACAGGGAAAGACAGAGAAATTCTTACACAATTCGTTCAGGGGCTGTGATGCCACCTGGATTTACCATATCTAGACCCACAGCTGGATGAGACATAAGGGTGGACACTCTTGGGGCTGAGAGGTTTGGTGAGGTTGGGTGAGCAAACGCAGACCCTTTAAAGTAATACTGCGTGCTACCCATCGCATGGGTCCCAAATCTCCAGGTTCAAGGGCATCTTCCTACATCGAAAACATGCATGAGAAACCCAGAAGATGGTACACCGTGTGATGGGGAAAGGTTTCTAAAACGCACCTCATTTCTCATCTCCTTGTGCTCGGGTTCGCCATTCCAGCCACTTTACTAGCAATCTCCCTACTTGGAGCATCAGCACCTTTAACCTCCTGTTCCGTACAGGTTGCAATTTGTCCTGAGGATGAACGGGAAGACGGGGAACCAATGAGAGACTAGCTCTTGGTGTTGGGACAGGCACAGGTCACTCTATTTTCCCATCAGGAAGAAGATTTAACCACAGGCTCAGCCTGCCCCCCGGAACCAGAACAGGGCCTGAAGCCATCCTGCGCTTTTGCGGCCAGCTCCCAAAAAAGCGACTTGTAAAATGGAGCTTCAGGGCACTGCAATTCACAAACCTGCAGAGTTATAAATGATAACTCTCGTCCACAAATATATTGAGGGAAGGCAAAGAAGAGGATTTGAAATCAAGGCAGAATTGCAGGAAACAGATTTCAGGAGGTAGATTCGAATCGCCTTTAAAGCACATGAAAAGCGGCAAAACGTTGACAATGATGCCCTTGGCCAAAAAGGGCGTATGCGTTTTTTCCTGAATATATTCAGGAAAAAACGCATACGCCCTTTTTGGCCAACCAAGCAACCTGGAAAGGCAAATCAGCGCTACAAAGAAGTCTCGCTTCTCATCGGTCAAAAGGGCCATGCTGAAAAAAGTGTCAAAACCAGAAATGCAGGACAGGCCATGGAGAAATGGGAGCCTTGCTACACTGATGGGCGGGATGTAAATCGCCAACAGCCACTCTGGAGAAGTGTACGGTGTGTCCTGAAACATCTAAAAAACACAGCTTAGAGAGCATAGGGCACTTCCACTCATGGGGGGATAAAGTGGGAAAATTGAAAATCAGCAAGACACAAGCACCCCAAAGTTTAGGGCTGCTCTGTTGACAAAGACCTCCACTTCATTCCACCTTAAATATCCCAGGAAAGCGAAAAATGGATAAAAAAGTTGTGGTCCTTATGTACAATGGAATATCACTCAGCCATGAAATCAATGTCATAAGGCTAGTAGCAGCATGATGAGTGGATTTAGGTAAGACGATTCTAAGTGAAATAAGTCACACAGAAAAGGACACTTCTCATAAGGTGTCACTTATAGAGGGAATGTAAAAACCGTTACACTTGAACTGAATTACAAAACAGAACAGAGTCACACATGCAGAAAACACACTATGGCTGCTTAACGGGAAAGGTGAGGTGGGGTGATACATAAAACAAGAGTTTCAAATTAGCTCAGATACCGTTCCATAAACCCAATATGTAATAGACAAGACCTACTCCTTGCTCAGAGAACTGGACTCAACACGCCCGATTCACCGCACAAGAATATATCTGACTAGTAATAATCTTAAAACCTATGTATTGATATCTCTCTGTTAGTGTGTCAAGTGGGTGTAAAGCGGCATAAACACAGCCGTGAAAAGCAGCTAAACCCCATTATAAAAATAAATTACTTTTAAAAACCCATGAAACAAAGACAGGGAAAGACAGAGAAATTCTTACACAATTCGTTCAGGGGCTGTGATGCCACCTGGATTTACCATATCTAGACCCACAGCTGGATGAGACATAAGGGTGGACACTCTTGGGGCTGAGAGGTTTGGTGAGGTTGGGTGAGCAAACGCAGACCCTTTAAAGTAATACTGCGTGCTACCCATCGCATGGGTCCCAAATCTCCAGGTTCAAGGGCATCTTCCTACATCGAAAACATGCATGAGAAACCCAGAAGATGGTACACCGTGTGATGGGGAAAGGTTTCTAAAACGCACCTCATTTCTCATCTCCTTGTGCTCGGGTTCGCCATTCCAGCCACTTTACTAGCAATCTCCCTACTTGGAGCATCAGCACCTTTAACCTCCTGTTCCGTACAGGTTGCAATTTGTCCTGAGGATGAACGGGAAGACGGGGAACCAATGAGAGACTAGCTCTTGGTGTTGGGACAGGCACAGGTCACTCTATTTTCCCATCAGGAAGAAGATTTAACCACAGGCTCAGCCTGCCCCCCGGAACCAGAACAGGGCCTGAAGCCATCCTGCGCTTTTGCGGCCAGCTCCCAAAAAAGCGACTTGTAAAATGGAGCTTCAGGGCACTGCAATTCACAAACCTGCAGAGTTATAAATGATAACTCTCGTCCACAAATATATTGAGGGAAGGCAAAGAAGAGGATTTGAAATCAAGGCAGAATTGCAGGAAACAGATTTCAGGAGGTAGATTCGAATCGCCTTTAAAGCACATGAAAAGCGGCAAAACGTTGACAATGATGCCCTTGGCCAAAAAGGGCGTATGCGTTTTTTCCTGAATATATTCAGGAAAAAACGCATACGCCCTTTTTGGCCAACCAAGCAACCTGGAAAGGCAAATCAGCGCTACAAAGAAGTCTCGCTTCTCATCGGTCAAAAGGGCCATGCTGAAAAAAGTGTCAAAACCAGAAATGCAGGACAGGCCATGGAGAAATGGGAGCCTTGCTACACTGATGGGCGGGATGTAAATCGCCAACAGCCACTCTGGAGAAGTGTACGGTGTGTCCTGAAACATCTAAAAAACACAGCTTAGAGAGCATAGGGCACTTCCACTCATGGGGGGATAAAGTGGGAAAATTGAAAATCAGCAAGACACAAGCACCCCAAAGTTTAGGGCTGCTCTGTTGACAAAGACCTCCACTTCATTCCACCTTAAATATCCCAGGAAAGCGAAAAATGGATAAAAAAGTTGTGGTCCTTATGTACAATGGAATATCACTCAGCCATGAAATCAATGTCATAAGGCTAGTAGCAGCATGATGAGTGGATTTAGGTAAGACGATTCTAAGTGAAATAAGTCACACAGAAAAGGACACTTCTCATAAGGTGTCACTTATAGAGGTAATGTAAAAACCGTTACACTTGAACTGAATTACAAAACAGAACAGAGTCACACATGCAGAAAACACACTATGGCTGCTTAACGGGAAAGGTGAGGTGGGGTGATACATAAAACAAGAGTTTCAAATTAGCTCAGATACCGTTCCATAAACCCAATATGTAATAGACAAGACCTACTCCTTGCTCAGAGAACTGGACTCAACACGCCCGATTCACCGCACAAGAATATATCTGACTAGTAATAATCTTAAAACCTATGTATTGATATCTCTCTGTTAGTGTGTCAAGTGGGTGTAAAGCGGCATAAACACAGCCGTGAAAAGCAGCTAAACCCCATTATAAAAATAAATTACTTTTAAAAACCCATGAAACAAAGACAGGGAAAGACAGAGAAATTCTTACACAATTCGTTCAGGGGCTGTGATGCAACCTGGATTGACCATATCTAGACCCACAGCTGGATCAGACATAAGGGTGGACACTCTTGGGGCTGAGAGGTTTGGTGAGGTTGGGTGAGCAAACGCAGACCCTTTAAAGTAATACTGCGTGCTACCCATCGCATGGGTCCCAAATCTCCAGGTTCAAGGGCATCTTCCTACATCGAAAACATGCATGAGAAACCCAGAAGATGGTACACTGTGTGATGGGGAAAGGTTTCTAAAACGCACCTCATTTCTCATCTCCTTGTGCTCGGGTTCGCCATTCCAGCCACTTTACTAGCAATCTCCCTACTTGGAGCATCAGCACCTTTAACCTCCTGTTCCGTACAGGTTGCAATTTGTCCTGAGGATGAACGGGAAGACGGGGAACCAATGAGAGATTAGCTCTTGGTGTTGGGACAGGCACAGGTCACTCTATTTTCCCATCAGGAAGAAGAATTAACCACAGGCTCAGCCTGCCCCCCGGAACCAGAACAGGGCCTGAAGCCATCCTGCGCTTTTGCGGCCAGCTCCCAAAAAAGCGACTTGTAAAATGGAGCTTCAGGGCACTGCAATTCACAAACCTGCAGAGTTATAAATGATAACTCTCGTCCACAAATATATTGAGGGAAGGCAAATAAGAGGATTTGAAATCAAGGCAGAATTGCAGGAAACAGATTTCAGGAGGTAGATTCGAATCGCCTTTAAAGCACATGAAAAGCGGCAAAACGTTGACAATGATGCCCTTGGCCAAAAAGGGCGTATGCGTTTTTTCCTGAATATATTCAGGAAAAAACGCATACGCCCTTTTTGGCCAACCAAGCAACCTGGAAAGGCAAATCAGCGCTACAAAGAAGTCTCGCTTCCCATCGGTCAAAAGGGCCATGCTGAAAAAAGTGTCAAAACCAGAAATGCAGGACAGGCCATGGAGGAATCGGAGCCTTGCTACACTGATGGGCGGGATGTAAATCGCCAACAGCCACTCTGGAGAAGTGTACGGTGTGTCCTGAAACATCTAAAAAACACAGCTTAGAGTGCATAGGGCACTTCCACGCATGGGGGGATAAAGTGGGAAAATTGAAAATCAGCAAGACACAAGCACCCCAAAGTTTAGGGCTGCTCTGTTGACAAGGACCTCCACTTCATTCCACCTTAAATATCCCAGGAAAGCGAAAAATGGATAAAAAAGTTGTGGTCCTTATGTACAATGGAATATCACTCAGCCATGAAATCAATGTCATAAGGCTAGTAGCAGCATGATGAGTGGATTTAGGTAAGACGATTCTAAGTGAAATAAGTCACACAGAAAAGGACACTTCTCATAAGGTGTCACTTATAGAGGGAATGTAAAAACCTTTACACTTGAACTGAATTACAAAACAGAACAGAGTCACACATGCAGAAAACACACTATGGCTGCTTAACGGGAAAGGTGAGGTGGGGTGATACATAAAACAAGAGTTTCAAATTAGCTCAGATACCGTTCCATAAACCCAATATGTAATAGACAAGACCTACTCCTTGCTCAGAGAACTGGACTCAACACGCCCGATTCACCGCACAAGAATATATCTGACTAGTAATAATCTTAAAACCTATGTATTGATATCTCTCTGTTAGTGTGTCAAGTGGGTGTAAAGCGGCATAAACACAGCCGTGAAAAGCAGCTAAACCCCATTATAAAAATAAATTACTTTTAAAAACCCATGAAACAAAGACAGGGAAAGACAGAGAAATTCTTACACAATTCGTTCAGGGGCTGTGATGCAACCTGGATTGACCATATCTAGACCCACAGCTGGATCAGACATAAGGGTGGACACTCTTGGGGCTGAGAGGTTTGGTGAGGTTGGGTGAGCAAACGCAGACCCTTTAAAGTAATACTGCGTGCTACCCATCGCATGGGTCCCAAATCTCCAGGTTCAAGGGCATCTTCCTACATCGAAAACATGCATGAGAAACCCAGAAGATGGTACACCGTGTGATGGGGAAAGGTTTCTAAAACGCACCTCATTTCTCATCTCCTTGTGCTCGGGTTCGCCATTCCAGCCACTTTACTAGCAATCTCCCTACTTGGAGCATCAGCACCTTTAACCTCCTGCTCCGTACAGGTTGCAATTTGTCCTGAGGATGAACGGGAAGACGGGGAACCAATGAGAGACTAGCTCTTGGTGTTGGGACAGGCACAGGTCACTCTATTTTCCCATCAGGAAGAAGAATTAACCACAGGCTCAGCCTGCCCCCCGGAACCAGAACAGGGCCTGAAGCCATCCTGCGCTTTTGCGGCCAGCTCCCAAAAAAGCGACTTGTAAAATGGAGCTTCAGGGCACTGCAATTCACAAACCTGCAGAGTTATAAATGATAACTCTCGTCCACAAATATATTGAGGGAAGGCAAAGAAGAGGATTTGAAATCACGGCAGAATTGCAGGAAACAGATTTCAGGAGGTAGATTCGAATCGCCTTTAAAGCACATGAAAAGCGGCAAAACGTTGACAATGATGCCCTTGGCCAAAAAGGGCGTATGCGTTTTTTCCTGAATATATTCAGGAAAAAACGCATACGCCCTTTTTGGCCAACCAAGCAACCTGGAAAGGCAAATCAGCGCTACAAAGAAGTCTCGCTTCCCATCGGTCAAAAGGGCCATGCTGAAAAAAGTGTCAAAACCAGAAATGCAGGACAGGCCATGGAATAATGGGGGCCTTGCTACACTGATGGGCGGGATGTAAATCGCCAACAGCCACTCTGGAGAAGTGTACGGTGTGTCCTGAAACATCTAAAAAACACAGCTTAGAGAGCATAGGGCACTTCCACTCATGGGGGGATAAAGTGGGAAAATTGAAAATCAGCAAGACACAAGCACCCCAAAGTTTAGGGCTGCTCTGTTGACAAAGACCTCCACTTCATTCCACCTTAAATATCCCAGGAAAGCGAAAAATGGATAAAAAAGTTGTGGTCCTTATGTACAATGGAATATCACTCAGCCATGAAATCAATGTCATAAGGCTAGTAGCAGCGTGATGAGTGGATTTAGGTAAGACGATTCTAAGTGAAATAAGTCACACAGAAAAGGACACTTCTCATAAGGTGTCACTTATAGAGGGAATGTAAAAACCTTTACACTTGAACTGAATTACAAAACAGAACAGAGTCACACATGCAGAAAACACACTATGGCTGCTTAACGGGAAAGGTGAGGTGGGGTGATACATAAAACAAGAGTTTCAAATTAGCTCAGATACCGTTCCATAAACCCAATATGTAATAGACAAGACCTACTCCTTGCTCAGAGAACTGGACTCAACACGCCCGATTCACCGCACAAGAATATATCTGACTAGTAATAATCTTAAAACCTATGTATTGATATCTCTCTGTTAGTGTGTCAAGTGGGTGTAAAGCGGCATAAACACAGCCGTGAAAAGCAGCTAAACCCCATTATAAAAATAAATTACTTTTAAAAACCCATGAAACAAAGACAGGGAAAGACAGAGAAATTCTTACACAATTCGTTCAGGGGCTGTGATGCAACCTGGATTGACCATATCTAGACCCACAGCTGGATCAGACATAAGGGTGGACACTCTTGGGGCTGAGAGGTTTGGTGAGGTTGGGTGAGCAAACGCAGACCCTTTAAAGTAATACTGCGTGCTACCCATCGCATGGGTCCCAAATCTCCAGGTTCAAGGGCATCTTCCTACATCGAAAACATGCATGAGAAACCCAGAAGATGGTACACCGTGTGATGGGGAAAGGTTTCTAAAACGCACCTCATTTCTCATCTCCTTGTGCTCGGGTTCGCCATTCCAGCCACTTTACTAGCAATCTCCCTACTTGGAGCATCAGCACCTTTAACCTCCTGCTCCGTACAGGTTGCAATTTGTCCTGAGGATGAACGGGAAGACGGGGAACCAATGAGAGACTAGCTCTTGGTGTTGGGACAGGCACAGGTCACTCTATTTTCCCATCAGGAAGAAGAATTCACCACAGGCTCAGCCTGCCCCCCGGAACCAGAACAGGGCCTGAAGCCATCCTGCGCTTTTGCGGCCAGCTCCCAAAAAAGCGACTTGTAAAATGGAGCTTCAGGGCACTGCAATTCACAAACCTGCAGAGTTATAAATGATAACTCTCGTCCACAAATATATTGAGGGAAGGCAAAGAAGAGGATTTGAAATCACGGCAGAATTGCAGGAAACAGATTTCAGGAGGTAGATTCGAATCGCCTTTAAAGCACATGAAAAGCGGCAAAACGTTGACAATGATGCCCTTGGCCAAAAAGGGCGTATGCGTTTTTTCCTGAATATATTCAGGAAAAAACGCATACGCCCTTTTTGGCCAACCAAGCAACCTGGAAAGGCAAATCAGCGCTACAAAGAAGTCTCGCTTCCCATCGGTCAAAAGGGCCATGCTGAAAAAAGTGTCAAAACCAGAAATGCAGGACAGGCCATGGAATAATGGGGGCCTTGCTACACTGATGGGCGGGATGTAAATTGCCAACAGCCACTCTGGAGAAGTGTACGGTGTGTCCTGAAACATCTAAAAAACACAGCTTAGAGAGCATAGGGCACTTCCACGCATGGGGGGATAAAGTGGGAAAATTGAAAATCAGCAAGACACAAGCACCCCAAAGTTTAGGGCTGCTCTGTTGACAAGGACCTCCACTTCATTCCACCTTAAATATCCCAGGAAAGCGAAAAATGGATCAAAAAGTTGTGGTCCTTATGTACAATGGAATATCACTCAGCCATGAAATCAATGTCATAAGGCTAGTAGCAGCGTGATGAGTGGATTTAGGTAAGACGATTCTAAGTGAAATAAGTCACACAGAAAAGGACACTTCTCATAAGGTGTCACTTATAGAGGGAATGTAAAAACCTTTACACTTGAACTGAATTACAAAACAGAACAGAGTCACACATGCAGAAAACACACTATGGCTGCTTAACGGGAAAGGTGAGGTGGGGTGATACATAAAACAAGAGTTTCAAATTAGCTCAGATACCGTTCCATAAACCCAATATGTAATAGACAAGACCTACTCCTTGCTCAGAGAACTGGACTCAACATGCCCGATTCACCGCACAAGAATATATCTGACTAGTAATAATCTTAAAACCTATGTATTGATATCTCTCTGTTAGTGTGTCAAGTGGGTGTAAAGCGGCATAAACACAGCCGTGAAAAGCAGCTAAACCCCATTATAAAAATAAATTACTTTTAAAAACCCATGAAACAAAGACAGGGAAAGACAGAGAAATTCTTACACAATTCGTTCAGGGGCTGTGATGCAACCTGGATTGACCATATCTAGACCCACAGCTGGATCAGACATAAGGGTGGACACTCTTGGGGCTGAGAGGTTTGGTGAGGTTGGGTGAGCAAACGCAGACCCTTTAAAGTAATACTGCGTGCTACCCATCGCATGGTCCCAAATCTCCAGGTTCAAGGGCATCTTCCTACATCGAAAACATGCATGAGAAACCCAGAAGATGGTACACCGTGTGATGGGGAAAGGTTTCTAAAACGCACCTCATTTCTCATCTCCTTGTGCTCGGGTTCGCCATTCCAGCCACTTTACTAGCAATCTCCCTACTTGGAGCATCAGCACCTTTAACCTCCTGTTCCGTACAGGTTGCAATTGGTCTTGAGGATGAACGGGAAGACGGGGAACCAATGAGAGATTAGCTCTTGGTGTTGGGACAGGCACAGGTCACTCTATTTTCCCATCAGGAAGAAGAATTCACCACAGGCTCAGCCTGCCCCCCGGAACCAGAACAGGGCCTGAAGCCATCCTGCGCTTTTGCGGCCAGCTCCCAAAAAAGCGACTTGTAAAATGGAGCTTCAGGGCACTGCAATTCACAAACCTGCAGAGTTATAAATGATAACTCTCGTCCACAAATATATTGAGGGAAGGCAAAGAAGAGGATTTGAAATCACGGCAGAATTGCAGGAAACAGATTTCAGGAGGTAGATTCGAATCGCCTTTAAAGCACATGAAAAGCGGCAAAACGTTGACAATGATGCCCTTGGCCAAAAAGGGCGTATGAGTTTTTTCCTGAATATATTCAGGAAAAAACTCATACGCCCTTTTTGGCCAACCAAGCAACCTGGAAAGGCAAATCAGCGCTACAAAGAAGTCTCGCTTCCCATCGGTCAAAAGGGCCATGCTGAAAAAAGTGTCAAAACCAGAAATGCAGGACAGGCCATGGAGGAATCGGAGCCTTGCTACACTGATGGGCGGGATGTAAATTGCCAACAGCCACTCTGGAGAAGTGTACGGTGTGTCCTGAAACATCTAAAAAACACAGCTTAGAGAGCATAGGGCACTTCCACGCATGGGGGGATAAAGTGGGAAAATTGAAAATCAGCAAGACACAAGCACCCCAAAGTTTAGGGCTGCTCTGTTGACAAGGACCTCCACTTCATTCCACCTTAAATATCCCAGGAAAGCGAAAAATGGATCAAAAATTTGTGGTCCTTATGTACAATGGAATATCACTCAGCCATGAAATCAATGTCATAAGGCTAGTAGCAGCATGATGAGTGGATTTAGGTAAGACGATTCTAAGTGAAATAAGTCACACAGAAAAGGACACTTCTCATAAGGTGTCACTTATAGAGGGAATGTAAAAACCTTTACACTTGAACTGAATTACAAAACAGAACAGAGTCACACATGCAGAAAACACACTATGGCTGCTTAACGGGAAAGGTGAGGTGGGGTGATACATAAAACAAGAGTTTCAAATTAGCTCAGATACCGTTCCATAAACCCAATATGTAATAGACAAGACCTACTCCTTGCTCAGAGAACTGGACTCAACACGCCCGATTCACCGCACAAGAATATATCTGACTAGTAATAATCTTAAAACCTATGTATTGATATCTCTCTGTTAGTGTGTCAAGTGGGTGTAAAGCGGCATAAACACAGCCGTGAAAAGCAGCTAAACCCCATTATAAAAATAAATTACTTTTAAAAACCCATGAAACAAAGACAGGGAAAGACAGAGAAATTCTTACACAATTCGTTCAGGGGCTGTGATGCAACCTGGATTGACCATATCTAGACCCACAGCTGGATCAGACATAAGGGTGGACACTCTTGGGGCTGAGAGGTTTGGTGAGGTTGGGTGAGCAAACGCAGACCCTTGAAAGTAATACTGCGTGCTACCCATCGCATGGGTCCCAAATCTCCAGGTTCAAGGGCATCTTCCTACATCGAAAACATGCATGAGAAACCCAGAAGATGGTACACCGTGTGATGGGGAAAGGTTTCTAAAACGCACCTCATTTCTCATCTCCTTGTGCTCGGGTTCGCCATTCCAGCCACTTTACTAGCAATCTCCCTACTTGGAGCATCAGCACCTTTAACCTCCTGCTCCGTACAGGTTGCAATTTGTCCTGAGGATGAACGGGAAGACGGGGAACCAATGAGAGACTAGCTCTTGGTGTTGGGACAGGCACAGGTCACTCTATTTTCCCGTCAGGAAGAAGAATTAACCACAGGCTCAGCCTGCCCCCCGGAACCAGAACAGGGCCTGAAGCCATCCTGCGCTTTTGCGGCCAGCTCCCAAAAAAGCGACTTGTAAAATGGAGCTTCAGGGCACTGCAATTCACAAACCTGCAGAGTTATAAATGATAACTCTCGTCCACAAATATATTGAGGGAAGGCAAAGAAGAGGATTTGAAATCACGGCAGAATTGCAGGAAACAGATTTCAGGAGGTAGATTCGAATCGCCTTTAAAGCACATGAAAAGCGGCAAAACGTTGACAATGATGCCCTTGGCCAAAAAGGGCGTATGCGTTTTTTCCTGAATATATTCAGGAAAAAACGCATACGCCCTTTTTGGCCAACCAAGCAACCTGGAAAGGCAAATCAGCGCTACAAAGAAGTCTCGCTTCCCATCGGTCAAAAGGGCCATGCTGAAAAAAGTGTCAAAACCAGAAATGCAGGACAGGCCATGGAATAATGGGGGCCTTGCTACACTGATGGGCGGGATGTAAATTGCCAACAGCCACTCTGGAGAAGTGTACGGTGTGTCCTGAAACATCTAAAAAACACAGCTTAGAGTGCATAGGGCACTTCCACGCATGGGGGGATAAAGTGGGAAAATTGAAAATCAGCAAGACACAAGCACCCCAAAGTTTAGGGCTGCTCTGTTGACAAGGACCTCCACTTCATTCCACCTTAAATATCCCAGGAAAGCGAAAAATGGATAAAAAAGTTGTGGTCCTTATGTACAATGGAATATCACTCAGCCATGAAATCAATGTCATAAGGCTAGTAGCAGCATGATGAGTGGATTTAGGTAAGACGATTCTAAGTGAAATAAGTCACACAGAAAAGGACACTTCTCATAAGGTGTCACTTATAGAGGGAATGTAAAAACCTTTACACTTGAACTGAATTACAAAACAGAACAGAGTCACACATGCAGAAAACACACTATGGCTGCTTAACGGGAAAGGTGAGGTGGGGTGATACATAAAACAAGAGTTTCAAATTAGCTCAGATACCGTTCCATAAACCCAATATGTAATAGACAAGACCTACTCCTTGCTCAGAGAACTGGACTCAACACGCCCGATTCACCGCACAAGAATATATCTGACTAGTAATAATCTTAAAACCTATGTATTGATATCTCTCTGTTAGTGTGTCAAGTGGGTGTAAAGCGGCATAAACACAGCCGTGAAAAGCAGCTAAACCCCATTATAAAAATAAATTACTTTTAAAAACCCATGAAACAAAGACAGGGAAAGACAGAGAAATTCTTACACAATTCGTTCAGGGGCTGTGATGCAACCTGGATTGACCATATCTAGACCCACAGCTGGATCAGACATAAGGGTGGACACTCTTGGGGCTGAGAGGTTTGGTGAGGTTGGGTGAGCAAACGCAGACCCTTTAAAGTAATACTGCGTGCTACCCATCGCATGGGTCCCAAATCTCCAGGTTCAAGGGCATCTTCCTACATCGAAAACATGCATGAGAAACCCAGAAGATGGTACACCGTGTGATGGGGAAAGGTTTCTAAAACGCACCTCATTTCTCATCTCCTTGTGCTCGGGTTCGCCATTCCAGCCACTTTACTAGCAATCTCCCTACTTGGAGCATCAGCACCTTTAACCTCCTGCTCCGTACAGGTTGCAATTTGTCCTGAGGATGAACGGGAAGACGGGGAACCAATGAGAGACTAGCTCTTGGTGTTGGGACAGGCACAGGTCACTCTATTTTCCCATCAGGAAGAAGAATTAACCACAGGCTCAGCCTGCCCCCCGGAACCAGAACAGGGCCTGAAGCCATCCTGCGCTTTTGCGGCCAGCTCCCAAAAAAGCGACTTGTAAAATGGAGCTTCAGGGCACTGCAATTCACAAACCTGCAGAGTTATAAATGATAACTCTCGTCCACAAATATATTGAGGGAAGGCAAAGAAGAGGATTTGAAATCACGGCAGAATTGCAGGAAACAGATTTCAGGAGGTAGATTCGAATCGCCTTTAAAGCACATGAAAAGCGGCAAAACGTTGACAATGATGCCCTTGGCCAAAAAGGGCGTATGCGTTTTTTCCTGAATATATTCAGGAAAAAACGCATACGCCCTTTTTGGCCAACCAAGCAACCTGGAAAGGCAAATCAGCGCTACAAAGAAGTCTCGCTTCCCATCGGTCAAAAGGGCCATGCTGAAAAAAGTGTCAAAACCAGAAATGCAGGACAGGCCATGGAATAATGGGGGCCTTGCTACACTGATGGGCGGGATGTAAATCGCCAACAGCCACTCTGGAGAAGTGTACGGTGTGTCCTGAAACATCTAAAAAACACAGCTTAGAGAGCATAGGGCACTTCCACTCATGGGGGGATAAAGTGGGAAAATTGAAAATCAGCAAGACACAAGCACCCCAAAGTTTAGGGCTGCTCTGTTGACAAAGACCTCCACTTCATTCCACCTTAAATATCCCAGGAAAGCGAAAAATGGATAAAAAAGTTGTGGTCCTTATGTACAATGGAATATCACTCAGCCATGAAATCAATGTCATAAGGCTAGTAGCAGCGTGATGAGTGGATTTAGGTAAGACGATTCTAAGTGAAATAAGTCACACAGAAAAGGACACTTCTCATAAGGTGTCACTTATAGAGGGAATGTAAAAACCTTTACACTTGAACTGAATTACAAAACAGAACAGAGTCACACATGCAGAAAACACACTATGGCTGCTTAACGGGAAAGGTGAGGTGGGGTGATACATAAAACAAGAGTTTCAAATTAGCTCAGATACCGTTCCATAAACCCAATATGTAATAGACAAGACCTACTCCTTGCTCAGAGAACTGGACTCAACACGCCCGATTCACCGCACAAGAATATATCTGACTAGTAATAATCTTAAAACCTATGTATTGATATCTCTCTGTTAGTGTGTCAAGTGGGTGTAAAGCGGCATAAACACAGCCGTGAAAAGCAGCTAAACCCCATTATAAAAATAAATTACTTTTAAAAACCCATGAAACAAAGACAGGGAAAGACAGAGAAATTCTTACACAATTCGTTCAGGGGCTGTGATGCAACCTGGATTGACCATATCTAGACCCACAGCTGGATCAGACATAAGGGTGGACACTCTTGGGGCTGAGAGGTTTGGTGAGGTTGGGTGAGCAAACGCAGACCCTTTAAAGTAATACTGCGTGCTACCCATCGCATGGGTCCCAAATCTCCAGGTTCAAGGGCATCTTCCTACATCGAAAACATGCATGAGAAACCCAGAAGATGGTACACCGTGTGATGGGGAAAGGTTTCTAAAACGCACCTCATTTCTCATCTCCTTGTGCTCGGGTTCGCCATTCCAGCCACTTTACTAGCAATCTCCCTACTTGGAGCATCAGCACCTTTAACCTCCTGCTCCGTACAGGTTGCAATTTGTCCTGAGGATGAACGGGAAGACGGGGAACCAATGAGAGACTAGCTCTTGGTGTTGGGACAGGCACAGGTCACTCTATTTTCCCATCAGGAAGAAGAATTCACCACAGGCTCAGCCTGCCCCCCGGAACCAGAACAGGGCCTGAAGCCATCCTGCGCTTTTGCGGCCAGCTCCCAAAAAAGCGACTTGTAAAATGGAGCTTCAGGGCACTGCAATTCACAAACCTGCAGAGTTATAAATGATAACTCTCGTCCACAAATATATTGAGGGAAGGCAAAGAAGAGGATTTGAAATCACGGCAGAATTGCAGGAAACAGATTTCAGGAGGTAGATTCGAATCGCCTTTAAAGCACATGAAAAGCGGCAAAACGTTGACAATGATGCCCTTGGCCAAAAAGGGCGTATGCGTTTTTTCCTGAATATATTCAGGAAAAAACGCATACGCCCTTTTTGGCCAACCAAGCAACCTGGAAAGGCAAATCAGCGCTACAAAGAAGTCTCGCTTCCCATCGGTCAAAAGGGCCATGCTGAAAAAAGTGTCAAAACCAGAAATGCAGGACAGGCCATGGAATAATGGGGGCCTTGCTACACTGATGGGCGGGATGTAAATTGCCAACAGCCACTCTGGAGAAGTGTACGGTGTGTCCTGAAACATCTAAAAAACACAGCTTAGAGAGCATAGGGCACTTCCACGCATGGGGGGATAAAGTGGGAAAATTGAAAATCAGCAAGACACAAGCACCCCAAAGTTTAGGGCTGCTCTGTTGACAAGGACCTCCACTTCATTCCACCTTAAATATCCCAGGAAAGCGAAAAATGGATCAAAAAGTTGTGGTCCTTATGTACAATGGAATATCACTCAGCCATGAAATCAATGTCATAAGGCTAGTAGCAGCGTGATGAGTGGATTTAGGTAAGACGATTCTAAGTGAAATAAGTCACACAGAAAAGGACACTTCTCATAAGGTGTCACTTATAGAGGGAATGTAAAAACCTTTACACTTGAACTGAATTACAAAACAGAACAGAGTCACACATGCAGAAAACACACTATGGCTGCTTAACGGGAAAGGTGAGGTGGGGTGATACATAAAACAAGAGTTTCAAATTAGCTCAGATACCGTTCCATAAACCCAATATGTAATAGACAAGACCTACTCCTTGCTCAGAGAACTGGACTCAACATGCCCGATTCACCGCACAAGAATATATCTGACTAGTAATAATCTTAAAACCTATGTATTGATATCTCTCTGTTAGTGTGTCAAGTGGGTGTAAAGCGGCATAAACACAGCCGTGAAAAGCAGCTAAACCCCATTATAAAAATAAATTACTTTTAAAAACCCATGAAACAAAGACAGGGAAAGACAGAGAAATTCTTACACAATTCGTTCAGGGGCTGTGATGCAACCTGGATTGACCATATCTAGACCCACAGCTGGATCAGACATAAGGGTGGACACTCTTGGGGCTGAGAGGTTTGGTGAGGTTGGGTGAGCAAACGCAGACCCTTTAAAGTAATACTGCGTGCTACCCATCGCATGGTCCCAAATCTCCAGGTTCAAGGGCATCTTCCTACATCGAAAACATGCATGAGAAACCCAGAAGATGGTACACCGTGTGATGGGGAAAGGTTTCTAAAACGCACCTCATTTCTCATCTCCTTGTGCTCGGGTTCGCCATTCCAGCCACTTTACTAGCAATCTCCCTACTTGGAGCATCAGCACCTTTAACCTCCTGTTCCGTACAGGTTGCAATTGGTCTTGAGGATGAACGGGAAGACGGGGAACCAATGAGAGATTAGCTCTTGGTGTTGGGACAGGCACAGGTCACTCTATTTTCCCATCAGGAAGAAGAATTCACCACAGGCTCAGCCTGCCCCCCGGAACCAGAACAGGGCCTGAAGCCATCCTGCGCTTTTGCGGCCAGCTCCCAAAAAAGCGACTTGTAAAATGGAGCTTCAGGGCACTGCAATTCACAAACCTGCAGAGTTATAAATGATAACTCTCGTCCACAAATATATTGAGGGAAGGCAAAGAAGAGGATTTGAAATCACGGCAGAATTGCAGGAAACAGATTTCAGGAGGTAGATTCGAATCGCCTTTAAAGCACATGAAAAGCGGCAAAACGTTGACAATGATGCCCTTGGCCAAAAAGGGCGTATGAGTTTTTTCCTGAATATATTCAGGAAAAAACTCATACGCCCTTTTTGGCCAACCAAGCAACCTGGAAAGGCAAATCAGCGCTACAAAGAAGTCTCGCTTCCCATCGGTCAAAAGGGCCATGCTGAAAAAAGTGTCAAAACCAGAAATGCAGGACAGGCCATGGAGGAATCGGAGCCTTGCTACACTGATGGGCGGGATGTAAATTGCCAACAGCCACTCTGGAGAAGTGTACGGTGTGTCCTGAAACATCTAAAAAACACAGCTTAGAGAGCATAGGGCACTTCCACGCATGGGGGGATAAAGTGGGAAAATTGAAAATCAGCAAGACACAAGCACCCCAAAGTTTAGGGCTGCTCTGTTGACAAGGACCTCCACTTCATTCCACCTTAAATATCCCAGGAAAGCGAAAAATGGATCAAAAATTTGTGGTCCTTATGTACAATGGAATATCACTCAGCCATGAAATCAATGTCATAAGGCTAGTAGCAGCATGATGAGTGGATTTAGGTAAGACGATTCTAAGTGAAATAAGTCACACAGAAAAGGACACTTCTCATAAGGTGTCACTTATAGAGGGAATGTAAAAACCTTTACACTTGAACTGAATTACAAAACAGAACAGAGTCACACATGCAGAAAACACACTATGGCTGCTTAACGGGAAAGGTGAGGTGGGGTGATACATAAAACAAGAGTTTCAAATTAGCTCAGATACCGTTCCATAAACCCAATATGTAATAGACAAGACCTACTCCTTGCTCAGAGAACTGGACTCAACACGCCCGATTCACCGCACAAGAATATATCTGACTAGTAATAATCTTAAAACCTATGTATTGATATCTCTCTGTTAGTGTGTCAAGTGGGTGTAAAGCGGCATAAACACAGCCGTGAAAAGCAGCTAAACCCCATTATAAAAATAAATTACTTTTAAAAACCCATGAAACAAAGACAGGGAAAGACAGAGAAATTCTTACACAATTCGTTCAGGGGCTGTGATGCAACCTGGATTGACCATATCTAGACCCACAGCTGGATCAGACATAAGGGTGGACACTCTTGGGGCTGAGAGGTTTGGTGAGGTTGGGTGAGCAAACGCAGACCCTTGAAAGTAATACTGCGTGCTACCCATCGCATGGGTCCCAAATCTCCAGGTTCAAGGGCATCTTCCTACATCGAAAACATGCATGAGAAACCCAGAAGATGGTACACCGTGTGATGGGGAAAGGTTTCTAAAACGCACCTCATTTCTCATCTCCTTGTGCTCGGGTTCGCCATTCCAGCCACTTTACTAGCAATCTCCCTACTTGGAGCATCAGCACCTTTAACCTCCTGCTCCGTACAGGTTGCAATTTGTCCTGAGGATGAACGGGAAGACGGGGAACCAATGAGAGACTAGCTCTTGGTGTTGGGACAGGCACAGGTCACTCTATTTTCCCGTCAGGAAGAAGAATTAACCACAGGCTCAGCCTGCCCCCCGGAACCAGAACAGGGCCTGAAGCCATCCTGCGCTTTTGCGGCCAGCTCCCAAAAAAGCGACTTGTAAAATGGAGCTTCAGGGCACTGCAATTCACAAACCTGCAGAGTTATAAATGATAACTCTCGTCCACAAATATATTGAGGGAAGGCAAAGAAGAGGATTTGAAATCACGGCAGAATTGCAGGAAACAGATTTCAGGAGGTAGATTCGAATCGCCTTTAAAGCACATGAAAAGCGGCAAAACGTTGACAATGATGCCCTTGGCCAAAAAGGGCGTATGCGTTTTTTCCTGAATATATTCAGGAAAAAACGCATACGCCCTTTTTGGCCAACCAAGCAACCTGGAAAGGCAAATCAGCGCTACAAAGAAGTCTCGCTTCCCATCGGTCAAAAGGGCCATGCTGAAAAAAGTGTCAAAACCAGAAATGCAGGACAGGCCATGGAATAATGGGGGCCTTGCTACACTGATGGGCGGGATGTAAATTGCCAACAGCCACTCTGGAGAAGTGTACGGTGTGTCCTGAAACATCTAAAAAACACAGCTTAGAGAGCATAGGGCACTTCCACTCATGGGGGGATAAAGTGGGAAAATTGAAAATCAGCAAGACACAAGCACCCCAAAGTTTAGGGCTGCTCTGTTGACAAGGACCTCCACTTCATTCCACCTTAAATATCCCAGGAAAGCGAAAAATGGATAAAAAAGTTGTGGTCCTTATGTACAATGGAATATCACTCAGCCATGAAATCAATGTCATAAAGCTAGTAGCAGCGTGATGAGTGGATTTAGGTAAGACGATTCTAAGTGAAATAAGTCACACAGAAAAGGACACTTCTCATAAGGTGTCACTTATAGAGGGAATGTAAAAACCTTTACACTTGAACTGAATTACAAAACAGAACAGAGTCACACATGCAGAAAACACACTATGGCTGCTTAACGGGAAAGGTGAGGTGGGGTGATACATAAAACAAGAGTTTCAAATTAGCTCAGATACCGTTCCATAAACCCAATATGTAATAGACAAGACCTACTCCTTGCTCAGAGAACTGGACTCAACACGCCCGATTCACCGCACAAGAATATATCTGACTAGTAATAATCTTAAAACCTATGTATTGATATCTCTCTGTTAGAGTGTCAAGTGGGTGTAAAGCGGCATAAACACAGCCGTGAAAAGCAGCTAAACCCCATTATAAAAATAAATTACTTTTAAAAACCCATGAAACAAAGACAGGGAAAGACAGAGAAATTCTTACACAATTCGTTCAGGGGCTGTGATGCAACCTGGATTGACCATATCTAGACCCACAGCTGGATCAGACATAAGGGTGGACACTCTTGGGGCTGAGAGGTTTGGTGAGGTTGGGTGAGCAAACGCAGACCCTTTAAAGTAATACTGCGTGCTACCCATCGCATGGGTCCCAAATCTCCAGGTTCAAGGGCATCTTCCTACATCGAAAACATGCATGAGAAACCCAGAAGATGGTACACCGTGTGATGGGGAAAGGTTTCTAAAACGCACCTCATTTCTCATCTCCTTGTGCTCGGGTTCGCCATTCCAGCCACTTTACTAGCAATCTCCCTACTTGGAGCATCAGCACCTTTAACCTCCTGTTCCGTACAGGTTGCAATTGGTCTTGAGGATGAACGGGAAGACGGGGAACCAATGAGAGATTAGCTCTTGGTGTTGGGACAGGCACAGGTCACTCTATTTTCCCATCAGGAAGAAGAATTCACCACAGGCTCAGCCTGCCCCCCGGAACCATAACAGGGCCTGAAGCCATCCTGCGCTTTTGCGGCCAGCTCCCAAAAAAGCGACTTGTAAAATGGAGCTTCAGGGCACTGCAATTCACAAACCTGCAGAGTTATAAATGATAACTCTCGTCCACAAATATATTGAGGGAAGGCAAAGAAGAGGATTTGAAATCACGGCAGAATTGCAGGAAACAGATTTCAGGAGGTAGATTCGAATCGCCTTTAAAGCACATGAAAAGCGGCAAAACGTTGACAATGATGCCCTTGGCCAAAAAGGGCGTATGAGTTTTTTCCTGAATATATTCAGGAAAAAACTCATACGCCCTTTTTGGCCAACCAAGCAACCTGGAAAGGCAAATCAGCGCTACAAAGAAGTCTCGCTTCCCATCGGTCAAAAGGGCCATGCTGAAAAAAGTGTCAAAACCAGAAATGCAGGACAGGCCATGGAGGAATCGGAGCCTTGCTACACTGATGGGCGGGATGTAAATTGCCAACAGCCACTCTGGAGAAGTGTACGGTGTGTCCTGAAACATCTAAAAAACACAGCTTAGAGAGCATAGGGCACTTCCACGCATGGGGGGATAAAGTGGGAAAATTGAAAATCAGCAAGACACAAGCACCCCAAAGTTTAGGGCTGCTCTGTTGACAAGGACCTCCACTTCATTCCACCTTAAATATCCCAGGAAAGCGAAAAATGGATCAAAAATTTGTGGTCCTTATGTACAATGGAATATCACTCAGCCATGAAATCAATGTCATAAGGCTAGTAGCAGCATGATGAGTGGATTTAGGTAAGACGATTCTAAGTGAAATAAGTCACACAGAAAAGGACACTTCTCATAAGGTGTCACTTATAGAGGGAATGTAAAAACCTTTACACTTGAACTGAATTACAAAACAGAACAGAGTCACACATGCAGAAAACACACTATGGCTGCTTAACGGGAAAGGTGAGGTGGGGTGATACATAAAACAAGAGTTTCAAATTAGCTCAGATACCGTTCCATAAACCCAATATGTAATAGACAAGACCTACTCCTTGCTCAGAGAACTGGACTCAACACGCCCGATTCACCGCACAAGAATATATCTGACTAGTAATAATCTTAAAACCTATGTATTGATATCTCTCTGTTAGTGTGTCAAGTGGGTGTAAAGCGGCATAAACACAGCCGTGAAAAGCAGCTAAACCCCATTATAAAAATAAATCACTTTTAAAAACCCATGAAACAAAGACAGGGAAAGAGAGAGAAATTCTTACACAATTCGTTCAGGGGCTGTGATGCAACCTGGATTGACCATATCTAGACCCACAGCTGGATGAGACATAAGGGTGGACACTCTTGGGGCTGAGAGGTTTGGTGAGGTTGGGTGAGCAAATGCAGACCCTTTAAAGTAATACTGCGTGCTACCCATCACATGGGTCCCAAATCTCCAGGTTCAAGGGCATCTTCCTACATCGAAAACATGCATGAGAAACCCAGAAGATGGTACACCGTGTGATGGGGAAAGGTTTCTAAAACGCACCTCATTTCTCATCTCCTTGTGCTCGGGTTCGCCATTCCAGCCACTTTACTAGCAATCTCCCTACTTGGAGCCTCAGCACCTTTAACCTCCTGTTCCGTACAGGTTGCAATTTTTCCTGAGGATGAACGGGAAGACGGGGAACCAATGAGAGACTAGCTCTTGGTGTTGGGACAGGCACAGGTCACTCTATTTTCCCATCAGGAAGAAGAATTAACCACAGGCTCAGCCTGCCCCCCGGAACCAGAACAGGGCCTGAAGCCATCCTGCGCTTTTGCGGCCAGCTCCCAAAAAAGCGACTTGTAAAATGGAGCTTCAGGGCACTGCAATTCACAAACCTGCAGAGTTATAAATGATAACTCTCGTCCACAAATATATTGAGGGAAGGCAAAGAAGAGGATTTGAAATCACGGCAGAATTGCAGGAAACAGATTTCAGGAGGTAGATTCGAATCGCCTTTAAAGCACATGAAAAGCGGCAAAACGTTGACAATGATGCCCTTTGCCAAAAAGGGCGTATGCGTTTTTTCCTGAATATATTCAGGAAAAAACGCATACGCCCTTTTTGGCCAACCAAGCAACCTGGAAAGGCAAATCAGCGCTACAAAGAAGTCTCGCTTCCCATCGGTCAAAAGGGCCATGCTGAAAAAAGTGTCAAAACCAGAAATGCAGGACAGGCCATGGAATAATGGGAGCCTTGCTACACTGATGGGCGGGATGTAAATTGCCAACAGCCACTCTGGAGAAGTGTACGGTGTGTCCTGAAACATCTAAAAAACACAGCTTAGAGAGCATAGGGCACTTCCACTCATGGGGGGATAAAGTGGGAAAATTGAAAATCAGCAAGACACAAGCACCCCAAAATTTAGGGCTGCTGTGTTGACAAAGACCTCCACTTCATTCCACCTTAAATATCCCAGGAAAGCGAAAAATGGATAAAAAAGTTGTGGTCCTTATGTACCATGGAATATCACTCAGCCATGAAATCAATGTCATAAGGCTAGTAGCAGCATGATGAGTGGATTTAGGTAAGACGATTCTAAGTGAAATAAGTCACACAGAAAAGGACACTTCTCATAAGGTGTCACTTATAGAGGGAATGTAAAAACCGTTACACTTGAACTGAATTACAAAACAGAACAGAGTCACACATGCAGAAAACACACTATGGCTGCTTAACGGGAAAGGTGAGGTGGGGTGATACATAAAACAAGAGTTTCAAATTAGCTCAGATACCGTTCCATAAACCCAATATGTAATAGACAAGACCTACTCCTTGCTCAGAGAACTGGACTCAACACGCCCGATTCACCGCACAAGAATATATCTGACTAGTAATAATCTTAAAACCTATGTATTGATATCTCTCTGTTAGTGTGTCAAGTGGGTGTAAAGCGGCATAAACACAGCCGTGAAAAGCAGCTAAACCCCATTATAAAAATAAATTACTTTTAAAAACCCATGAAACAAAGACAGGGAAAGACAGAGAAATTCTTACACAATTCGTTCAGGGGCTGTGATGCAACCTGGATTGACCATATCTAGACCCACAGCTGGATGAGACATAAGGGTGGACACTCTTGGGGCTGAGAGGTTTGGTGAGGTTGGGTGAGCAAACGCAGACCCTTTAAAGTAATACTGCGTGCTACCCATCGCATGGGTCCCAAATCTCCAGGTTCAAGGGCATCTTCCTACATCGAAAACATGCATGAGAAACCCAGAAGATGGTACACCGTGTGATGGGGAAAGGTTTCTAAAACGCACCTCATTTCTCATCTCCTTGTGCTCGGGTTCGCCATTCCAGCCACTTTACTAGCAATCTCCCTACTTGGAGCATCAGCACCTTTAACCTCCTGTTCCGTACAGGTTGCAATTTGTCCTGAGGATGAACCGGAAGACGGGGAACCAATGAGAGACTAGCTCTTGGTGTTGGGACAGGCACAGGTCACTCTATTTTCCCATCAGGAAGAAGAATTAACCACAGGCTCAGCCTGCCCCCCGGAATCAGAACAGGGCCTGAAGCCATCCTGCGCTTTTGCGGCCAGCTCTCAAAAAAGCGACTTGTAAAATGGAGCTTCAGGGCACTGCAATTCACAAACCTGCAGAGTTATAAATGATAACTCTCGTCCACAAATATATTGAGGGAAGGCAAAGAAGAGGATTTGAAATCACGGCAGAATTGCAGGAAACAGATTTCAGGAGGTAGATTCGAATCGCCTTTAAAGCACATGAAAAGCGGCAAAACGTTGACAATGATGCCCTTGGCCAAAAAGGGCGTATGCGTTTTTTCCTGAATATATTCAGGAAAAAACGCATACGCCCTTTTTGGCCAACCAAGCAACCTGGAAAGGCAAATCAGCGCTACAAAGAAGTCTCGCTTCCCATCGGTCAAAAGGGCCATGCTGAAAAAAGTGTCAAAACCAGAAATGCAGGACAGGCCATGGAGGAATCGGAGCCTTTTCTACACTGATGGGCGGGATGTAAATCGCCAACAGCCACTCTGGAGAAGTGTACGGTGTGTCCTGAAACATCTAAAAAACACAGCTTAGAGAGCATAGGGCACTTCCACGCATGGGGGGATAAAGTGGGAAAATTGAAAATCAGCAAGACACAAGCACCCCAAAGTTTAGGGCTGCTCTGTTGACAAGGACCTCCACTTCATTCCACCTTAAATATCCCAGGAAAGCGAAAAATGGATCAAAAAGTTGTGATCCTTATGTACAATGGAATATCACTCAGCCATGAAATCAATGTCATAAGGCTAGTAGCAGCATGATGAGTGGATTTAGGTAAGACGATTCTAAGTGAAATAAGTCACACAGAAAAGGACACTTCTCATAAGGTGTCACTTATAGAGGGAATGTAAAAACCTTTACACTTGAACTGAATTACAAAACAGAACAGAGTCACACATGCAGAAAACACACTATGGCTGCTTAACGGGAAAGGTGAGGTGGGGTGATACATAAAACAAGAGTTTCAAATTAGCTCAGATACCGTTCCATAAACCCAATATGTAATAGACAAGACCTACTCCTTGCTCAGAGAACTGGACTCAACACGCCCGATTCACCGCACAAGAATATATCTGACTAGTAATAATCTTAAAACCTATGTATTGATATCTCTCTGTTAGTGTGTCAAGTGGGTGTAAAGCGGCATAAACACAGCCGTGAAAAGCAGCTAAACCCCATTATAAAAATAAATTACTTTTAAAAACCCATGAAACAAAGACAGGGAAAGAGAGAGAAATTCTTACACAATTCGTTCAGGGGCTGAGATGCAACCTGGATTGACCATATCTAGACCCACAGCTGGATGAGACATAAGGGTGGACACTCTTGGGGCTGAGAGGTTTGGTGAGGTTGGGTGAGCAAACGCAGACCCTTTAAAGTAATACTGCGTGCTACCCATCGCATGGGTCCCAAATCTCCAGGTTCAAGGGTATCTTCCTACATCGAAAACATGCATGAGAAACCCAGAAGATGGTACACCGTGTGATGGGGAAAGGTTTCTAAAAAGCACCTCATTTCTCATCTCCTTGTGCTCGGGTTCGCCATTCCAGCCACTTTACTAGCAATCTCCCTACTTGGAGCATCAGCACCTTTAACCTCCTGCTCCGTACAGGTTGCAATTTGTCCTGAGGATGAACGGGAAGACGGGGAACCAATGAGAGACTAGCTCTTGGTGTTGGGACAGGCACAGGTCACTCTATTTTCCCATCAGGAAGAAGAATTAACCACAGGCTCAGCCTGCCCCCCGGAACCAGAACAGGGCCTGAAGCCATCCCGCGCTTTTGCGGCCAGCTCCCAAAAAAGCGACTTGTAAAATGGAGCTTCAGGGCACTGCAATTCACAAACCTGCAGAGTTATAAATGATAACTCTCGTACACAAATATATTGAGGGAAGGCAAAGAAGAGGATTTGAAATCACGGCAGAATTGCAGGAAACAGATTTCAGGAGGTAGATTCGAATCGCCTTTAAAGCACATGAAAAGCGGCAAAACGTTGACAATGATGCCCTTGGCCAAAAAGGGCGTATGAGTTTTTTCCTGAATATATTCAGGAAAAAACTCATACGCCCTTTTTGGCCAACCAAGCAACCTGGAAAGGCAAATCAGCGCTACAAAGAAGTCTCGCTTCCCATCGGTCAAAAGGGCCATGCTGAAAAAAGTGTCAAAACCAGAAATGCAGGACAGGCCATGGAGGAATCGGAGCCTTGCTACACTGATGGGCGGGATGTAAATCGCCAACAGCCACTCTGGAGAAGTGTACGGTGTGTCCTGAAACATCTAAAAAACACAGCTTAGAGAGCATAGGGCACTTCCACGCATGGGGGGATAAAGTGGGAAAATTGAAAATCAGCAAGACACAAGCACCCCAAAGTTTAGGGCTGCTCTGTTGACAAGGACCTCCACTTCATTCCACCTTAAATATCCCAGGAAAGCGAAAAATGGATCAAAAAGTTGTGGTCCTTATGTACAATGGAATATCACTCAGCCATGAAATCAATGTCATAAGGCTAGTAGCAGCATGATGAGTGGATTTAGGTAAGACGATTCTAAGTGAAATAAGTCACACAGAAAAGGACACTTCTCATAAGGTGTCACTTATAGAGGGAATGTAAAAACCGTTACACTTGAACTGAATTACAAAACAGAACAGAGTCACACATGCAGAAAACACACTATGGCTGCTTAACGGGAAAGGTGAGGTGGGGTGATACATAAAACAAGAGTTTCAAATTAGCTCAGATACCGTTCCATAAACCCAATATGTAATAGACAAGACCTACTCCTTGCTCAGAGAACTGGACTCAACACGCCCGATTCACCGCACAAGAATATATCTGACTAGTAATAATCTTAAAACCTATGTATTGATATCTCTCTGTTAGTGTGTCAAGTGGGTGTAAAGCGGCATAAACACAGCCGTGAAAAGCAGCTAAACCCCATTATAAAAATAAATTACTTTTAAAAACCCATGAAACAAAGACAGGGAAAGAGAGAGAAATTCTTACACAATTCGTTCAGGGGCTGAGATGCAACCTGGATTGACCATATCTAGACCCACAGCTGGATGAGACATAAGGGTGGACACTCTTGGGGCTGAGAGGTTTGGTGAGGTTGGGTGAGCAAACGCAGACCCTTTAAAGTAATACTGCGTGCTACCCATCGCATGGGTCCCAAATCTCCAGGTTCAAGGGTATCTTCCTACATCGAAAACATGCATGAGAAACCCAGAAGATGGTACACCGTGTGATGGGGAAAGGTTTCTAAAACGCACCTCATTTCTCATCTCCTTGTGCTCGGGTTCGCCATTCCAGCCACTTTACTAGCAATCTCCCTACTTGGAGCCTCAGCACCTTTAACCTCCTGTTCCGTACAGGTTGCAATTTTTCCTGAGGATGAACGGGAAGACGGGGAACCAATGAGAGACTAGCTCTTGGTGTTGGGACAGGCACAGGTCACTCTATTTTCCCATCAGGAAGAAGAATTAACCACAGGCTCAGCCTGCCCCCCGGAACCAGAACAGGGCCTGAAGCCATCCTGCGCTTTTGCGGCCAGCTCCCAAAAAAGCGACTTGTAAAATGGAGCTTCAGGGCACTGCAATTCACAAACCTGCAGAGTTATAAATGATAACTCTCGTCCACAAATATATTGAGGGAAGGCAAAGAAGAGGATTTGAAATCAAGGCAGAATTGCAGGAAACAGATTTCAGGAGGTAGATTCGAATCGCCTTTAAAGCACATGAAAAGCGGCAAAACGTTGACAATGATGTCCTTGGCCAAAAAGGGCGTATGCGTTTTTTCCTGAATATATTCAGGAAAAAACGCATACGCCCTTTTTGGCCAACCAAGCAACCTGGAAAGGCAAATCAGCGCTACAAAGAAGTCTCGCTTCCCATCGGTCAAAAGGGCCATGCTGAAAAAAGTGTCAAAACCAGAAATGCAGGACAGGCCATGGAATAATGGGAGCCTTGCTACACTGATGGGCGGGATGTAAATTGCCAACAGCCACTCTGGAGAAGTGTACGGTGTGTCCTGAAACATCTAAAAAACACAGCTTAGAGTGCATAGGGCACTTCCACTCATGGGGGGATAAAGTGGGAAAATTGAAAATCAGCAAGACACAAGCACCCCAAAGTTTAGGGCTGCTCTGTTGACAAGGACCTCCACTTCATTCCACCTTAAATATCCCAGGAAAGCGAAAAATGGATCAAAAAGTTGTGGTCCTTATGTACAATGGAATATCACTCAGCCATGAAATCAATGTCATAAGGCTAGTAGCAGCATGATGAGTGGATTTAGGTAAGACGATTCTAAGTGAAATAAGTCACACAGAAAAGGACACTTCTCATAAGGTGTCACTTATAGAGGGAATGTAAAAACCGTTACACTTGAACTGAATTACAAAACAGAACAGAGTCACACATGCAGAAAACACACTATGGCTGCTTAACGGGAAAGGTGAGGTGGGGTGATACATAAAACAAGAGTTTCAAATTAGCTCAGATACCGTTCCATAAACCCAATATGTAATAGACAAGACCTACTCCTTGCTCAGAGAACTGGACTCAACACGCCCGATTCACCGCACAAGAATATATCTGACTAGTAATAATCTTAAAACCTATGTATTGATATCTCTCTGTTAGTGTGTCAAGTGGGTGTAAAGCGGCATAAACACAGCCGTGAAAAGCAGCTAAACCCCATTATAAAAATAAATCACTTTTAAAAACCCATGAAACAAAGACAGGGAAAGAGAGAGAAATTCTTACACAATTCGTTCAGGGGCTGTGATGCAACCTGGATTGACCATATCTAGACCCACAGCTGGATGAGACATAAGGGTGGACACTCTTGGGGCTGAGAGGTTTGGTGAGGTTGGGTGAGCAAATGCAGACCCTTTAAAGTAATACTGCGTGCTACCCATCACATGGGTCCCAAATCTCCAGGTTCAAGGGCATCTTCCTACATCGAAAACATGCATGAGAAACCCAGAAGATGGTACACCGTGTGATGGGGAAAGGTTTCTAAAACGCACCTCATTTCTCATCTCCTTGTGCTCGGGTTCGCCATTCCAGCCACTTTACTAGCAATCTCCCTACTTGGAGCCTCAGCACCTTTAACCTCCTGTTCCGTACAGGTTGCAATTTTTCCTGAGGATGAACGGGAAGACGGGGAACCAATGAGAGACTAGCTCTTGGTGTTGGGACAGGCACAGGTCACTCTATTTTCCCATCAGGAAGAAGAATTAACCACAGGCTCAGCCTGCCCCCCGGAACCAGAACAGGGCCTGAAGCCATCCTGCGCTTTTGCGGCCAGCTCCCAAAAAAGCGACTTGTAAAATGGAGCTTCAGGGCACTGCAATTCACAAACCTGCAGAGTTATAAATGATAACTCTCGTCCACAAATATATTGAGGGAAGGCAAAGAAGAGGATTTGAAATCACGGCAGAATTGCAGGAAACAGATTTCAGGAGGTAGATTCGAATCGCCTTTAAAGCACATGAAAAGCGGCAAAACGTTGACAATGATGCCCTTTGCCAAAAAGGGCGTATGCGTTTTTTCCTGCATATATTCAGGAAAAAACGCATACGCCCTTTTTGGCCAACCAAGCAACCTGGAAAGGCAAATCAGCGCTACAAAGAAGTCTCGCTTCCCATCGGTCAAAAGGGCCATGCTGAAAAAAGTGTCAAAACCAGAAAGGCAGGACAGGCCATGGAATAATGGGAGCCTTGCTACACTGATGGGCGGGATGTAAATTGCCAACAGCCACTCTGGAGAAGTGTACGGTGTGTCCTGAAACATCTAAAAAACACAGCTTAGAGAGCATAGGGCACTTCCACTCATGGGGGGATAAAGTGGGAAAATTGAAAATCAGCAAGACACAAGCACCCCAAAATTTAGGGCTGCTGTGTTGACAAAGACCTCCACTTCATTCCACCTTAAATATCCCAGGAAAGCGAAAAATGGATAAAAAAGTTGTGGTCCTTATGTACCATGGAATATCACTCAGCCATGAAATCAATGTCATAAGGCTAGTAGCAGCATGATGAGTGGATTTAGGTAAGACGATTCTAAGTGAAATAAGTCACACAGAAAAGGACACTTCTCATAAGGTGTCACTTATAGAGGGAATGTAAAAACCGTTACACTTGAACTGAATTACAAAACAGAACAGAGTCACACATGCAGAAAACACACTATGGCTGCTTAACGGGAAAGGTGAGGTGGGGTGATACATAAAACAAGAGTTTCAAATTAGCTCAGATACCGTTCCATAAACCCAATATGTAATAGACAAGACCTACTCCTTGCTCAGAGAACTGGACTCAACACGCCCGATTCACCGCACAAGAATATATCTGACTAGTAATAATCTTAAAACCTATGTATTGATATCTCTCTGTTAGTGTGTCAAGTGGGTGTAAAGCGGCATAAACACAGCCGTGAAAAGCAGCTAAACCCCATTATAAAAATAAATTACTTTTAAAAACCCATGAAACAAAGACAGGGAAAGACAGAGAAATTCTTACACAATTCGTTCAGGGGCTGTGATGCAACCTGGATTGACCATATCTAGACCCACAGCTGGATGAGACATAAGGGTGGACACTCTTGGGGCTGAGAGGTTTGGTGAGGTTGGGTGAGCAAACGCAGACCCTTTAAAGTAATACTGCGTGCTACCCATCGCATGGGTCCCAAATCTCCAGGTTCAAGGGCATCTTCCTACATCGAAAACATGCATGAGAAACCCAGAAGATGGTACACCGTGTGATGGGGAAAGGTTTCTAAAACGCACCTCATTTCTCATCTCCTTGTGCTCGGGTTCGCCATTCCAGCCACTTTACTAGCAATCTCCCTACTTGGAGCATCAGCACCTTTAACCTCCTGTTCCGTACAGGTTGCAATTTGTCCTGAGGATGAACCGGAAGACGGGGAACCAATGAGAGACTAGCTCTTGGTGTTGGGACAGGCACAGGTCACTCTATTTTCCCATCAGGAAGAAGAATTAACCACAGGCTCAGCCTGCCCCCCGGAATCAGAACAGGGCCTGAAGCCATCCTGCGCTTTTGCGGCCAGCTCTCAAAAAAGCGACTTGTAAAATGGAGCTTCAGGGCACTGCAATTCACAAACCTGCAGAGTTATAAATGATAACTCTCGTCCACAAATATATTGAGGGAAGGCAAAGAAGAGGATTTGAAATCACGGCAGAATTGCAGGAAACAGATTTCAGGAGGTAGATTCGAATCGCCTTTAAAGCACATGAAAAGCGGCAAAACGTTGACAATGATGCCCTTGGCCAAAAAGGGCGTATGCGTTTTTTCCTGAATATATTCAGGAAAAAACGCATACGCCCTTTTTGGCCAACCAAGCAACCTGGAAAGGCAAATCAGCGCTACAAAGAAGTCTCGCTTCCCATCGGTCAAAAGGGCCATGCTGAAAAAAGTGTCAAAACCAGAAATGCAGGACAGGCCATGGAGGAATCGGAGCCTTTTCTACACTGATGGGCGGGATGTAAATCGCCAACAGCCACTCTGGAGAAGTGTACGGTGTGTCCTGAAACATCTAAAAAACACAGCTTAGAGAGCATAGGGCACTTCCACGCATGGGGGGATAAAGTGGGAAAATTGAAAATCAGCAAGACACAAGCACCCCAAAGTTTAGGGCTGCTCTGTTGACAAGGACCTCCACTTCATTCCACCTTAAATATCCCAGGAAAGCGAAAAATGGATCAAAAAGTTGTGGTCCTTATGTACAATGGAATATCACTCAGCCATGAAATCAATGTCATAAGGCTAGTAGCAGCATGATGAGTGGATTTAGGTAAGACGATTCTAAGTGAAATAAGTCACACAGAAAAGGACACTTCTCATAAGGTGTCACTTATAGAGGGAATGTAAAAACCTTTACACTTGAACTGAATTACAAAACAGAACAGAGTCACACATGCAGAAAACACACTATGGCTGCTTAACGGGAAAGGTGAGGTGGGGTGATACATAAAACAAGAGTTTCAAATTAGCTCAGATACCGTTCCATAAACCCAATATGTAATAGACAAGACCTACTCCTTGCTCAGAGAACTGGACTCAACACGCCCGATTCACCGCACAAGAATATATCTGACTAGTAATAATCTTAAAACCTATGTATTGATATCTCTCTGTTAGTGTGTCAAGTGGGTGTAAAGCGGCATAAACACAGCCGTGAAAAGCAGCTAAACCCCATTATAAAAATAAATTACTTTTAAAAACCCATGAAACAAAGACAGGGAAAGAGAGAGAAATTCTTACACAATTCGTTCAGGGGCTGAGATGCAACCTGGATTGACCATATCTAGACCCACAGCTGGATGAGACATAAGGGTGGACACTCTTGGGGCTGAGAGGTTTGGTGAGGTTGGGTGAGCAAACGCAGACCCTTTAAAGTAATACTGCGTGCTACCCATCGCATGGGTCCCAAATCTCCAGGTTCAAGGGTATCTTCCTACATCGAAAACATGCATGAGAAACCCAGAAGATGGTACACCGTGTGATGGGGAAAGGTTTCTAAAAAGCACCTCATTTCTCATCTCCTTGTGCTCGGGTTCGCCATTCCAGCCACTTTACTAGCAATCTCCCTACTTGGAGCATCAGCACCTTTAACCTCCTGCTCCGTACAGGTTGCAATTTGTCCTGAGGATGAACGGGAAGACGGGGAACCAATGAGAGACTAGCTCTTGGTGTTGGGACAGGCACAGGTCACTCTATTTTCCCATCAGGAAGAAGAATTAACCACAGGCTCAGCCTGCCCCCCGGAACCAGAACAGGGCCTGAAGCCATCCCGCGCTTTTGCGGCCAGCTCCCAAAAAAGCGACTTGTAAAATGGAGCTTCAGGGCACTGCAATTCACAAACCTGCAGAGTTATAAATGATAACTCTCGTACACAAATATATTGAGGGAAGGCAAAGAAGAGGATTTGAAATCACGGCAGAATTGCAGGAAACAGATTTCAGGAGGTAGATTCGAATCGCCTTTAAAGCACATGAAAAGCGGCAAAACGTTGACAATGATGCCCTTGGCCAAAAAGGGCGTATGAGTTTTTTCCTGAATATATTCAGGAAAAAACTCATACGCCCTTTTTGGCCAACCAAGCAACCTGGAAAGGCAAATCAGCGCTACAAAGAAGTCTCGCTTCCCATCGGTCAAAAGGGCCATGCTGAAAAAAGTGTCAAAACCAGAAATGCAGGACAGGCCATGGAGGAATCGGAGCCTTGCTACACTGATGGGCGGGATGTAAATCGCCAACAGCCACTCTGGAGAAGTGTACGGTGTGTCCTGAAACATCTAAAAAACACAGCTTAGAGAGCATAGGGCACTTCCACGCATGGGGGGATAAAGTGGGAAAATTGAAAATCAGCAAGACACAAGCACCCCAAAGTTTAGGGCTGCTCTGTTGACAAGGACCTCCACTTCATTCCACCTTAAATATCCCAGGAAAGCGAAAAATGGATCAAAAAGTTGTGGTCCTTATGTACAATGGAATATCACTCAGCCATGAAATCAATGTCATAAGGCTAGTAGCAGCATGATGAGTGGATTTAGGTAAGACGATTCTAAGTGAAATAAGTCACACAGAAAAGGACACTTCTCATAAGGTGTCACTTATAGAGGGAATGTAAAAACCGTTACACTTGAACTGAATTACAAAACAGAACAGAGTCACACATGCAGAAAACACACTATGGCTGCTTAACGGGAAAGGTGAGGTGGGGTGATACATAAAACAAGAGTTTCAAATTAGCTCAGATACCGTTCCATAAACCCAATATGTAATAGACAAGACCTACTCCTTGCTCAGAGAACTGGACTCAACACGCCCGATTCACCGCACAAGAATATATCTGACTAGTAATAATCTTAAAACCTATGTATTGATATCTCTCTGTTAGTGTGTCAAGTGGGTGTAAAGCGGCATAAACACAGCCGTGAAAAGCAGCTAAACCCCACTATAAAAATAAATTACTTTTAAAAACCCATGAAACAAAGACAGGGAAAGAGAGAGAAATTCTTACACAATTCGTTCAGGGGCTGTGATGCAACCTGGATTGACCATATCTAGACCCACAGCTGGATGAGACATAAGGGTGGACACTCTTGGTGCTGAGAGGTTTGGTGAGGTTGGGTGAGCAAATGCAGACCCTTTAAAGTAATACTGCGTGCTACCCATCACATGGGTCCCAAATCTCCAGGTTCAAGGGCATCTTCCTACATCGAAAACATGCATGAGAAACCCAGAAGATGGTACACCGTGTGATGGGGAAAGGTTTCTAAAACGCACCTCATTTCTCATCTCCTTGTGCTCGGGTTCGCCATTCCAGCCACTTTACTAGCAATCTCCCTACTTGGAGCCTCAGCACCTTTAACCTCCTGTTCCGTACAGGTTGCAATTTTTCCTGAGGATGAACGGGAAGACGGGGAACCAATGAGAGACTAGCTCTTGGTGTTGGGACAGGCACAGGTCACTCTATTTTCCCATCAGGAAGAAGAATTAACCACAGGCTCAGCCTGCCCCCCGGAACCAGAACAGGGCCTGAAGCCATCCTGCGCTTTTGCGGCCAGCTCCCAAAAAAGCGACTTGTAAAATGGAGCTTCAGGGCACTGCAATTCACAAACCTGCAGAGTTATAAATGATAACTCTCGTCCACAAATATATTGAGGGAAGGCAAAGAAGAGGATTTGAAATCAAGGCAGAATTGCAGGAAACAGATTTCAGGAGGTAGATTCGAATCGCCTTTAAAGCACATGAAAAGCGGCAAAACGTTGACAATGATGTCCTTGGCCAAAAAGGGCGTATGCGTTTTTTCCTGAATATATTCAGGAAAAAACGCATACGCCCTTTTTGGCCAACCAAGCAACCTGGAAAGGCAAATCAGCGCTACAAAGAAGTCTCGCTTCCCATCGGTCAAAAGGGCCATGCTGAAAAAAGTGTCAAAACCAGAAATGCAGGACAGGCCATGGAATAATGGGAGCCTTGCTACACTGATGGGCGGGATGTAAATTGCCAACAGCCACTCTGGAGAAGTGTACGGTGTGTCCTGAAACATCTAAAAAACACAGCTTAGAGTGCATAGGGCACTTCCACTCATGGGGGGATAAAGTGGGAAAATTGAAAATCAGCAAGACACAAGCACCCCAAAGTTTAGGGCTGCTCTGTTGACAAGGACCTCCACTTCATTCCACCTTAAATATCCCAGGAAAGCGAAAAATGGATCAAAAAGTTGTGGTCCTTATGTACAATGGAATATCACTCAGCCATGAAATCAATGTCATAAGGCTAGTAGCAGCATGATGAGTGGATTTAGGTAAGACGATTCTAAGTGAAATAAGTCACACAGAAAAGGACACTTCTCATAAGGTGTCACTTATAGAGGGAATGTAAAAACCGTTACACTTGAACTGAATTACAAAACAGAACAGAGTCACACATGCAGAAAACACACTATGGCTGCTTAACGGGAAAGGTGAGGTGGGGTGATACATAAAACAAGAGTTTCAAATTAGCTCAGATACCGTTCCATAAACCCAATATGTAATAGACAAGACCTACTCCTTGCTCAGAGAACTGGACTCAACACGCCCGATTCACCGCACAAGAATATATCTGACTAGTAATAATCTTAAAACCTATGTATTGATATCTCTCTGTTAGTGTGTCAAGTGGGTGTAAAGCGGCATAAACACAGCCGTGAAAAGCAGCTAAACCCCATTATAAAAATAAATCACTTTTAAAAACCCATGAAACAAAGACAGGGAAAGAGAGAGAAATTCTTACACAATTCGTTCAGGGGCTGTGATGCAACCTGGATTGACCATATCTAGACCCACAGCTGGATGAGACATAAGGGTGGACACTCTTGGGGCTGAGAGGTTTGGTGAGGTTGGGTGAGCAAATGCAGACCCTTTAAAGTAATACTGCGTGCTACCCATCACATGGGTCCCAAATCTCCAGGTTCAAGGGCATCTTCCTACATCGAAAACATGCATGAGAAACCCAGAAGATGGTACACCGTGTGATGGGGAAAGGTTTCTAAAACGCACCTCATTTCTCATCTCCTTGTGCTCGGGTTCGCCATTCCAGCCACTTTACTAGCAATCTCCCTACTTGGAGCCTCAGCACCTTTAACCTCCTGTTCCGTACAGGTTGCAATTTTTCCTGAGGATGAACGGGAAGACGGGGAACCAATGAGAGACTAGCTCTTGGTGTTGGGACAGGCACAGGTCACTCTATTTTCCCATCAGGAAGAAGAATTAACCACAGGCTCAGCCTGCCCCCCGGAACCAGAACAGGGCCTGAAGCCATCCTGCGCTTTTGCGGCCAGCTCCCAAAAAAGCGACTTGTAAAATGGAGCTTCAGGGCACTGCAATTCACAAACCTGCAGAGTTATAAATGATAACTCTCGTCCACAAATATATTGAGGGAAGGCAAAGAAGAGGATTTGAAATCACGGCAGAATTGCAGGAAACAGATTTCAGGAGGTAGATTCGAATCGCCTTTAAAGCACATGAAAAGCGGCAAAACGTTGACAATGATGCCCTTTGCCAAAAAGGGCGTATGCGTTTTTTCCTGCATATATTCAGGAAAAAACGCATACGCCCTTTTTGGCCAACCAAGCAACCTGGAAAGGCAAATCAGCGCTACAAAGAAGTCTCGCTTCCCATCGGTCAAAAGGGCCATGCTGAAAAAAGTGTCAAAACCAGAAAGGCAGGACAGGCCATGGAATAATGGGAGCCTTGCTACACTGATGGGCGGGATGTAAATTGCCAACAGCCACTCTGGAGAAGTGTACGGTGTGTCCTGAAACATCTAAAAAACACAGCTTAGAGAGCATAGGGCACTTCCACTCATGGGGGGATAAAGTGGGAAAATTGAAAATCAGCAAGACACAAGCACCCCAAAATTTAGGGCTGCTGTGTTGACAAAGACCTCCACTTCATTCCACCTTAAATATCCCAGGAAAGCGAAAAATGGATAAAAAAGTTGTGGTCCTTATGTACCATGGAATATCACTCAGCCATGAAATCAATGTCATAAGGCTAGTAGCAGCATGATGAGTGGATTTAGGTAAGACGATTCTAAGTGAAATAAGTCACACAGAAAAGGACACTTCTCATAAGGTGTCACTTATAGAGGGAATGTAAAAACCGTTACACTTGAACTGAATTACAAAACAGAACAGAGTCACACATGCAGAAAACACACTATGGCTGCTTAACGGGAAAGGTGAGGTGGGGTGATACATAAAACAAGAGTTTCAAATTAGCTCAGATACCGTTCCATAAACCCAATATGTAATAGACAAGACCTACTCCTTGCTCAGAGAACTGGACTCAACACGCCCGATTCACCGCACAAGAATATATCTGACTAGTAATAATCTTAAAACCTATGTATTGATATCTCTCTGTTAGTGTGTCAAGTGGGTGTAAAGCGGCATAAACACAGCCGTGAAAAGCAGCTAAACCCCATTATAAAAATAAATTACTTTTAAAAACCCATGAAACAAAGACAGGGAAAGACAGAGAAATTCTTACACAATTCGTTCAGGGGCTGTGATGCAACCTGGATTGACCATATCTAGACCCACAGCTGGATGAGACATAAGGGTGGACACTCTTGGGGCTGAGAGGTTTGGTGAGGTTGGGTGAGCAAACGCAGACCCTTTAAAGTAATACTGCGTGCTACCCATCGCATGGGTCCCAAATCTCCAGGTTCAAGGGCATCTTCCTACATCGAAAACATGCATGAGAAACCCAGAAGATGGTACACCGTGTGATGGGGAAAGGTTTCTAAAACGCACCTCATTTCTCATCTCCTTGTGCTCGGGTTCGCCATTCCAGCCACTTTACTAGCAATCTCCCTACTTGGAGCATCAGCACCTTTAACCTCCTGTTCCGTACAGGTTGCAATTTGTCCTGAGGATGAACCGGAAGACGGGGAACCAATGAGAGACTAGCTCTTGGTGTTGGGACAGGCACAGGTCACTCTATTTTCCCATCAGGAAGAAGAATTAACCACAGGCTCAGCCTGCCCCCCGGAATCAGAACAGGGCCTGAAGCCATCCTGCGCTTTTGCGGCCAGCTCTCAAAAAAGCGACTTGTAAAATGGAGCTTCAGGGCACTGCAATTCACAAACCTGCAGAGTTATAAATGATAACTCTCGTCCACAAATATATTGAGGGAAGGCAAAGAAGAGGATTTGAAATCAAGGCAGAATTGCAGGAAACAGATTTCAGGAGGTAGATTCGAATCGCCTTTAAAGCACATGAAAAGCGGCAAAACGTTGACAATGATGCCCTTGGCCAAAAAGGGCGTATGCGTTTTTTCCTGAATATATTCAGGAAAAAACGCATACGCCCTTTTTGGCCAACCAAGCAACCTGGAAAGGCAAATCAGCGCTACAAAGAAGTCTCGCTTCCCATCGGTCAAAAGGGCCATGCTGAAAAAAGTGTCAAAACCAGAAATGCAGGACAGGCCATGGAGGAATCGGAGCCTTGCTACACTGATGGGCGGGATGTAAATCGCCAACAGCCACTCTGGAGAAGTGTACGGTGTGTCCTGAAACATCTAAAAAACACAGCTTAGAGAGCATAGGGCACTTCCACGCATGGGGGGATAAAGTGGGAAAATTGAAAATCAGCAAGACACAAGCACCCCGAAGTTTAGGGCTGCTCTGTTGACAAGGACCTCCACTTCATTCCACCTTAAATATCCCAGGAAAGCGAAAAATGGATCAAAAAGTTGTGGTCCTTATGTACAATGGAATATCACTCAGCCATGAAATCAATGTCATAAGGCTAGTAGCAGCATGATGAGTGGATTTAGGTAAGACGATTCTAAGTGAAATAAGTCACACAGAAAAGGACACTTCTCATAAGGTGTCACTTATAGAGGGAATGTAAAAACCTTTACACTTGAACTGAATTACAAAACAGAACAGAGTCACACATGCAGAAAACACACTATGGCTGCTTAACGGGAAAGGTGAGGTGGGGTGATACATAAAACAAGAGTTTCAAATTAGCTCAGATACCGTTCCATAAACCCAATATGTAATAGACAAGACCTACTCCTTGCTCAGAGAACTGGACTCAACACGCCCGATTCACCGCACAAGAATATATCTGACTAGTAATAATCTTAAAACCTATGTATTGATATCTCTCTGTTAGTGTGTCAAGTGGGTGTAAAGCGGCATAAACACAGCCGTGAAAAGCAGCTAAACCCCATTATAAAAATAAATTACTTTTAAAAACCCATGAAACAAAGACAGGGAAAGAGAGAGAAATTCTTACACAATTCGTTCAGGGGCTGAGATGCAACCTGGATTGACCATATCTAGACCCACAGCTGGATGAGACATAAGGGTGGACACTCTTGGGGCTGAGAGGTTTGGTGAGGTTGGGTGAGCAAACGCAGACCCTTTAAAGTAATACTGCGTGCTACCCATCGCATGGGTCCCAAATCTCCAGGTTCAAGGGTATCTTCCTACATCGAAAACATGCATGAGAAACCCAGAAGATGGTACACCGTGTGATGGGGAAAGGTTTCTAAAACGCACCTCATTTCTCATCTCCTTGTGCTCGGGTTCGCCATTCCAGCCACTTTACTAGCAATCTCCTTACTTGGAGCATCAGCACCTTTAACCTCCTGTTCCGTACAGGTTGCAATTTGTCCTGAGGATGAACGGGAAGACGGGGAACCAATGAGAGACTAGCTCTTGGTGTTGGGACAGGCACAGGTCACTCTATTTTCCCATCAGGAAGAAGAATTAACCACAGGCTCAGCCTGCCCCCCGGAACCAGAACAGGGCCTGAAGCCATCCCGCGCTTTTGCGGCCAGCTCCCAAAAAAGCGACTTGTAAAATGGAGCTTCAGGGCACTGCAATTCACAAACCTGCAGAGTTATAAATGATAACTCTCGTACACAAATATATTGAGGGAAGGCAAAGAAGAGGATTTGAAATCACGGCAGAATTGCAGGAAACAGATTTCAGGAGGTAGATTCGAATCGCCTTTAAAGCACATGAAAAGCGGCAAAACGTTGACAATGATGCCCTTGGCCAAAAAGGGCGTATGAGTTTTTTCCTGAATATATTCAGGAAAAAACTCATACGCCCTTTTTGGCCAACCAAGCAACCTGGAAAGGCAAATCAGCGCTACAAAGAAGTCTCGCTTCCCATCGGTCAAAAGGGCCATGCTGAAAAAAGTGTCAAAACCAGAAATGCAGGACAGGCCATGGAGGAATCAGAGCCTTGCTACACTGATGGGCGGGATGTAAATCGCCAACAGCCACTCTGGAGAAGTGTACGGTGTGTCCTGAAACATCTAAAAAACACAGCTTAGAGAGCATAGGGCACTTCCACGCATGGGGGGATAAAGTGGGAAAATTGAAAATCAGCAAGACACAAGCACCCCAAAGTTTAGGGGTGCTCTGTTGACAAGGACCTCCACTTCATTCCACCTTAAATATCCCAGGAAAGCGAAAAATGGATCAAAAATTTGTGGTCCTTATGTACAATGGAATATCACTCAGCCATGAAATCAATGTCATAAGGCTAGTAGCAGCATGATGAGTGGATTTAGGTAAGACGATTCTAAGTGAAATAAGTCACACAGAAAAGGACACTTCTCATAAGGTGTCACTTATAGAGGGAATGTAAAAACCTTTACACTTGAACTGAATTACAAAACAGAACAGAGTCACACATGCAGAAAACACACTATGGCTGCTTAACGGGAAAGGTGAGGTGGGGTGATACATAAAACAAGAGTTTCAAATTAGCTCAGATACCGTTCCATAAACCCAATATGTAATAGACAAGACCTACTCCTTGCTCAGAGAACTGGACTCAACACGCCCGATTCACCGCACAAGAATATATCTGACTAGTAATAATCTTAAAACCTATGTATTGATATCTCTCTGTTAGTGTGTCAAGTGGGTGTAAAGCGGCATAAACACAGCCGTGAAAAGCAGCTAAACCCCATTATAAAAATAAATTACTTTTAAAAACCCATGAAACAAAGACAGGGAAAGAGAGAGAAATTCTTACACAATTCGTTCAGGGGCTGTGATGCAACCTGGATTGACCATATCTAGACCCACAGCTGGATGAGACATAAGGGTGGACACTCTTGGGGCTGAGAGGTTTGGTGAGGTTGGGTGAGCAAATGCAGACCCTTTAAAGTAATACTGCGTGCTACCCATCACATGGGTCCCAAATCTCCAGGTTCAAGGGCATCTTCCTACATCGAAAACATGCATGAGAAACCCAGAAGATGGTACACCGTGTGATGGGGAAAGGTTTCTAAAACGCACCTCATTTCTCATCTCCTTGTGCTCGGGTTCGCCATTCCAGCCACTTTACTAGCAATCTCCCTACTTGGAGCCTCAGCACCTTTAACCTCCTGTTCCGTACAGGTTGCAATTTTTCCTGAGGATGAACGGGAAGACGGGGAACCAATGAGAGACTAGCTCTTGGTGTTGGGACAGGCACAGGTCACTCTATTTTCCCATCAGGAAGAAGAATTAACCACAGGCTCAGCCTGCCCCCCGGAACCAGAACAGGGCCTGAAGCCATCCTGCGCTTTTGCGGCCAGCTCCCAAAAAAGCGACTTGTAAAATGGAGCTTCAGGGCACTGCAATTCACAAACCTGCAGAGTTATAAATGATAACTCTCGTCCACAAATATATTGAGGGAAGGCAAAGAAGAGGATTTGAAATCAAGGCAGAATTGCAGGAAACAGATTTCAGGAGGTAGATTCGAATCGCCTTTAAAGCACATGAAAAGCGGCAAAACGTTGACAATGATGTCCTTGGCCAAAAAGGGCGTATGCGTTTTTTCCTGCATATATTCAGGAAAAAACGCATACGCCCTTTTTGGCCAACCAAGCAACCTGGAAAGGCAAATCAGCGCTACAAAGAAGTCTCGCTTCCCATCGGTCAAAAGGGCCATGCTGAAAAAAGTGTCAAAACCAGAAAGGCAGGACAGGCCATGGAATAATGGGAGCCTTGCTACACTGATGGGCGGGATGTAAATTGCCAACAGCCACTCTGGAGAAGTGTACGGTGTGTCCTGAAACATCTAAAAAACACAGCTTAGAGAGCATAGGGCACTTCCACTCATGGGGGGATAAAGTGGGAAAATTGAAAATCAGCAAGACACAAGCACCCCAAAATTTAGGGCTGCTGTGTTGACAAAGACCTCCACTTCATTCCACCTTAAATATCCCAGGAAAGCGAAAAATGGATAAAAAAGTTGTGGTCCTTATGTACAATGGAATATCACTCAGCCATGAAATCAATGTCATAAGGCTAGTAGCAGCATGATGAGTGGATTTAGGTAAGACGATTCTAAGTGAAATAAGTCACACAGAAAAGGACACTTCTCATAAGGTGTCACTTATAGAGGGAATGTAAAAACCGTTACACTTGAACTGAATTACAAAACAGAACAGAGTCACACATGCAGAAAACACACTATGGCTGCTTAACGGGAAAGGTGAGGTGGGGTGATACATAAAACAAGAGTTTCAAATTAGCTCAGATACCGTTCCATAAACCCAATATGTAATAGACAAGACCTACTCCTTGCTCAGAGAACTGGACTCAACACGCCCGATTCACCGCACAAGAATATATCTGACTAGTAATAATCTTAAAACCTATGTATTGATATCTCTCTGTTAGTGTGTCAAGTGGGTGTAAAGCGGCATAAACACAGCCGTGAAAAGCAGCTAAACCCCATTATAAAAATAAATTACTTTTAAAAACCCATGAAACAAAGACAGGGAAAGACAGAGAAATTCTTACACAATTCGTTCAGGGGCTGTGATGCAACCTGGATTGACCATATCTAGACCCACAGCTGGATGAGACATAAGGGTGGACACTCTTGGGGCTGAGAGGTTTGGTGAGGTTGGGTGAGCAAACGCAGACCCTTTAAAGTAATACTGCGTGCTACCCATCGCATGGGTCCCAAATCTCCAGGTTCAAGGGCATCTTCCTACATCGAAAACATGCATGAGAAACCCAGAAGATGGTACACCGTGTGATGGGGAAAGGTTTCTAAAACGCACCTCATTTCTCATCTCCTTGTGCTCGGGTTCGCCATTCCAGCCACTTTACTAGCAATCTCCCTACTTGGAGCATCAGCACCTTTAACCTCCTGTTCCGTACAGGTTGCAATTTGTCCTGAGGATGAACCGGAAGACGGGGAACCAATGAGAGACTAGCTCTTGGTGTTGGGACAGGCACAGGTCACTCTATTTTCCCATCAGGAAGAAGAATTAACCACAGGCTCAGCCTGCCCCCCGGAATCAGAACAGGGCCTGAAGCCATCCTGCGCTTTTGCGGCCAGCTCTCAAAAAAGCGACTTGTAAAATGGAGCTTCAGGGCACTGCAATTCACAAACCTGCAGAGTTATAAATGATAACTCTCGTCCACAAATATATTGAGGGAAGGCAAAGAAGAGGATTTGAAATCAAGGCAGAATTGCAGGAAACAGATTTCAGGAGGTAGATTCGAATCGCCTTTAAAGCACATGAAAAGCGGCAAAACGTTGACAATGATGCCCTTGGCCAAAAAGGGCGTATGCGTTTTTTCCTGAATATATTCAGGAAAAAACGCATACGCCCTTTTTGGCCAACCAAGCAACCTGGAAAGGCAAATCAGCGCTACAAAGAAGTCTCGCTTCCCATCGGTCAAAAGGGCCATGCTGAAAAAAGTGTCAAAACCAGAAATGCAGGACAGGCCATGGAGGAATCGGAGCCTTGCTACACTGATGGGCGGGATGTAAATCGCCAACAGCCACTCTGGAGAAGTGTACGGTGTGTCCTGAAACATCTAAAAAACACAGCTTAGAGAGCATAGGGCACTTCCACGCATGGGGGGATAAAGTGGGAAAATTGAAAATCAGCAAGACACAAGCACCCCAAAGTTTAGGGCTGCTCTGTTGACAAGGACCTCCACTTCATTCCACCTTAAATATCCCAGGAAAGCGAAAAATGGATCAAAAAGTTGTGGTCCTTATGTACAATGGAATATCACTCAGCCATGAAATCAATGTCATAAGGCTAGTAGCAGCATGATGAGTGGATTTAGGTAAGACGATTCTAAGTGAAATAAGTCACACAGAAAAGGACACTTCTCATAAGGTGTCACTTATAGAGGGAATGTAAAAACCTTTACACTTGAACTGAATTACAAAACAGAACAGAGTCACACATGCAGAAAACACTATGGCTGCTTAACGGGAAAGGTGAGGTGGGGTGATACATAAAACAAGAGTTTCAAATTAGCTCAGATACCGTTCCATAAACCCAATATGTAATAGACAAGACCTACTCCTTGCTCAGAGAACTGGACTCAACACGCCCGATTCACCGCACAAGAATATATCTGACTAGTAATAATCTTAAAACCTATGTATTGATATCTCTCTGTTAGTGTGTCAAGTGGGTGTAAAGCGGCATAAACACAGCCGTGAAAAGCAGCTAAACCCCATTATAAAAATAAATTACTTTTAAAAACCCATGAAACAAAGACAGGGAAAGAGAGAGAAATTCTTACACAATTCGTTCAGGGGCTGAGATGCAACCTGGATTGACCATATCTAGACCCACAGCTGGATGAGACATAAGGGTGGACACTCTTGGGGCTGAGAGGTTTGGTGAGGTTGGGTGAGCAAACGCAGACCCTTTAAAGTAATACTGCGTGCTACCCATCGCATGGGTCCCAAATCTCCAGGTTCAAGGGTATCTTCCTACATCGAAAACATGCATGAGAAACCCAGAAGATGGTACACCGTGTGATGGGGAAAGGTTTCTAAAACGCACCTCATTTCTCATCTCCTTGTGCTCGGGTTCGCCATTCCAGCCACTTTACTAGCAATCTCCTTACTTGGAGCATCAGCACCTTTAACCTCCTGTTCCGTACAGGTTGCAATTTGTCCTGAGGATGAACGGGAAGACGGGGAACCAATGAGAGACTAGCTCTTGGTGTTGGGACAGGCACAGGTCACTCTATTTTCCCATCAGGAAGAAGAATTAACCACAGGCTCAGCCTGCCCCCCGGAACCAGAACAGGGCCTGAAGCCATCCCGCGCTTTTGCGGCCAGCTCCCAAAAAAGCGACTTGTAAAATGGAGCTTCAGGGCACTGCAATTCACAAACCTGCAGAGTTATAAATGATAACTCTCGTACACAAATATATTGAGGGAAGGCAAAGAAGAGGATTTGAAATCACGGCAGAATTGCAGGAAACAGATTTCAGGAGGTAGATTCGAATCGCCTTTAAAGCACATGAAAAGCGGCAAAACGTTGACAATGATGCCCTTGGCCAAAAAGGGCGTATGAGTTTTTTCCTGAATATATTCAGGAAAAAACTCATACGCCCTTTTTGGCCAACCAAGCAACCTGGAAAGGCAAATCAGCGCTACAAAGAAGTCTCGCTTCCCATCGGTCAAAAGGGCCATGCTGAAAAAAGTGTCAAAACCAGAAATGCAGGACAGGCCATGGAGGAATCGGAGCCTTGCTACACTGATGGGCGGGATGTAAATCGCCAACAGCCACTCTGGAGAAGTGTACGGTGTGTCCTGAAACATCTAAAAAACACAGCTTAGAGAGCATAGGGCACTTCCACGCATGGGGGGATAAAGTGGGAAAATTGAAAATCAGCAAGACACAAGCACCCCAAAGTTTAGGGCTGCTCTGTTGACAAGGACCTCCACTTCATTCCACCTTAAATATCCCAGGAAAGCGAAAAATGGATCAAAAATTTGTGGTCCTTATGTACAATGGAATATCACTCAGCCATGAAATCAATGTCATAAGGCTAGTAGCAGCATGATGAGTGGATTTAGGTAAGACGATTCTAAGTGAAATAAGTCACACAGAAAAGGACACTTCTCATAAGGTGTCACTTATAGAGGGAATGTAAAAACCTTTACACTTGAACTGAATTACAAAACAGAACAGAGTCACACATGCAGAAAACACACTATGGCTGCTTAACGGGAAAGGTGAGGTGGGGTGATACATAAAACAAGAGTTTCAAATTAGCTCAGATACCGTTCCATAAACCCAATATGTAATAGACAAGACCTACTCCTTGCTCAGAGAACTGGACTCAACACGCCCGATTCACCGCACAAGAATATATCTGACTAGTAATAATCTTAAAACCTATGTATTGATATCTCTCTGTTAGTGTGTCAAGTGGGTGTAAAGCGGCATAAACACAGCCGTGAAAAGCAGCTAAACCCCATTATAAAAATAAATTACTTTTAAAAACCCATGAAACAAAGACAGGGAAAGAGAGAGAAATTCTTACACAATTCGTTCAGGGGCTGTGATGCAACCTGGATTGACCATATCTAGACCCACAGCTGGATGAGACATAAGGGTGGACACTCTTGGGGCTGAGAGGTTTGGTGAGGTTGGGTGAGCAAATGCAGACCCTTTAAAGTAATACTGCGTGCTACCCATCACATGGGTCCCAAATCTCCAGGTTCAAGGGCATCTTCCTACATCGAAAACATGCATGAGAAACCCAGAAGATGGTACACCGTGTGATGGGGAAAGGTTTCTAAAACGCACCTCATTTCTCATCTCCTTGTGCTCGGGTTCGCCATTCCAGCCACTTTACTAGCAATCTCCCTACTTGGAGCCTCAGCACCTTTAACCTCCTGTTCCGTACAGGTTGCAATTTTTCCTGAGGATGAACGGGAAGACGGGGAACCAATGAGAGACTAGCTCTTGGTGTTGGGACAGGCACAGGTCACTCTATTTTCCCATCAGGAAGAAGAATTAACCACAGGCTCAGCCTGCCCCCCGGAACCAGAACAGGGCCTGAAGCCATCCTGCGCTTTTGCGGCCAGCTCCCAAAAAAGCGACTTGTAAAATGGAGCTTCAGGGCACTGCAATTCACAAACCTGCAGAGTTATAAATGATAACTCTCGTCCACAAATATATTGAGGGAAGGCAAAGAAGAGGATTTGAAATCAAGGCAGAATTGCAGGAAACAGATTTCAGGAGGTAGATTCGAATCGCCTTTAAAGCACATGAAAAGCGGCAAAACGTTGACAATGATGTCCTTGGCCAAAAAGGGCGTATGCGTTTTTTCCTGAATATATTCAGGAAAAAACGCATACGCCCTTTTTGGCCAACCAAGCAACCTGGAAAGGCAAATCAGCGCTACAAAGAAGTCTCGCTTCCCATCGGTCAAAAGGGCCATGCTGAAAAAAGTGTCAAAACCAGAAATGCAGGACAGGCCATGGAATAATGGGAGCCTTGCTACACTGATGGGCGGGATGTAAATTGCCAACAGCCACTCTGGAGAAGTGTACGGTGTGTCCTGAAACATCTAAAAAACACAGCTTAGAGTGCATAGGGCACTTCCACTCATGGGGGGATAAAGTGGGAAAATTGAAAATCAGCAAGACACAAGCACCCCAAAGTTTAGGGCTGCTCTGTTGACAAGGACCTCCACTTCATTCCACCTTAAATATCCCAGGAAAGCGAAAAATGGATCAAAAAGTTGTGGTCCTTATGTACAATGGAATATCACTCAGCCATGAAATCAATGTCATAAGGCTAGTAGCAGCATGATGAGTGGATTTAGGTAAGACGATTCTAAGTGAAATAAGTCACACAGAAAAGGACACTTCTCATAAGGTGTCACTTATAGAGGGAATGTAAAAACCGTTACACTTGAACTGAATTACAAAACAGAACAGAGTCACACATGCAGAAAACACACTATGGCTGCTTAACGGGAAAGGTGAGGTGGGGTGATACATAAAACAAGAGTTTCAAATTAGCTCAGATACCGTTCCATAAACCCAATATGTAATAGACAAGACCTACTCCTTGCTCAGAGAACTGGACTCAACACGCCCGATTCACCGCACAAGAATATATCTGACTAGTAATAATCTTAAAACCTATGTATTGATATCTCTCTGTTAGTGTGTCAAGTGGGTGTAAAGCGGCATAAACACAGCCGTGAAAAGCAGCTAAACCCCATTATAAAAATAAATCACTTTTAAAAACCCATGAAACAAAGACAGGGAAAGAGAGAGAAATTCTTACACAATTCGTTCAGGGGCTGTGATGCAACCTGGATTGACCATATCTAGACCCACAGCTGGATGAGACATAAGGGTGGACACTCTTGGGGCTGAGAGGTTTGGTGAGGTTGGGTGAGCAAATGCAGACCCTTTAAAGTAATACTGCGTGCTACCCATCACATGGGTCCCAAATCTCCAGGTTCAAGGGCATCTTCCTACATCGAAAACATGCATGAGAAACCCAGAAGATGGTACACCGTGTGATGGGGAAAGGTTTCTAAAACGCACCTCATTTCTCATCTCCTTGTGCTCGGGTTCGCCATTCCAGCCACTTTACTAGCAATCTCCCTACTTGGAGCCTCAGCACCTTTAACCTCCTGTTCCGTACAGGTTGCAATTTTTCCTGAGGATGAACGGGAAGACGGGGAACAAATGAGAGACTAGCTCTTGGTGTTGGGACAGGCACAGGTCACTCTATTTTCCCATCAGGAAGAAGAATTAACCACAGGCTCAGCCTGCCCCCCGGAACCAGAACAGGGCCTGAAGCCATCCTGCGCTTTTGCGGCCAGCTCCCAAAAAAGCGACTTGTAAAATGGAGCTTCAGGGCACTGCAATTCACAAACCTGCAGAGTTATAAATGATAACTCTCGTCCACAAATATATTGAGGGAAGGCAAAGAAGAGGATTTGAAATCACGGCAGAATTGCAGGAAACAGATTTCAGGAGGTAGATTCGAATCGCCTTTAAAGCACATGAAAAGCGGCAAAACGTTGACAATGATGCCCTTTGCCAAAAAGGGCGTATGCGTTTTTTCCTGCATATATTCAGGAAAAAACGCATACGCCCTTTTTGGCCAACCAAGCAACCTGGAAAGGCAAATCAGCGCTACAAAGAAGTCTCGCTTCCCATCGGTCAAAAGGGCCATGCTGAAAAAAGTGTCAAAACCAGAAATGCAGGACAGGCCATGGAGGAATCGGAGCCTTGCTACACTGATGGGCGGGATGTAAATCGCCAACAGCCACTCTGGAGAAGTGTACGGTGTGTCCTGAAACATCTAAAAAACACAGCTTAGAGAGCATAGGGCACTTCCACGCATGGGGGGATAAAGTGGGAAAATTGAAAATCAGCAAGACACAAGCACCCCAAAGTTTAGGGCTGCTCTGTTGACAAGGACCTCCACTTCATTCCACCTTAAATATCCCAGGAAAGCGAAAAATGGATCAAAAAGTTGTGGTCCTTATGTACAATGGAATATCACTCAGCCATGAAATCAATGTCATAAGGCTAGTAGCAGCATGATGAGTGGATTTAGGTAAGACGATTCTAAGTGAAATAAGTCACACAGAAAAGGACACTTCTCATAAGGTGTCACTTATAGAGGGAATGTAAAAACCTTTACACTTGAACTGAATTACAAAACAGAACAGAGTCACACATGCAGAAAACACACTATGGCTGCTTAACGGGAAAGGTGAGGTGGGGTGATACATAAAACAAGAGTTTCAAATTAGCTCAGATACCGTTCCATAAACCCAATATGTAATAGACAAGACCTACTCCTTGCTCAGAGAACTGGACTCAACACGCCCGATTCACCGCACAAGAATATATCTGACTAGTAATAATCTTAAAACCTATGTATTGATATCTCTCTGTTAGTGTGTCAAGTGGGTGTAAAGCGGCATAAACACAGCCGTGAAAAGCAGCTAAACCCCATTATAAAAATAAATTACTTTTAAAAACCCATGAAACAAAGACAGGGAAAGAGAGAGAAATTCTTACACAATTCGTTCAGGGGCTGAGATGCAACCTGGATTGACCATATCTAGACCCACAGCTGGATGAGACATAAGGGTGGACACTCTTGGGGCTGAGAGGTTTGGTGAGGTTGGGTGAGCAAACGCAGACCCTTTAAAGTAATACTGCGTGCTACCCATCGCATGGGTCCCAAATCTCCAGGTTCAAGGGTATCTTCCTACATCGAAAACATGCATGAGAAACCCAGAAGATGGTACACCGTGTGATGGGGAAAGGTTTCTAAAACGCACCTCATTTCTCATCTCCTTGTGCTCGGGTTCGCCATTCCAGCCACTTTACTAGCAATCTCCCTACTTGGAGCATCAGCACCTTTAACCTCCTGTTCCGTACAGGTTGCAATTTGTCCTGAGGATGAACGGGAAGACGGGGAACCAATGAGAGACTAGCTCTTGGTGTTGGGACAGGCACAGGTCACTCTATTTTCCCATCAGGAAGAAGAATTAACCACAGGCTCAGCCTGCCCCCCGGAACCAGAACAGGGCCTGAAGCCATCCCGCGCTTTTGCGGCCAGCTCCCAAAAAAGCGACTTGTAAAATGGAGCTTCAGGGCACTGCAATTCACAAACCTGCAGAGTTATAAATGATAACTCTCGTACACAAATATATTGAGGGAAGGCAAAGAAGAGGATTTGAAATCACGGCAGAATTGCAGGAAACAGATTTCAGGAGGTAGATTCGAATCGCCTTTAAAGCACATGAAAAGCGGCAAAACGTTGACAATGATGCCCTTGGCCAAAAAGGGCGTATGAGTTTTTTCCTGAATATATTCAGGAAAAAACTCATACGCCCTTTTTGGCCAACCAAGCAACCTGGAAAGGCAAATCAGCGCTACAAAGAAGTCTCGCTTCCCATCGGTCAAAAGGGCCATGCTGAAAAAAGTGTCAAAACCAGAAATGCAGGACAGGCCATGGAGGAATCGGAGCCTTGCTACACTGATGGGCGGGATGTAAATCGCCAACAGCCACTCTGGAGAAGTGTACGGTGTGTCCTGAAACATCTAAAAAACACAGCTTAGAGAGCATAGGGCACTTCCACGCATGGGGGGATAAAGTGGGAAAATTGAAAATCAGCAAGACACAAGCACCCCAAAGTTTAGGGCTGCTCTGTTGACAAGGACCTCCACTTCATTCCACCTTAAATATCCCAGGAAAGCGAAAAATGGATCAAAAAGTTGTGGTCCTTATGTACAATGGAATATCACTCAGCCATGAAATCAATGTCATAAGGCTAGTAGCAGCATGATGAGTGGATTTAGGTAAGACGATTCTAAGTGAAATAAGTCACACAGAAAAGGACACTTCTCATAAGGTGTCACTTATAGAGGGAATGTAAAAACCTTTACACTTGAACTGAATTACAAAACAGAACAGAGTCACACATGCAGAAAACACACTATGGCTGCTTAACGGGAAAGGTGAGGTGGGGTGATACATAAAACAAGAGTTTCAAATTAGCTCAGATACCGTTCCATAAACCCAATATGTAATAGACAAGACCTACTCCTTGCTCAGAGAACTGGACTCAACACGCCCGATTCACCGCACAAGAATATATCTGACTAGTAATAATCTTAAAACCTATGTATTGATATCTCTCTGTTAGTGTGTCAAGTGGGTGTAAAGCGGCATAAACACAGCCGTGAAAAGCAGCTAAACCCCATTATAAAAATAAATTACTTTTAAAAACCCATGAAACAAAGACAGGGAAAGAGAGAGAAATTCTTACACAATTCGTTCAGGGGCTGAGATGCAACCTGGATTGACCATATCTAGACCCACAGCTGGATGAGACATAAGGGTGGACACTCTTGGGGCTGAGAGGTTTGGTGAGGTTGGGTGAGCAAACGCAGACCCTTTAAAGTAATACTGCGTGCTACCCATCGCATGGGTCCCAAATCTCCAGGTTCAAGGGCATCTTCCTACATCGAAAACATGCATGAGAAACCCAGAAGATGGTACACCGTGTGATGGGGAAAGGTTTCTAAAACGCACCTCATTTCTCATCTCCTTGTGCTCGGGTTCGCCATTCCAGCCACTTTACTAGCAATCTCCCTACTTGGAGCATCAGCACCTTTAACCTCCTGTTCCGTACAGGTTGCAATTTGTCCTGAGGATGAACCGGAAGACGGGGAACCAATGAGAGACTAGCTCTTGGTGTTGGGACAGGCACAGGTCACTCTATTTTCCCATCAGGAAGAAGAATTAACCACAGGCTCAGCCTGCCCCCCGGAATCAGAACAGGGCCTGAAGCCATCCTGCGCTTTTGCGGCCAGCTCTCAAAAAAGCGACTTGTAAAATGGAGCTTCAGGGCACTGCAATTCACAAACCTGCAGAGTTATAAATGATAACTCTCGTCCACAAATATATTGAGGGAAGGCAAAGAAGAGGATTTGAAATCAAGGCAGAATTGCAGGAAACAGATTTCAGGAGGTAGATTCGAATCGCCTTTAAAGCACATGAAAAGCGGCAAAACGTTGACAATGATGCCCTTGGCCAAAAAGGGCGTATGCGTTTTTTCCTGAATATATTCAGGAAAAAACGCATACGCCCTTTTTGGCCAACCAAGCAACCTGGAAAGGCAAATCAGCGCTACAAAGAAGTCTCGCTTCCCATCGGTCAAAAGGGCCATGCTGAAAAAAGTGTCAAAACCAGAAATGCAGGACAGGCCATGGAGGAATCGGAGCCTTGCTACACTGATGGGCGGGATGTAAATCGCCAACAGCCACTCTGGAGAAGTGTACGGTGTGTCCTGAAACATCTAAAAAACACAGCTTAGAGAGCATAGGGCACTTCCACGCATGGGGGGATAAAGTGGGAAAATTGAAAATCAGCAAGACACAAGCACCCCAAAGTTTAGGGCTGCTCTGTTGACAAGGACCTCCACTTCATTCCACCTTAAATATCCCAGGAAAGCGAAAAATGGATCAAAAAGTTGTGGTCCTTATGTACAATGGAATATCACTCAGCCATGAAATCAATGTCATAAGGCTAGTAGCAGCATGATGAGTGGATTTAGGTAAGACGATTCTAAGTGAAATAAGTCACACAGAAAAGGACACTTCTCATAAGGTGTCACTTATAGAGGGAATGTAAAAACCTTTACACTTGAACTGAATTACAAAACAGAACAGAGTCACACATGCAGAAAACACACTATGGCTGCTTAACGGGAAAGGTGAGGTGGGGTGATACATAAAACAAGAGTTTCAAATTAGCTCAGATACCGTTCCATAAACCCAATATGTAATAGACAAGACCTACTCCTTGCTCAGAGAACTGGACTCAACACGCCCGATTCACCGCACAAGAATATATCTGACTAGTAATAATCTTAAAACCTATGTATTGATATCTCTCTGTTAGTGTGTCAAGTGGGTGTAAAGCGGCATAAACACAGCCGTGAAAAGCAGCTAAACCCCATTATAAAAATAAATTACTTTTAAAAACCCATGAAACAAAGACAGGGAAAGAGAGAGAAATTCTTACACAATTCGTTCAGGGGCTGAGATGCAACCTGGATTGACCATATCTAGACCCACAGCTGGATGAGACATAAGGGTGGACACTCTTGGGGCTGAGAGGTTTGGTGAGGTTGGGTGAGCAAACGCAGACCCTTTAAAGTAATACTGCGTGCTACCCATCGCATGGGTCCCAAATCTCCAGGTTCAAGGGTATCTTCCTACATCGAAAACATGCATGAGAAACCCAGAAGATGGTACACCGTGTGATGGGGAAAGGTTTCTAAAACGCACCTCATTTCTCATCTCCTTGTGCTCGGGTTCGCCATTCCAGCCACTTTACTAGCAATCTCCTTACTTGGAGCATCAGCACCTTTAACCTCCTGTTCCGTACAGGTTGCAATTTGTCCTGAGGATGAACGGGAAGACGGGGAACCAATGAGAGACTAGCTCTTGGTGTTGGGACAGGCACAGGTCACTCTATTTTCCCATCAGGAAGAAGAATTAACCACAGGCTCAGCCTGCCCCCCGGAACCAGAACAGGGCCTGAAGCCATCCCGCGCTTTTGCGGCCAGCTCCCAAAAAAGCGACTTGTAAAATGGAGCTTCAGGGCACTGCAATTCACAAACCTGCAGAGTTATAAATGATAACTCTCGTACACAAATATATTGAGGGAAGGCAAAGAAGAGGATTTGAAATCACGGCAGAATTGCAGGAAACAGATTTCAGGAGGTAGATTCGAATCGCCTTTAAAGCACATGAAAAGCGGCAAAACGTTGACAATGATGCCCTTGGCCAAAAAGGGCGTATGAGTTTTTTCCTGAATATATTCAGGAAAAAACTCATACGCACTTTTTGGCCAACCAAGCAACCTGGAAAGGCAAATCAGCGCTACAAAGAAGTCTCGCTTCCCATCGGTCAAAAGGGCCATGCTGAAAAAAGTGTCAAAACCAGAAATGCAGGACAGGCCATGGAGGAATCGGAGCCTTGCTACACTGATGGGCGGGATGTAAATCGCCAACAGCCACTCTGGAGAAGTGTACGGTGTGTCCTGAAACATCTAAAAAACACAGCTTAGAGAGCATAGGGCACTTCCACGCATGGGGGGATAAAGTGGGAAAATTGAAAATCAGCAAGACACAAGCACCCCAAAGTTTAGGGGTGCTCTGTTGACAAGGACCTCCACTTCATTCCACCTTAAATATCCCAGGAAAGCGAAAAATGGATCAAAAATTTGTGGTCCTTATGTACAATGGAATATCACTCAGCCATGAAATCAATGTCATAAGGCTAGTAGCAGCATGATGAGTGGATTTAGGTAAGACGATTCTAAGTGAAATAAGTCACACAGAAAAGGACACTTCTCATAAGGTGTCACTTATAGAGGGAATGTAAAAACCTTTACACTTGAACTGAATTACAAAACAGAACAGAGTCACACATGCAGAAAACACACTATGGCTGCTTAACGGGAAAGGTGAGGTGGGGTGATACATAAAACAAGAGTTTCAAATTAGCTCAGATACCGTTCCATAAACCCAATATGTAATAGACAAGACCTACTCCTTGCTCAGAGAACTGGACTCAACACGCCCGATTCACCGCACAAGAATATATCTGACTAGTAATAATCTTAAAACCTATGTATTGATATCTCTCTGTTAGTGTGTCAAGTGGGTGTAAAGCGGCATAAACACAGCCGTGAAAAGCAGCTAAACCCCATTATAAAAATAAATTACTTTTAAAAACCCATGAAACAAAGACAGGGAAAGAGAGAGAAATTCTTACACAATTCGTTCAGGGGCTGTGATGCAACCTGGATTGACCATATCTAGACCCACAGCTGGATGAGACATAAGGGTGGACACTCTTGGGGCTGAGAGGTTTGGTGAGGTTGGGTGAGCAAATGCAGACCCTTTAAAGTAATACTGCGTGCTACCCATCACATGGGTCCCAAATCTCCAGGTTCAAGGGCATCTTCCTACATCGAAAACATGCATGAGAAACCCAGAAGATGGTACACCGTGTGATGGGGAAAGGTTTCTAAAACGCACCTCATTTCTCATCTCCTTGTGCTCGGGTTCGCCATTCCAGCCACTTTACTAGCAATCTCCCTACTTGGAGCCTCAGCACCTTTAACCTCCTGTTCCGTACAGGTTGCAATTTTTCCTGAGGATGAACGGGAAGACGGGGAACCAATGAGAGACTAGCTCTTGGTGTTGGGACAGGCACAGGTCACTCTATTTTCCCATCAGGAAGAAGAATTAACCACAGGCTCAGCCTGCCCCCCGGAACCAGAACAGGGCCTGAAGCCATCCTGCGCTTTTGCGGCCAGCTCCCAAAAAAGCGACTTGTAAAATGGAGCTTCAGGGCACTGCAATTCACAAACCTGCAGAGTTATAAATGATAACTCTCGTCCACAAATATATTGAGGGAAGGCAAAGAAGAGGATTTGAAATCAAGGCAGAATTGCAGGAAACAGATTTCAGGAGGTAGATTCGAATCGCCTTTAAAGCACATGAAAAGCGGCAAAACGTTGACAATGATGTCCTTGGCCAAAAAGGGCGTATGCGTTTTTTCCTGAATATATTCAGGAAAAAACGCATACGCCCTTTTTGGCCAACCAAGCAACCTGGAAAGGCAAATCAGCGCTACAAAGAAGTCTCGCTTCCCATCGGTCAAAAGGGCCATGCTGAAAAAAGTGTCAAAACCAGAAATGCAGGACAGGCCATGGAATAATGGGAGCCTTGCTACACTGATGGGCGGGATGTAAATTGCCAACAGCCACTCTGGAGAAGTGTACGGTGTGTCCTGAAACATCTAAAAAACACAGCTTAGAGTGCATAGGGCACTTCCACTCATGGGGGGATAAAGTGGGAAAATTGAAAATCAGCAAGACACAAGCACCCCAAAGTTTAGGGCTGCTCTGTTGACAAGGACCTCCACTTCATTCCACCTTAAATATCCCAGGAAAGCGAAAAATGGATCAAAAAGTTGTGGTCCTTATGTACAATGGAATATCACTCAGCCATGAAATCAATGTCATAAGGCTAGTAGCAGCATGATGAGTGGATTTAGGTAAGACGATTCTAAGTGAAATAAGTCACACAGAAAAGGACACTTCTCATAAGGTGTCACTTATAGAGGGAATGTAAAAACCGTTACACTTGAACTGAATTACAAAACAGAACAGAGTCACACATGCAGAAAACACACTATGGCTGCTTAACGGGAAAGGTGAGGTGGGGTGATACATAAAACAAGAGTTTCAAATTAGCTCAGATACCGTTCCATAAACCCAATATGTAATAGACAAGACCTACTCCTTGCTCAGAGAACTGGACTCAACACGCCCGATTCACCGCACAAGAATATATCTGACTAGTAATAATCTTAAAACCTATGTATTGATATCTCTCTGTTAGTGTGTCAAGTGGGTGTAAAGCGGCATAAACACAGCCGTGAAAAGCAGCTAAACCCCATTATAAAAATAAATCACTTTTAAAAACCCATGAAACAAAGACAGGGAAAGAGAGAGAAATTCTTACACAATTCGTTCAGGGGCTGTGATGCAACCTGGATTGACCATATCTAGACCCACAGCTGGATGAGACATAAGGGTGGACACTCTTGGGGCTGAGAGGTTTGGTGAGGTTGGGTGAGCAAATGCAGACCCTTTAAAGTAATACTGCGTGCTACCCATCACATGGGTCCCAAATCTCCAGGTTCAAGGGCATCTTCCTACATCGAAAACATGCATGAGAAACCCAGAAGATGGTACACCGTGTGATGGGGAAAGGTTTCTAAAACGCACCTCATTTCTCATCTCCTTGTGCTCGGGTTCGCCATTCCAGCCACTTTACTAGCAATCTCCCTACTTGGAGCCTCAGCACCTTTAACCTCCTGTTCCGTACAGGTTGCAATTTTTCCTGAGGATGAACGGGAAGACGGGGAACAAATGAGAGACTAGCTCTTGGTGTTGGGACAGGCACAGGTCACTCTATTTTCCCATCAGGAAGAAGAATTAACCACAGGCTCAGCCTGCCCCCCGGAACCAGAACAGGGCCTGAAGCCATCCTGCGCTTTTGCGGCCAGCTCCCAAAAAAGCGACTTGTAAAATGGAGCTTCAGGGCACTGCAATTCACAAACCTGCAGAGTTATAAATGATAACTCTCGTCCACAAATATATTGAGGGAAGGCAAAGAAGAGGATTTGAAATCACGGCAGAATTGCAGGAAACAGATTTCAGGAGGTAGATTCGAATCGCCTTTAAAGCACATGAAAAGCGGCAAAACGTTGACAATGATGCCCTTTGCCAAAAAGGGCGTATGCGTTTTTTCCTGCATATATTCAGGAAAAAACGCATACGCCCTTTTTGGCCAACCAAGCAACCTGGAAAGGCAAATCAGCGCTACAAAGAAGTCTCGCTTCCCATCGGTCAAAAGGGCCATGCTGAAAAAAGTGTCAAAACCAGAAATGCAGGACAGGCCATGGAGGAATCGGAGCCTTGCTACACTGATGGGCGGGATGTAAATCGCCAACAGCCACTCTGGAGAAGTGTACGGTGTGTCCTGAAACATCTAAAAAACACAGCTTAGAGAGCATAGGGCACTTCCACGCATGGGGGGATAAAGTGGGAAAATTGAAAATCAGCAAGACACAAGCACCCCAAAGTTTAGGGCTGCTCTGTTGACAAGGACCTCCACTTCATTCCACCTTAAATATCCCAGGAAAGCGAAAAATGGATCAAAAAGTTGTGGTCCTTATGTACAATGGAATATCACTCAGCCATGAAATCAATGTCATAAGGCTAGTAGCAGCATGATGAGTGGATTTAGGTAAGACGATTCTAAGTGAAATAAGTCACACAGAAAAGGACACTTCTCATAAGGTGTCACTTATAGAGGGAATGTAAAAACCTTTACACTTGAACTGAATTACAAAACAGAACAGAGTCACACATGCAGAAAACACACTATGGCTGCTTAACGGGAAAGGTGAGGTGGGGTGATACATAAAACAAGAGTTTCAAATTAGCTCAGATACCGTTCCATAAACCCAATATGTAATAGACAAGACCTACTCCTTGCTCAGAGAACTGGACTCAACACGCCCGATTCACCGCACAAGAATATATCTGACTAGTAATAATCTTAAAACCTATGTATTGATATCTCTCTGTTAGTGTGTCAAGTGGGTGTAAAGCGGCATAAACACAGCCGTGAAAAGCAGCTAAACCCCATTATAAAAATAAATTACTTTTAAAAACCCATGAAACAAAGACAGGGAAAGAGAGAGAAATTCTTACACAATTCGTTCAGGGGCTGAGATGCAACCTGGATTGACCATATCTAGACCCACAGCTGGATGAGACATAAGGGTGGACACTCTTGGGGCTGAGAGGTTTGGTGAGGTTGGGTGAGCAAACGCAGACCCTTTAAAGTAATACTGCGTGCTACCCATCGCATGGGTCCCAAATCTCCAGGTTCAAGGGTATCTTCCTACATCGAAAACATGCATGAGAAACCCAGAAGATGGTACACCGTGTGATGGGGAAAGGTTTCTAAAACGCACCTCATTTCTCATCTCCTTGTGCTCGGGTTCGCCATTCCAGCCACTTTACTAGCAATCTCCCTACTTGGAGCATCAGCACCTTTAACCTCCTGTTCCGTACAGGTTGCAATTTGTCCTGAGGATGAACGGGAAGACGGGGAACCAATGAGAGACTAGCTCTTGGTGTTGGGACAGGCACAGGTCACTCTATTTTCCCATCAGGAAGAAGAATTAACCACAGGCTCAGCCTGCCCCCCGGAACCAGAACAGGGCCTGAAGCCATCCCGCGCTTTTGCGGCCAGCTCCCAAAAAAGCGACTTGTAAAATGGAGCTTCAGGGCACTGCAATTCACAAACCTGCAGAGTTATAAATGATAACTCTCGTACACAAATATATTGAGGGAAGGCAAAGAAGAGGATTTGAAATCACGGCAGAATTGCAGGAAACAGATTTCAGGAGGTAGATTCGAATCGCCTTTAAAGCACATGAAAAGCGGCAAAACGTTGACAATGATGCCCTTGGCCAAAAAGGGCGTATGAGTTTTTTCCTGAATATATTCAGGAAAAAACTCATACGCCCTTTTTGGCCAACCAAGCAACCTGGAAAGGCAAATCAGCGCTACAAAGAAGTCTCGCTTCCCATCGGTCAAAAGGGCCATGCTGAAAAAAGTGTCAAAACCAGAAATGCAGGACAGGCCATGGAGGAATCGGAGCCTTGCTACACTGATGGGCGGGATGTAAATCGCCAACAGCCACTCTGGAGAAGTGTACGGTGTGTCCTGAAACATCTAAAAAACACAGCTTAGAGAGCATAGGGCACTTCCACGCATGGGGGGATAAAGTGGGAAAATTGAAAATCAGCAAGACACAAGCACCCCAAAGTTTAGGGCTGCTCTGTTGACAAGGACCTCCACTTCATTCCACCTTAAATATCCCAGGAAAGCGAAAAATGGATCAAAAAGTTGTGGTCCTTATGTACAATGGAATATCACTCAGCCATGAAATCAATGTCATAAGGCTAGTAGCAGCATGATGAGTGGATTTAGGTAAGACGATTCTAAGTGAAATAAGTCACACAGAAAAGGACACTTCTCATAAGGTGTCACTTATAGAGGGAATGTAAAAACCTTTACACTTGAACTGAATTACAAAACAGAACAGAGTCACACATGCAGAAAACACACTATGGCTGCTTAACGGGAAAGGTGAGGTGGGGTGATACATAAAACAAGAGTTTCAAATTAGCTCAGATACCGTTCCATAAACCCAATATGTAATAGACAAGACCTACTCCTTGCTCAGAGAACTGGACTCAACACGCCCGATTCACCGCACAAGAATATATCTGACTAGTAATAATCTTAAAACCTATGTATTGATATCTCTCTGTTAGTGTGTCAAGTGGGTGTAAAGCGGCATAAACACAGCCGTGAAAAGCAGCTAAACCCCATTATAAAAATAAATTACTTTTAAAAACCCATGAAACAAAGACAGGGAAAGAGAGAGAAATTCTTACACAATTCGTTCAGGGGCTGAGATGCAACCTGGATTGACCATATCTAGACCCACAGCTGGATGAGACATAAGGGTGGACACTCTTGGGGCTGAGAGGTTTGGTGAGGTTGGGTGAGCAAACGCAGACCCTTTAAAGTAATACTGCGTGCTACCCATCGCATGGGTCCCAAATCTCCAGGTTCAAGGGCATCTTCCTACATCGAAAACATGCATGAGAAACCCAGAAGATGGTACACCGTGTGATGGGGAAAGGTTTCTAAAACGCACCTCATTTCTCATCTCCTTGTGCTCGGGTTCGCCATTCCAGCCACTTTACTAGCAATCTCCCTACTTGGAGCATCAGCACCTTTAACCTCCTGTTCCGTACAGGTTGCAATTTGTCCTGAGGATGAACCGGAAGACGGGGAACCAATGAGAGACTAGCTCTTGGTGTTGGGACAGGCACAGGTCACTCTATTTTCCCATCAGGAAGAAGAATTAACCACAGGCTCAGCCTGCCCCCCGGAATCAGAACAGGGCCTGAAGCCATCCTGCGCTTTTGCGGCCAGCTCTCAAAAAAGCGACTTGTAAAATGGAGCTTCAGGGCACTGCAATTCACAAACCTGCAGAGTTATAAATGATAACTCTCGTCCACAAATATATTGAGGGAAGGCAAAGAAGAGGATTTGAAATCAAGGCAGAATTGCAGGAAACAGATTTCAGGAGGTAGATTCGAATCGCCTTTAAAGCACATGAAAAGCGGCAAAACGTTGACAATGATGCCCTTGGCCAAAAAGGGCGTATGCGTTTTTTCCTGAATATATTCAGGAAAAAACGCATACGCCCTTTTTGGCCAACCAAGCAACCTGGAAAGGCAAATCAGCGCTACAAAGAAGTCTCGCTTCCCATCGGTCAAAAGGGCCATGCTGAAAAAAGTGTCAAAACCAGAAATGCAGGACAGGCCATGGAGGAATCGGAGCCTTGCTACACTGATGGGCGGGATGTAAATCGCCAACAGCCACTCTGGAGAAGTGTACGGTGTGTCCTGAAACATCTAAAAAACACAGCTTAGAGAGCATAGGGCACTTCCACGCATGGGGGGATAAAGTGGGAAAATTGAAAATCAGCAAGACACAAGCACCCCAAAGTTTAGGGCTGCTCTGTTGACAAGGACCTCCACTTCATTCCACCTTAAATATCCCAGGAAAGCGAAAAATGGATCAAAAAGTTGTGGTCCTTATGTACAATGGAATATCACTCAGCCATGAAATCAATGTCATAAGGCTAGTAGCAGCATGATGAGTGGATTTAGGTAAGATGATTCTAAGTGAAATAAGTCACACAGAAAAGGACACTTCTCATAAGGTGTCACTTATAGAGGGAATGTAAAAACCTTTACACTTGAACTGAATTACAAAACAGAACAGAGTCACACATGCAGAAAACACACTATGGCTGCTTAACGGGAAAGGTGAGGTGGGGTGATACATAAAACAAGAGTTTCAAATTAGCTCAGATACCGTTCCATAAACCCAATATGTAATAGACAAGACCTACTCCTTGCTCAGAGAACTGGACTCAACACGCCCGATTCACCGCACAAGAATATATCTGACTAGTAATAATCTTAAAACCTATGTATTGATATCTCTCTGTTAGTGTGTCAAGTGGGTGTAAAGCGGCATAAACACAGCCGTGAAAAGCAGCTAAACCCCATTATAAAAATAAATTACTTTTAAAAACCCATGAAACAAAGACAGGGAAAGAGAGAGAAATTCTTACACAATTCGTTCAGGGGCTGAGATGCAACCTGGATTGACCATATCTAGACCCACAGCTGGATGAGACATAAGGGTGGACACTCTTGGGGCTGAGAGGTTTGGTGAGGTTGGGTGAGCAAACGCAGACCCTTTAAAGTAATACTGCGTGCTACCCATCGCATGGGTCCCAAATCTCCAGGTTCAAGGGTATCTTCCTACATCGAAAACATGCATGAGAAACCCAGAAGATGGTACACCGTGTGATGGGGAAAGGTTTCTAAAACGCACCTCATTTCTCATCTCCTTGTGCTCGGGTTCGCCATTCCAGCCACTTTACTAGCAATCTCCTTACTTGGAGCATCAGCACCTTTAACCTCCTGTTCCGTACAGGTTGCAATTTGTCCTGAGGATGAACGGGAAGACGGGGAACCAATGAGAGACTAGCTCTTGGTGTTGGGACAGGCACAGGTCACTCTATTTTCCCATCAGGAAGAAGAATTAACCACAGGCTCAGCCTGCCCCCCGGAACCAGAACAGGGCCTGAAGCCATCCCGCGCTTTTGCGGCCAGCTCCCAAAAAAGCGACTTGTAAAATGGAGCTTCAGGGCACTGCAATTCACAAACCTGCAGAGTTATAAATGATAACTCTCGTACACAAATATATTGAGGGAAGGCAAAGAAGAGGATTTGAAATCACGGCAGAATTGCAGGAAACAGATTTCAGGAGGTAGATTCGAATCGCCTTTAAAGCACATGAAAAGCGGCAAAACGTTGACAATGATGCCCTTGGCCAAAAAGGGCGTATGAGTTTTTTCCTGAATATATTCAGGAAAAAACTCATACGCACTTTTTGGCCAACCAAGCAACCTGGAAAGGCAAATCAGCGCTACAAAGAAGTCTCGCTTCCCATCGGTCAAAAGGGCCATGCTGAAAAAAGTGTCAAAACCAGAAATGCAGGACAGGCCATGGAGGAATCGGAGCCTTGCTACACTGATGGGCGGGATGTAAATCGCCAACAGCCACTCTGGAGAAGTGTACGGTGTGTCCTGAAACATCTAAAAAACACAGCTTAGAGAGCATAGGGCACTTCCACGCATGGGGGGATAAAGTGGGAAAATTGAAAATCAGCAAGACACAAGCACCCCAAAGTTTAGGGGTGCTCTGTTGACAAGGACCTCCACTTCATTCCACCTTAAATATCCCAGGAAAGCGAAAAATGGATCAAAAATTTGTGGTCCTTATGTACAATGGAATATCACTCAGCCATGAAATCAATGTCATAAGGCTAGTAGCAGCATGATGAGTGGATTTAGGTAAGACGATTCTAAGTGAAATAAGTCACACAGAAAAGGACACTTCTCATAAGGTGTCACTTATAGAGGGAATGTAAAAACCTTTACACTTGAACTGAATTACAAAACAGAACAGAGTCACACATGCAGAAAACACACTATGGCTGCTTAACGGGAAAGGTGAGGTGGGGTGATACATAAAACAAGAGTTTCAAATTAGCTCAGATACCGTTCCATAAACCCAATATGTAATAGACAAGACCTACTCCTTGCTCAGAGAACTGGACTCAACACGCCCGATTCACCGCACAAGAATATATCTGACTAGTAATAATCTTAAAACCTATGTATTGATATCTCTCTGTTAGTGTGTCAAGTGGGTGTAAAGCGGCATAAACACAGCCGTGAAAAGCAGCTAAACCCCATTATAAAAATAAATTACTTTTAAAAACCCATGAAACAAAGACAGGGAAAGAGAGAGAAATTCTTACACAATTCGTTCAGGGGCTGTGATGCAACCTGGATTGACCATATCTAGACCCACAGCTGGATGAGACATAAGGGTGGACACTCTTGGGGCTGAGAGGTTTGGTGAGGTTGGGTGAGCAAATGCAGACCCTTTAAAGTAATACTGCGTGCTACCCATCACATGGGTCCCAAATCTCCAGGTTCAAGGGCATCTTCCTACATCGAAAACATGCATGAGAAACCCAGAAGATGGTACACCGTGTGATGGGGAAAGGTTTCTAAAACGCACCTCATTTCTCATCTCCTTGTGCTCGGGTTCGCCATTCCAGCCACTTTACTAGCAATCTCCCTACTTGGAGCCTCAGCACCTTTAACCTCCTGTTCCGTACAGGTTGCAATTTTTCCTGAGGATGAACGGGAAGACGGGGAACCAATGAGAGACTAGCTCTTGGTGTTGGGACAGGCACAGGTCACTCTATTTTCCCATCAGGAAGAAGAATTAACCACAGGCTCAGCCTGCCCCCCGGAACCAGAACAGGGCCTGAAGCCATCCTGCGCTTTTGCGGCCAGCTCCCAAAAAAGCGACTTGTAAAATGGAGCTTCAGGGCACTGCAATTCACAAACCTGCAGAGTTATAAATGATAACTCTCGTCCACAAATATATTGAGGGAAGGCAAAGAAGAGGATTTGAAATCAAGGCAGAATTGCAGGAAACAGATTTCAGGAGGTAGATTCGAATCGCCTTTAAAGCACATGAAAAGCGGCAAAACGTTGACAATGATGTCCTTGGCCAAAAAGGGCGTATGCGTTTTTTCCTGAATATATTCAGGAAAAAACGCATACGCCCTTTTTGGCCAACCAAGCAACCTGGAAAGGCAAATCAGCGCTACAAAGAAGTCTCGCTTCCCATCGGTCAAAAGGGCCATGCTGAAAAAAGTGTCAAAACCAGAAATGCAGGACAGGCCATGGAATAATGGGAGCCTTGCTACACTGATGGGCGGGATGTAAATTGCCAACAGCCACTCTGGAGAAGTGTACGGTGTGTCCTGAAACATCTAAAAAACACAGCTTAGAGTGCATAGGGCACTTCCACTCATGGGGGGATAAAGTGGGAAAATTGAAAATCAGCAAGACACAAGCACCCCAAAGTTTAGGGCTGCTCTGTTGACAAGGACCTCCACTTCATTCCACCTTAAATATCCCAGGAAAGCGAAAAATGGATCAAAAAGTTGTGGTCCTTATGTACAATGGAATATCACTCAGCCATGAAATCAATGTCATAAGGCTAGTAGCAGCATGATGAGTGGATTTAGGTAAGACGATTCTAAGTGAAATAAGTCACACAGAAAAGGACACTTCTCATAAGGTGTCACTTATAGAGGGAATGTAAAAACCGTTACACTTGAACTGAATTACAAAACAGAACAGAGTCACACATGCAGAAAACACACTATGGCTGCTTAACGGGAAAGGTGAGGTGGGGTGATACATAAAACAAGAGTTTCAAATTAGCTCAGATACCGTTCCATAAACCCAATATGTAATAGACAAGACCTACTCCTTGCTCAGAGAACTGGACTCAACACGCCCGATTCACCGCACAAGAATATATCTGACTAGTAATAATCTTAAAACCTATGTATTGATATCTCTCTGTTAGTGTGTCAAGTGGGTGTAAAGCGGCATAAACACAGCCGTGAAAAGCAGCTAAACCCCATTATAAAAATAAATCACTTTTAAAAACCCATGAAACAAAGACAGGGAAAGAGAGAGAAATTCTTACACAATTCGTTCAGGGGCTGTGATGCAACCTGGATTGACCATATCTAGACCCACAGCTGGATGAGACATAAGGGTGGACACTCTTGGGGCTGAGAGGTTTGGTGAGGTTGGGTGAGCAAATGCAGACCCTTTAAAGTAATACTGCGTGCTACCCATCACATGGGTCCCAAATCTCCAGGTTCAAGGGCATCTTCCTACATCGAAAACATGCATGAGAAACCCAGAAGATGGTACACCGTGTGATGGGGAAAGGTTTCTAAAACGCACCTCATTTCTCATCTCCTTGTGCTCGGGTTCGCCATTCCAGCCACTTTACTAGCAATCTCCCTACTTGGAGCCTCAGCACCTTTAACCTCCTGTTCCGTACAGGTTGCAATTTTTCCTGAGGATGAACGGGAAGACGGGGAACAAATGAGAGACTAGCTCTTGGTGTTGGGACAGGCACAGGTCACTCTATTTTCCCATCAGGAAGAAGAATTAACCACAGGCTCAGCCTGCCCCCCGGAACCAGAACAGGGCCTGAAGCCATCCTGCGCTTTTGCGGCCAGCTCCCAAAAAAGCGACTTGTAAAATGGAGCTTCAGGGCACTGCAATTCACAAACCTGCAGAGTTATAAATGATAACTCTCGTCCACAAATATATTGAGGGAAGGCAAAGAAGAGGATTTGAAATCACGGCAGAATTGCAGGAAACAGATTTCAGGAGGTAGATTCGAATCGCCTTTAAAGCACATGAAAAGCGGCAAAACGTTGACAATGATGCCCTTTGCCAAAAAGGGCGTATGCGTTTTTTCCTGCATATATTCAGGAAAAAACGCATACGCCCTTTTTGGCCAACCAAGCAACCTGGAAAGGCAAATCAGCGCTACAAAGAAGTCTCGCTTCCCATCGGTCAAAAGGGCCATGCTGAAAAAAGTGTCAAAACCAGAAATGCAGGACAGGCCATGGAATAATGGGAGCCTTGCTACACTGATGGGCGGGATGTAAATTGCCAACAGCCACTCTGGAGAAGTGTACGGTGTGTCCTGAAACATCTAAAAAACACAGCTTAGAGAGCATAGGGCACTTCCACTCATGGGGGGATAAAGTGGGAAAATTGAAAATCAGCAAGACACAAGCACCCCAAAATTTAGGGCTGCTGTGTTGACAAAGACCTCCACTTCATTCCACCTTAAATATCCCAGGAAAGCGAAAAATGGATAAAAAAGTTGTGGTCCTTATGTACAATGGAATATCACTCAGCCATGAAATCAATGTCATAAGGCTAGTAGCAGCATGATGAGTGGATTTAGGTAAGACGATTCTAAGTGAAATAAGTCACACAGAAAAGGACACTTCTCATAAGGTGTCACTTATAGAGGGAATGTAAAAACCGTTACACTTGAACTGAATTACAAAACAGAACAGAGTCACACATGCAGAAAACACACTATGGCTGCTTAACGGGAAAGGTGAGGTGGGGTGATACATAAAACAAGAGTTTCAAATTAGCTCAGATACCGTTCCATAAACCCAATATGTAATAGACAAGACCTACTCCTTGCTCAGAGAACTGGACTCAACACGCCCGATTCACCGCACAAGAATATATCTGACTAGTAATAATCTTAAAACCTATGTATTGATATCTCTCTGTTAGTGTGTCAAGTGGGTGTAAAGCGGCATAAACACAGCCGTGAAAAGCAGCTAAACTCCATTATAAAAGTAAATTACTTTTAAAAACCCATGAAACAAAGACAGGGAAAGACAGAGAAATTCTTACACAATTCGTTCAGGGGCTGTGATGCAACCTGGATTGACCATATCTAGACCCACAGCTGGATGAGACATAAGGGTGGACACTCTTGGGGCTGAGAGGTTTGGTGAGGTTGGGTGAGCAAACGCAGACCCTTTAAAGTAATACTGCGTGCTACCCATCGCATGGGTCCCAAATCTCCAGGTTCAAGGGCATCTTCCTACATCGAAAACATGCATGAGAAACCCAGAAGATGGTACACCGTGTGATGGGGAAAGGTTTCTAAAACGCACCTCATTTCTCATCTCCTTGTGCTCGGGTTCGCCATTCCAGCCACTTTACTAGCAATCTCCCTACTTGGAGCATCAGCACCTTTAACCTCCTGTTCCGTACAGGTTGCAATTTGTCCTGAGGATGAACCGGAAGACGGGGAACCAATGAGAGACTAGCTCTTGGTGTTGGGACAGGCACAGGTCACTCTATTTTCCCATCAGGAAGAAGAATTAACCACAGGCTCAGCCTGCCCCCCGGAATCAGAACAGGGCCTGAAGCCATCCTGCGCTTTTGCGGCCAGCTCTCAAAAAAGCGACTTGTAAAATGGAGCTTCAGGGCACTGCAATTCACAAACCTGCAGAGTTATAAATGATAACTCTCGTCCACAAATATATTGAGGGAAGGCAAAGAAGAGGATTTGAAATCAAGGCAGAATTGCAGGAAACAGATTTCAGGAGGTAGATTCGAATCGCCTTTAAAGCACATGAAAAGCGGCAAAACGTTGACAATGATGCCCTTGGCCAAAAAGGGCGTATGAGTTTTTTCCTGAATATATTCAGGAAAAAACGCATACGCCCTTTTTGGCCAACCAAGCAACCTGGAAAGGCAAATCAGCGCTACAAAGAAGTCTCGCTTCCCATCGGTCAAAAGGGCCATGCTGAAAAAAGTGTCAAAACCAGAAATGCAGGACAGGCCATGGAGGAATCGGAGCCTTGCTACACTGATGGGCGGGATGTAAATCGCCAACAGCCACTCTGGAGAAGTGTACGGTGTGTCCTGAAACATCTAAAAAACACAGCTTAGAGAGCATAGGGCACTTCCACGCATGGGGGGATAAAGTGGGAAAATTGAAAATCAGCAAGACACAAGCACCCCAAAGTTTAGGGCTGCTCTGTTGACAAGGACCTCCACTTCATTCCACCTTAAATATCCCAGGAAAGCGAAAAATGGATCAAAAAGTTGTGGTCCTTATGTACAATGGAATATCACTCAGCCATGAAATCAATGTCATAAGGCTAGTAGCAGCATGATGAGTGGATTTAGGTAAGACGATTCTAAGTGAAATAAGTCACACAGAAAAGGACACTTCTCATAAGGTGTCACTTATAGAGGGAATGTAAAAACCTTTACACTTGAACTGAATTACAAAACAGAACAGAGTCACACATGCAGAAAACACACTATGGCTGCTTAACGGGAAAGGTGAGGTGGGGTGATACATAAAACAAGAGTTTCAAATTAGCTCAGATACCGTTCCATAAACCCAATATGTAATAGACAAGACCTACTCCTTGCTCAGAGAACTGGACTCAACACGCCCGATTCACCGCACAAGAATATATCTGACTAGTAATAATCTTAAAACCTATGTATTGATATCTCTCTGTTAGTGTGTCAAGTGGGTGTAAAGCGGCATAAACACAGCCGTGAAAAGCAGCTAAACCCCATTATAAAAATAAATTACTTTTAAAAACCCATGAAACAAAGACAGGGAAAGAGAGAGAAATTCTTACACAATTCGTTCAGGGGCTGAGATGCAACCTGGATTGACCATATCTAGACCCACAGCTGGATGAGACATAAGGGTGGACACTCTTGGGGCTGAGAGGTTTGGTGAGGTTGGGTGAGCAAACGCAGACCCTTTAAAGTAATACTGCGTGCTACCCATCGCATGGGTCCCAAATCTCCAGGTTCAAGGGTATCTTCCTACATCGAAAACATGCATGAGAAACCCAGAAGATGGTACACCGTGTGATGGGGAAAGGTTTCTAAAACGCACCTCATTTCTCATCTCCTTGTGCTCGGGTTCGCCATTCCAGCCACTTTACTAGCAATCTCCCTACTTGGAGCATCAGCACCTTTAACCTCCTGTTCCGTACAGGTTGCAATTTGTCCTGAGGATGAACGGGAAGACGGGGAACCAATGAGAGACTAGCTCTTGGTGTTGGGACAGGCACAGGTCACTCTATTTTCCCATCAGGAAGAAGAATTAACCACAGGCTCAGCCTGCCCCCCGGAACCAGAACAGGGCCTGAAGCCATCCCGCGCTTTTGCGGCCAGCTCCCAAAAAAGCGACTTGTAAAATGGAGCTTCAGGGCACTGCAATTCACAAACCTGCAGAGTTATAAATGATAACTCTCGTCCACAAATATATTGAGGGAAGGCAAAGAAGAGGATTTGAAATCACGGCAGAATTGCAGGAAACAGATTTCAGGAGGTAGATTCGAATCGCCTTTAAAGCACATGAAAAGCGGCAAAACGTTGACAATGATGCCCTTGGCCAAAAAGGGCGTATGAGTTTTTTCCTGAATATATTCAGGAAAAAACTCATACGCCCTTTTTGGCCAACCAAGCAACCTGGAAAGGCAAATCAGCGCTACAAAGAAGTCTCGCTTCCCATCGGTCAAAAGGGCCATGCTGAAAAAAGTGTCAAAACCAGAAATGCAGGACAGGCCATGGAGGAATCGGAGCCTTGCTACACTGATGGGCGGGATGTAAATCGCCAACAGCCACTCTGGAGAAGTGTACGGTGTGTCCTGAAACATCTAAAAAACACAGCTTAGAGAGCATAGGGCACTTCCACGCATGGGGGGATAAAGTGGGAAAATTGAAAATCAGCAAGACACAAGCACCCCAAAGTTTAGGGCTGCTCTGTTGACAAGGACCTCCACTTCATTCCACCTTAAATATCCCAGGAAAGCGAAAAATGGATCAAAAAGTTGTGGTCCTTATGTACAATGGAATATCACTCAGCCATGAAATCAATGTCATAAGGCTAGTAGCAGCATGATGAGTGGATTTAGGTAAGACGATTCTAAGTGAAATAAGTCACACAGAAAAGGACACTTCTCATAAGGTGTCACTTATAGAGGGAATGTAAAAACCGTTACACTTGAACTGAATTACAAAACAGAACAGAGTCACACATGCAGAAAACACACTATGGCTGCTTAACGGGAAAGGTGAGGTGGGGTGATACATAAAACAAGAGTTTCAAATTAGCTCAGATACCGTTCCATAAACCCAATATGTAATAGACAAGACCTACTCCTTGCTCAGAGAACTGGACTCAACACGCCCGATTCACCGCACAAGAATATATCTGACTAGTAATAATCTTAAAACCTATGTATTGATATCTCTCTGTTAGTGTGTCAAGTGGGTGTAAAGCGGCATAAACACAGCCGTGAAAAGCAGCTAAACCCCATTATAAAAATAAATCACTTTTAAAAACCCATGAAACAAAGACAGGGAAAGAGAGAGAAATTCTTACACAATTCGTTCAGGGGCTGTGATGCAACCTGGATTGACCATATCTAGACCCACAGCTGGATGAGACATAAGGGTGGACACTCTTGGGGCTGAGAGGTTTGGTGAGGTTGGGTGAGCAAATGCAGACCCTTTAAAGTAATACTGCGTGCTACCCATCGCATGGGTCCCAAATCTCCAGGTTCAAGGGCATCTTCCTACATCGAAAACATGCATGAGAAACCCAGAAGATGGTACACCGTGTGATGGGGAAAGGTTTCTAAAACGCACCTCATTTCTCATCTCCTTGTGCTCGGGTTCGCCATTCCAGCCACTTTACTAGCAATCTCCCTACTTGGAGCCTCAGCACCTTTAACCTCCTGTTCCGTACAGGTTGCAATTTTTCCTGAGGATGAACGGGAAGACGGGGAACAAATGAGAGACTAGCTCTTGGTGTTGGGACAGGCACAGGTCACTCTATTTTCCCATCAGGAAGAAGAATTAACCACAGGCTCAGCCTGCCCCCCGGAACCAGAACAGGGCCTGAAGCCATCCTGCGCTTTTGCGGCCAGCTCCCAAAAAAGCGACTTGTAAAATGGAGCTTCAGGGCACTGCAATTCACAAACCTGCAGAGTTATAAATGATAACTCTCGTCCACAAATATATTGAGGGAAGGCAAAGAAGAGGATTTGAAATCACGGCAGAATTGCAGGAAACAGATTTCAGGAGGTAGATTCGAATCGCCTTTAAAGCACATGAAAAGCGGCAAAACGTTGACAATGATGCCCTTTGCCAAAAAGGGCGTATGCGTTTTTTCCTGCATATATTCAGGAAAAAACGCATACGCCCTTTTTGGCCAACCAAGCAACCTGGAAAGGCAAATCAGCGCTACAAAGAAGTCTCGCTTCCCATCGGTCAAAAGGGCCATGCTGAAAAAAGTGTCAAAACCAGAAATGCAGGACAGGCCATGGAATAATGGGAGCCTTGCTACACTGATGGGCGGGATGTAAATTGCCAACAGCCACTCTGGAGAAGTGTACGGTGTGTCCTGAAACATCTAAAAAACACAGCTTAGAGAGCATAGGGCACTTCCACTCATGGGGGGATAAAGTGGGAAAATTGAAAATCAGCAAGACACAAGCACCCCAAAATTTAGGGCTGCTGTGTTGACAAAGACCTCCACTTCATTCCACCTTAAATATCCCAGGAAAGCGAAAAATGGATAAAAAAGTTGTGGTCCTTATGTACAATGGAATATCACTCAGCCATGAAATCAATGTCATAAGGCTAGTAGCAGCATGATGAGTGGATTTAGGTAAGACGATTCTAAGTGAAATAAGTCACACAGAAAAGGACACTTCTCATAAGGTGTCACTTATAGAGGGAATGTAAAAACCGTTACACTTGAACTGAATTACAAAACAGAACAGAGTCACACATGCAGAAAACACACTATGGCTGCTTAACGGGAAAGGTGAGGTGGGGTGATACATAAAACAAGAGTTTCAAATTAGCTCAGATACCGTTCCATAAACCCAATATGTAATAGACAAGACCTACTCCTTGCTCAGAGAACTGGACTCAACACGCCCGATTCACCGCACAAGAATATATCTGACTAGTAATAATCTTAAAACCTATGTATTGATATCTCTCTGTTAGTGTGTCAAGTGGGTGTAAAGCGGCATAAACACAGCCGTGAAAAGCAGCTAAACTCCATTATAAAAGTAAATTACTTTTAAAAACCCATGAAACAAAGACAGGGAAAGACAGAGAAATTCTTACACAATTCGTTCAGGGGCTGTGATGCAACCTGGATTGACCATATCTAGACCCACAGCTGGATGAGACATAAGGGTGGACACTCTTGGGGCTGAGAGGTTTGGTGAGGTTGGGTGAGCAAACGCAGACCCTTTAAAGTAATACTGCGTGCTACCCATCGCATGGGTCCCAAATCTCCAGGTTCAAGGGCATCTTCCTACATCGAAAACATGCATGAGAAACCCAGAAGATGGTACACCGTGTGATGGGGAAAGGTTTCTAAAACGCACCTCATTTCTCATCTCCTTGTGCTCGGGTTCGCCATTCCAGCCACTTTACTAGCAATCTCCCTACTTGGAGCATCAGCACCTTTAACCTCCTGTTCCGTACAGGTTGCAATTTGTCCTGAGGATGAACCGGAAGACGGGGAACCAATGAGAGACTAGCTCTTGGTGTTGGGACAGGCACAGGTCACTCTATTTTCCCATCAGGAAGAAGAATTAACCACAGGCTCAGCCTGCCCCCCGGAATCAGAACAGGGCCTGAAGCCATCCTGCGCTTTTGCGGCCAGCTCTCAAAAAAGCGACTTGTAAAATGGAGCTTCAGGGCACTGCAATTCACAAACCTGCAGAGTTATAAATGATAACTCTCGTCCACAAATATATTGAGGGAAGGCAAAGAAGAGGATTTGAAATCAAGGCAGAATTGCAGGAAACAGATTTCAGGAGGTAGATTCGAATCGCCTTTAAAGCACATGAAAAGCGGCAAAACGTTGACAATGATGCCCTTGGCCAAAAAGGGCGTATGCGTTTTTTCCTGAATATATTCAGGAAAAAACGCATACGCCCTTTTTGGCCAACCAAGCAACCTGGAAAGGCAAATCAGCGCTACAAAGAAGTCTCGCTTCCCATCGGTCAAAAGGGCCATGCTGAAAAAAGTGTCAAAACCAGAAATGCAGGACAGGCCATGGAGGAATCGGAGCCTTGCTACACTGATGGGCGGGATGTAAATCGCCAACAGCCACTCTGGAGAAGTGTACGGTGTGTCCTGAAACATCTAAAAAACACAGCTTAGAGAGCATAGGGCACTTCCACGCATGGGGGGATAAAGTGGGAAAATTGAAAATCAGCAAGACACAAGCACCCCAAAGTTTAGGGCTGCTCTGTTGACAAGGACCTCCACTTCATTCCACCTTAAATATCCCAGGAAAGCGAAAAATGGATCAAAAAGTTGTGGTCCTTATGTACAATGGAATATCACTCAGCCATGAAATCAATGTCATAAGGCTAGTAGCAGCATGATGAGTGGATTTAGGTAAGACGATTCTAAGTGAAATAAGTCACACAGAAAAGGACACTTCTCATAAGGTGTCACTTATAGAGGGAATGTAAAAACCTTTACACTTGAACTGAATTACAAAACAGAACAGAGTCACACATGCAGAAAACACACTATGGCTGCTTAACGGGAAAGGTGAGGTGGGGTGATACATAAAACAAGAGTTTCAAATTAGCTCAGATACCGTTCCATAAACCCAATATGTAATAGACAAGACCTACTCCTTGCTCAGAGAACTGGACTCAACACGCCCGATTCACCGCACAAGAATATATCTGACTAGTAATAATCTTAAAACCTATGTATTGATATCTCTCTGTTAGTGTGTCAAGTGGGTGTAAAGCGGCATAAACACAGCCGTGAAAAGCAGCTAAACCCCATTATAAAAATAAATTACTTTTAAAAACCCATGAAACAAAGACAGGGAAAGAGAGAGAAATTCTTACACAATTCGTTCAGGGGCTGAGATGCAACCTGGATTGACCATATCTAGACCCACAGCTGGATGAGACTTAAGGGTGGACACTCTTGGGGCTGAGAGGTTTGGTGAGGTTGGGTGAGCAAACGCAGACCCTTTAAAGTAATACTGCGTGCTACCCATCGCATGGGTCCCAAATCTCCAGGTTCAAGGGTATCTTCCTACATCGAAAACATGCATGAGAAACCCAGAAGATGGTACACCGTGTGATGGGGAAAGGTTTCTAAAACGCACCTCATTTCTCATCTCCTTGTGCTCGGGTTCGCCATTCCAGCCACTTTACTAGCAATCTCCCTACTTGGAGCATCAGCACCTTTAACCTCCTGTTCCGTACAGTTGCAATTTGTCCTGAGGATGAACGGGAAGACGGGGAACCAATGAGAGACTAGCTCTTGGTGTTGGGACAGGCACAGGTCACTCTATTTTCCCATCAGGAAGAAGAATTAACCACAGGCTCAGCCTGCCCCCCGGAACCAGAACAGGGCCTGAAGCCATCCCGCGCTTTTGCGGCCAGCTCCCAAAAAAGCGACTTGTAAAATGGAGCTTCAGGGCACTGCAATTCACAAACCTGCAGAGTTATAAATGATAACTCTCGTACACAAATATATTGAGGGAAGGCAAAGAAGAGGATTTGAAATCACGGCAGAATTGCAGGAAACAGATTTCAGGAGGTAGATTCGAATCGCCTTTAAAGCACATGAAAAGCGGCAAAACGTTGACAATGATGCCCTTGGCCAAAAAGGGCGTATGAGTTTTTTCCTGAATATATTCAGGAAAAAACTCATACGCCCTTTTTGGCCAACCAAGCAACCTGGAAAGGCAAATCAGCGCTACAAAGAAGTCTCGCTTCCCATCGGTCAAAAGGGCCATGCTGAAAAAAGTGTCAAAACCAGAAATGCAGGACAGGCCATGTAGGAATCGGAGCCTTGCTACACTGATGGGCGGGATGTAAATTGCCAACAGCCACTCTGGAGAAGTGTACGGTGTGTCCTGAAACATCTAAAAAACACAGCTTAGAGAGCATAGGGCACTTCCACGCATGGGGGGATAAAGTGGGAAAATTGAAAATCAGCAAGACACAAGCACCCCAAAGTTTAGGGCTGCTCTGTTGACAAAGACCTCCACTTCATTCCACCTTAAATATCCCAGGAAAGCGAAAAATGGATCAAAAATTTGTGGTCCTTATGTACAATGGAATATCACTCAGCCATGAAATCAATGTCATAAGGCTAGTAGCAGCATGATGAGTGGATTTAGGTAAGACGATTCTAAGTGAAATAAGTCACACAGAAAAGGACACTTCTCATAAGGTGTCACTTATAGAGGGAATGTAAAAACCTTTACACTGGAACTGAATTACAAAACAGAACAGAGTCACACATGCAGAAAACACACTATGGCTGCTTAACGGGAAAGGTGAGGTGGGGTGATACATAAAACAAGAGTTTCAAATTAGCTCAGATACCGTTCCATAAACCCAATATGTAATAGACAAGACCTACTCCTTGCTCAGAGAACTGGACTCAACACGCCCGATTCACCGCACAAGAATATATCTGACTAGTAATAATCTTAAAACCTATGTATTGATATCTCTCTGTTAGTGTGTCAAGTGGGTGTAAAGCGGCATAAACACAGCCGTGAAAAGCAGCTAAACCCCATTATAAAAATAAATTACTTTTAAAAACCCATGAAACAAAGACAGGGAAAGAGAGAGAAATTCTTACACAATTCGTTCAGGGGCTGTGATGCAACCTGGATTGACCATATCTAGACCCACAGCTGGATGAGACATAAGGGTGGACACTCTTGGGGCTGAGAGGTTTGGTGAGGTTGGGTGAGCAAATGCAGACCCTTTAAAGTAATACTGCGTGCTACCCATCACATGGGTCCCAAATCTCCAGGTTCAAGGGCATCTTCCTACATCGAAAACATGCATGAGAAACCCAGAAGATGGTACACCGTGTGATGGGGAAAGGTTTCTAAAACGCACCTCATTTCTCATCTCCTTGTGCTCGGGTTCGCCATTCCAGCCACTTTACTAGCAATCTCCCTACTTGGAGCCTCAGCACCTTTAACCTCCTGTTCCGTACAGGTTGCAATTTTTCCTGAGGATGAACGGGAAGACGGGGAACCAATGAGAGACTAGCTCTTGGTGTTGGGACAGGCACAGGTCACTCTATTTTCCCATCAGGAAGAAGAATTAACCACAGGCTCAGCCTGCCCCCCGGAACCAGAACAGGGCCTGAAGCCATCCTGCGCTTTTGCGGCCAGCTCCCAAAAAAGCGACTTGTAAAATGGAGCTTCAGGGCACTGCAATTCACAAACCTGCAGAGTTATAAATGATAACTCTCGTCCACAAATATATTGAGGGAAGGCAAAGAAGAGGATTTGAAATCAAGGCAGAATTGCAGGAAACAGATTTCAGGAGGTAGATTCGAATCGCCTTTAAAGCACATGAAAAGCGGCAAAACGTTGACAATGATGCCCTTGGCCAAAAAGGGCGTATGCGTTTTTTCCTGAATATATTCAGGAAAAAACGCATACGCCCTTTTTGGCCAACCAAGCAACCTGGAAAGGCAAATCAGCGCTACAAAGAAGTCTCGCTTCCCATCGGTCAAAAGGGCCATGCTGAAAAAAGTGTCAAAACCAGAAATGCAGGACAGGCCATGGAATAATGGGAGCCTTGCTACACTGATGGGCGGGATGTAAATTGCCAACAGCCACTCTGGAGAAGTGTACGGTGTGTCCTGAAACATCTAAAAAACACAGCTTAGAGTGCATAGGGCACTTCCACTCATGGGGGGATAAAGTGGGAAAATTGAAAATCAGCAAGACACAAGCACCCCAAAGTTTAGGGCTGCTCTGTTGACAAGGACCTCCACTTCATTCCACCTTAAATATCCCAGGAAAGCGAAAAATGGATCAAAAAGTTGTGGTCCTTATGTACAATGGAATATCACTCAGCCATGAAATCAATGTCATAAGGCTAGTAGCAGCATGATGAGTGGATTTAGGTAAGACGATTCTAAGTGAAATAAGTCACACAGAAAAGGACACTTCTCATAAGGTGTCACTTATAGAGGGAATGTAAAAACCTTTACACTTGAACTGAATTACAAAACAGAACAGAGTCACACATGCAGAAAACACACTATGGCTGCTTAACGGGAAAGGTGAGGTGGGGTGATACATAAAACAAGAGTTTCAAATTAGCTCAGATACCGTTCCATAAACCCAATATGTAATAGACAAGACCTACTCCTTGCTCAGAGAACTGGACTCAACACGCCCGATTCACCGCACAAGAATATATCTGACTAGTAATAATCTTAAAACCTATGTATTGATATCTCTCTGTTAGTGTGTCAAGTGGGTGTAAAGCGGCATAAACACAGCCGTGAAAAGCAGCTAAACCCCATTATAAAAATAAATTACTTTTAAAAACCCATGAAACAAAGACAGGGAAAGAGAGAGAAATTCTTACACAATTCGTTCAGGGGCTGTGATGCAACCTGGATTGACCATATCTAGACCCACAGCTGGATGAGACATAAGGGTGGACACTCTTGGGGCTGAGAGGTTTGGTGAGGTTGGGTGAGCAAACGCAGACCCTTTAAAGTAATACTGCGTGCTACCCATCGCATGGGTCCCAAATCTCCAGGTTCAAGGGCATCTTCCTACATCGAAAACATGCATGAGAAACCCAGAAGAAGGTACACCGTGTGATGGGGAAAGGTTTCTAAAACGCACCTCATTTCTCATCTCCTTGTGCTCGGGTTCGCCATTCCAGCCACTTTACTAGCAATCTCCCTACTTGGAGCATCAGCACCTTTAACCTCCTGTTCCGTACAGGTTGCAATTTGTCCTGAGGATGAACGGGAAGACGGGGAACCAATGAGAGACTAGCTCTTGGTGTTGGGACAGGCACAGGTCACTCTATTTTCCCATCAGGAAGAAGATTTAACCACAGGCTCAGCCTGCCCCCCGGAACCAGAACAGGGCCTGAAGCCATCCTGCGCTTTTGCGGCCAGCTCCCAAAAAAGCGACTTGTAAAATGGAGCTTCAGGGCACTGCAATTCACAAACCTGCAGAGTTATAAATGATAACTCTCGTCCACAAATATATTGAGGGAAGGCAAAGAAGAGGATTTGAAATCAAGGCAGAATTGCAGGAAACAGATTTCAGGAGGTAGATTCGAATCGCCTTTAAAGCACATGAAAAGCGGCAAAACGTTGACAATGATGCCCTTGGCCAAAAAGGGCGTATGCCTTTTTTCCTGAATATATTCAGGAAAAAACGCATACGCCCTTTTTGGCCAACCAAGCAACCTGGAAAGGCAAATCAGCGCTACAAAGAAGTCTCGCTTCCCATCGGTCAAAAGGGCCATGCTGAAAAAAGTGTCAAAACCAGAAATGCAGGACAGGCCATGTAGGAATCGGAGCCTTGCTACACTGATGGGCGGGATGTAAATTGCCAACAGCCACTCTGGAGAAGTGTACGGTGTGTCCTGAAACATCTAAAAAACACAGCTTAGAGAGCATAGGGCACTTCCACGCATCGGGGGATAAAGTGGGAAAATTGAAAATCAGCAAGACACAAGCACCCCAAAGTTTAGGGCTGCTCTGTTGAAAAGGACCTCCACTTCATTCCACCTTAAATATCCCAGGAAAGCGAAAAATGGATCAAAAAGTTGTGGTCCTTATGTACAATGGAATATCACTCAGCCATGAAATCAATGTCATAAGGCTAGTAGCAGCATGATGAGTGGATTTAGGTAAGACGATTCTAAGTGAAATAAGTCACACAGAAAAGGACACTTCTCATAAGGTGTCACTTATAGAGGGAATGTAAAAACCGTTACACTTGAACTGAATTACAAAACAGAACAGAGTCACACATGCAGAAAACACACTATGGCTGCTTAACGGGAAAGGTGAGGTGGGGTGATACATAAAACAAGAGTTTCAAATTAGCTCAGATACCGTTCCATAAACCCAATATGTAATAGACAAGACCTACTCCTTGCTCAGAGAACTGGACTCAACACGCCCGATTCACCGCACAAGAATATATCTGACTAGTAATAATCTTAAAACCTATGTATTGATATCTCTCTGTTAGTGTGTCAAGTGGGTGTAAAGCGGCATAAACACAGCCGTGAAAAGCAGCTAAACCCCATTATAAAAATAAATTACTTTTAAAAACCCATGAAACAAAGACAGGGAAAGACAGAGAAATTCTTACACAATTCGTTCAGGGGCTGTGATGCAACCTGGATTGACCATATCTAGACCCACAGCTGGATGAGACATAAGGGTGGACACTCTTGGGGCTGAGAGGTTTGGTGAGGTTGGGTGAGCAAACGCAGACCCTTTAAAGTAATACTGCGTGCTACCCATCGCATGGGTCCCAAATCTCCAGGTTCAAGGGCATCTTCCTACATCGAAAACATGCATGAGAAACCCAGAAGATGGTACACCGTGTGATGGGGAAAGGTTTCTAAAACGCACCTCATTTCTCATCTCCTTGTGCTCGGGTTCGCCATTCCAGCCACTTTACTAGCAATCTCCCTACTTGGAGCATCAGCACCTTTAACCTCCTGTTCCGTACAGGTTGCAATTTGTCCTGAGGATGAACGGGAAGACGGGGAACCAATGAGAGATTAGCTCTTGGTGTTGGGACAGGCACAGGTCACTCTATTTTCCCATCAGGAAGAAGAATTAACCACAGGCTCAGCCTGCCCCCCGGAACCAGAACAGGGCCTGAAGCCATCCTGCGCTTTTGCGGCCAGCTCCCAAAAAAGCGACTTGTAAAATGGAGCTTCAGGGCACTGCAATTCACAAACCTGCAGAGTTATAAATGATAACTCTCGTCCACAAATATATTGAGGGAAGGCAAAGAAGAGGATTTGAAATCAAGGCAGAATTGCAGGAAACAGATTTCAGGAGGTAGATTCGAATCGCCTTTAAAGCACATGAAAAGCGGCAAAACGTTGACAATGATGCCCTTGGCCAAAAAGGGCGTATGCGTTTTTTCCTGAATATATTCAGGAAAAAACGCATACGCCCTTTTTGGCCAACCAAGCAACCTGGAAAGGCAAATCAGCGCTACAAAGAAGTCTCGCTTCCCATCGGTCAAAAGGGCCATGCTGAAAAAAGTGTCAAAACCAGAAATGCAGGACAGGCCATGGAGAAATGGGAGCCTTGCTACACTGATGGGCGGGATGTAAATCGCCAACAGCCACTCTGGAGAAGTGTACGGTGTGTCCTGAAACATCTAAAAAACACAGCTTAGAGAGCATAGGGCACTTCCACTCATGGGGGGATAAAGTGGGAAAATTGAAAATCAGCAAGACACAAGCACCCCAAAGTTTAGGGCTGCTCTGTTGACAAAGACCTCCACTTCATTCCACCTTAAATATCCCAGGAAAGCGAAAAATGGATCAAAAAGTTGTGGTCCTTATGTACAATGGAATATCACTCAGCCATGAAATCAATGTCATAAGGCTAGTAGCAGCATGATGAGTGGATTTAGGTAAGACGATTCTAAGTGAAATAAGTCACACAGAAAAGGACACTTCTCATAAGGTGTCACTTATAGAGGGAATGTAAAAACCGTTACACTTGAACTGAATTACAAAACAGAACAGAGTCACACATGCAGAAAACACACTATGGCTGCTTAACGGGAAAGGTGAGGTGGGGTGATACATAAAACAAGAGTTTCAAATTAGCTCAGATACCGTTCCATAAACCCAATATGTAATAGACAAGACCTACTCCTTGCTCAGAGAACTGGACTCAACACGCCCGATTCACCGCACAAGAATATATCTGACTAGTAATAATCTTAAAACCTATGTATTGATATCTCTCTGTTAGTGTGTCAAGTGGGTGTAAAGCGGCATAAACACAGCCGTGAAAAGCAGCTAAACCCCATTATAAAAATAAATTACTTTTAAAAACCCATGAAACAAAGACAGGGAAAGAGAGAGAAATTCTTACACAATTCGTTCAGGGGCTGTGATGCAACCTGGATTGACCATATCTAGACCCACAGCTGGATGAGACATAAGGGTGGACACTCTTGGGGCTGAGAGGTTTGGTGAGGTTGGGTGAGCAAACGCAGACCCTTTAAAGTAATACTGCGTGCTACCCATCGCATGGGTCCCAAATCTCCAGGTTCAAGGGCATCTTCCTACATCGAAAACATGCATGAGAAACCCAGAAGATGGTACACCGTGTGATGGGGAAAGGTTTCTAAAACGCACCTCATTTCTCATCTCCTTGTGCTCAGGTTCGCCATTCCAGCCACTTTACTAGCAATCTCCCTACTTGGAGCATCAGCACCTTTAACCTCCTGTTCCGTACAGGTTGCAATTTGTCCTGAGGATGAACGGGAAGACGGGGAACCAATGAGAGACTAGCTCTTGGTGTTGGGACAGGCACAGGTCACTCTATTTTCCCATCAGGAAGAAGAATTAACCACAGGCTCAGCCTGCCCCCCGGAACCAGAACAGGGCCTGAAGCCATCCTGCGCTTTTGCGGCCAGCTCCCAAAAAAGCGACTTGTAAAATGGAGCTTCAGGGCACTGCAATTCACAAACCTGCAGAGTTATAAATGATAACTCTCGTCCACAAATATATTGAGGGAAGGCAAAGAAGAGGATTTGAAATCACGGCAGAATTGCAGGAAACAGATTTCAGGAGGTAGATTCGAATCGCCTTTAAAGCACATGAAAAGCGGCAAAACGTTGACTATGATGCCCTTGGCCAAAAAGGGCGTATGCGTTTTTTCCTGAATATATTCAGGAAAAAACGCATACGCCCTTTTTGGCCAACCAAGCAACCTGGAAAGGCAAATCAGCGCTACAAAGAAGTCTCGCTTCCCATCGGTCAAAAGGGCCATGCTGAAAAAAGTGTCAAAACCAGAAATGCAGGACAGGCCATGGAGGAATCGGAGCCTTGCTACACTGATGGGCGGGATGTAAATTGCCAACAGCCACTCTGGAGAAGTGTACGGTGTGTCCTGAAACATCTAAAAAACACAGCTTAGAGAGCATAGGGCACTTCCACTCATGGGGGGATAAAGTGGGAAAATTGAAAATCAGCAAGACACAAGCACCCCAAAGTTTAGGGCTGCTCTGTTGACAAGGACCTCCACTTCATTCCACCTTAAATATCCCAGGAAAGCGAAAAATGGATAAAAAAGTTGTGGTCCTTATGTACAATGGAATATCACTCAGCCATGAAATCAATGTCATAAGGCTAGTAGCAGCATGATGAGTGGATTTAGGTAAGACGATTCTAAGTGAAATAAGTCACACAGAAAAGGACACTTCTCATAAGGTGTCACTTATAGAGGGAATGTAAAAACCTTTACACTTGAACTGAATTACAAAACAGAACAGAGTCACACATGCAGAAAACACACTATGGCTGCTTAACGGGAAAGGTGAGGTGGGGTGATACATAAAACAAGAGTTTCAAATTAGCTCAGATACCGTTCCATAAACCCAATATGTAATAGACAAGACCTACTCCTTGCTCAGAGAACTGGACTCAACACGCCCGATTCACCGCACAAGAATATATCTGACTAGTAATAATCTTAAAACCTATGTATTGATATCTCTCTGTTAGTGTGTCAAGTGGGTGTAAAGCGGCATAAACACAGCCGTGAAAAGCAGCTAAACCCCATTATAAAAATAAATTACTTTTAAAAACCCATGAAACAAAGACAGGGAAAGACAGAGAAATTCTTACACAATTCGTTCAGGGGCTGTGATGCAACCTGGATTGACCATATCTAGACCCACAGCTGGATCAGACATAAGGGTGGACACTCTTGGGGCTGAGAGGTTTGGTGAGGTTGGGTGAGCAAACGCAGACCCTTTAAAGTAATACTGCGTGCTACCCATCGCATGGGTCCCAAATCTCCAGGTTCAAGGGCATCTTCCTACATCGAAAACATGCATGAGAAACCCAGAAGATGGTACACCGTGTGATGGGGAAAGGTTTCTAAAACGCACCTCATTTCTCATCTCCTTGTGCTCGGGTTCGCCATTCCAGCCACTTTACTAGCAATCTCCCTACTTGGAGCATCAGCACCTTTAACCTCCTGTTCCGTACAGGTTGCAATTTGTCCTGAGGATGAACGGGAAGACGGGGAACCAATGAGAGACTAGCTCTTGGTGTTGGGACAGGCACAGGTCACTCTATTTTCCCATCAGGAAGAAGAATTAACCACAGGCTCAGCCTGCCCCCCGGAACCAGAACAGGGCCTGAAGCCATCCTGCGCTTTTGCGGCCAGCTCCCAAAAAAGCGACTTGTAAAATGGAGCTTCAGGGCACTGCAATTCACAAACCTGCAGAGTTATAAATGATAACTCTCGTCCACAAATATATTGAGGGAAGGCAAAGAAGAGGATTTGAAATCACGGCAGAATTGCAGGAAACAGATTTCAGGAGGTAGATTCGAATCGCCTTTAAAGCACATGAAAAGTGGCAAAACGTTGACAATGATGCCCTTGGCCAAAAAGGGCGTATGCGTTTTTTCCTGAATATATTCAGGAAAAAACGCATACGCCCTTTTTGGCCAACCAAGCAACCTGGAAAGGCAAATCAGCGCTACAAAGAAGTCTCGCTTCCCATCGGTCAAAAGGGCCATGCTGAAAAAAGTGTCAAAACCAGAAATGCAGGACAGGCCATGGAATAATGGGAGCCTTGCTTCACTGATGGGCGGGATGTAAATTGCCAACAGCCACTCTGGAGAAGTGTACGGTGTGTCCTGAAACATCTAAAAAACACAGCTTAGAGAGCATAGGGCACTTCCACTCATGGGGGGATAAAGTGGGAAAATTGAAAATCAGCAAGACACAAGCACCCCAAAGTTTAGGGCTGCTCTGTTGACAAGGACCTCCACTTCATTCCACCTTAAATATCCCAGGAAAGCGAAAAATGGATCAAAAAGTTGTGGTCCTTATGTACAATGGAATATCACTCAGCCATGAAATCAATGTCATAAGGCTAGTAGCAGCATGATGAGTGGATTTAGGTAAGACGATTCTAAGTGAAATAAGTCACACAGAAAAGGACACTTCTCATAAGGTGTCACTTATAGAGGGAATGTAAAAACCTTTACACTTGAACTGAATTACAAAACAGAACAGAGTCACACATGCAGAAAACACACTATGGCTGCTTAACGGGAAAGGTGAGGTGGGGTGATACATAAAACAAGAGTTTCAAATTAGCTCAGATACCGTTCCATAAACCCAATATGTAATAGACAAGACCTACTCCTTGCTCAGAGAACTGGACTCAACACGCCCGATTCACCGCACAAGAATATATCTGACTAGTAATAATCTTAAAACCTATGTATTGATATCTCTCTGTTAGTGTGTCAAGTGGGTGTAAAGCGGCATAAACACAGCCGTGAAAAGCAGCTAAACCCCATTATAAAAATAAATTACTTTTAAAAACCCATGAAACAAAGACAGGGAAAGACAGAGAAATTCTTACACAATTCGTTCAGGGGCTGTGATGCAACCTGGATTGACCATATCTAGACCCACAGCTGGATCAGACATAAGGGTGGACACTCTTGGGGCTGAGAGGTTTGGTGAGGTTGGGTGAGCAAACGCAGACCCTTTAAAGTAATACTGCGTGCTACCCATCGCATGGGTCCCAAATCTCCAGGTTCAAGGGCATCTTCCTACATCGAAAACATGCATGAGAAACCCAGAAGATGGTACACCGTGTGATGGGGAAAGGTTTCTAAAACGCACCTCATTTCTCATCTCCTTGTGCTCGGGTTCGCCATTCCAGCCACTTTACTAGCAATCTCCCTACTTGGAGCATCAGCACCTTTAACCTCCTGTTCCGTACAGGTTGCAATTTGTCCTGAGGATGAACGGGAAGACGGGGAACCAATGAGAGACTAGCTCTTGGTGTTGGGACAGGCACAGGTCACTCTATTTTCCCATCAGGAAGAAGAATTAACCACAGGCTCAGCCTGCCCCCCGGAACCAGAACAGGGCCTGAAGCCATCCTGCGCTTTTGCGGCCAGCTCCCAAAAAAGCGACTTGTAAAATGGAGCTTCAGGGCACTGCAATTCACAAACCTGCAGAGTTATAAATGATAACTCTCGTCCACAAATATATTGAGGGAAGGCAAAGAAGAGGATTTGAAATCACGGCAGAATTGCAGGAAACAGATTTCAGGAGGTAGATTCGAATCGCCTTTAAAGCACATGAAAAGTGGCAAAACGTTGACAATGATGCCCTTGGCCAAAAAGGGCGTATGCGTTTTTTCCTGAATATATTCAGGAAAAAACGCATACGCCCTTTTTGGCCAACCAAGCAACCTGGAAAGGCAAATCAGCGCTACAAAGAAGTCTCGCTTCCCATCGGTCAAAAGGGCCATGCTGAAAAAAGTGTCAAAACCAGAAATGCAGGACAGGCCATGGAATAATGGGAGCCTTGCTTCACTGATGGGCGGGATGTAAATTGCCAACAGCCACTCTGGAGAAGTGTACGGTGTGTCCTGAAACATCTAAAAAACACAGCTTAGAGAGCATAGGGCACTTCCACTCATGGGGGGATAAAGTGGGAAAATTGAAAATCAGCAAGACACAAGCACCCCAAAGTTTAGGGCTGCTCTGTTGACAAGGACCTCCACTTCATTCCACCTTAAATATCCCAGGAAAGCGAAAAATGGATAAAAAAGTTGTGGTCCTTATGTACAATGGAATATCACTCAGCCATGAAATCAATGTCATAAGGCTAGTAGCAGCATGATGAGTGGATTTAGGTAAGACGATTCTAAGTGAAATAAGTCACACAGAAAAGGACACTTCTCATAAGGTGTCACTTATAGAGGGAATGTAAAAACCTTTACACTTTAACTGAATTACAAAACAGAACAGAGTCACACATGCAGAAAACACACTATGGCTGCTTAACGGGAAAGGTGAGGTGGGGTGATACATAAAACAAGAGTTTCAAATTAGCTCAGATACCGTTCCATAAACCCAATATGTAATAGACAAGACCTACTCCTTGCTCAGAGAACTGGACTCAACACGCCCGATTCACCGCACAAGAATATATCTGACTAGTAATAATCTTAAAACCTATGTATTGATATCTCTCTGTTAGTGTGTCAAGTGGGTGTAAAGCGGCATAAACACAGCCGTGAAAAGCAGCTAAACCCCATTATAAAAATAAATTACTTTTAAAAACCCATGAAACAAAGACAGGGAAAGACAGAGAAATTCTTACACAATTCGTTCAGGGGCTGTGATGCAACCTGGATTGACCATATCTAGACCCACAGCTGGATCAGACATAAGGGTGGACACTCTTGGGGCTGAGAGGTTTGGTGAGGTTGGGTGAGCAAACGCAGACCCTTTAAAGTAATACTGCGTGCTACCCATCGCATGGGTCCCAAATCTCCAGGTTCAAGGGCATCTTCCTACATCGAAAACATGCATGAGAAACCCAGAAGATGGTACACCGTGTGATGGGGAAAGGTTTCTAAAACGCACCTCATTTCTCATCTCCTTGTGCTCGGGTTCGCCATTCCAGCCACTTTACTAGCAATCTCCCTACTTGGAGCATCAGCACCTTTAACCTCCTGTTCCGTACAGGTTGCAATTTGTCCTGAGGATGAACGGGAAGACGGGGAACCAATGAGAGACTAGCTCTTGGTGTTGGGACAGGCACAGGTCACTCTATTTTCCCATCAGGAAGAAGAATTAACCACAGGCTCAGCCTGCCCCCCGGAACCAGAACAGGGCCTGAAGCCATCCTGCGCTTTTGCGGCCAGCTCCCAAAAAAGCGACTTGTAAAATGGAGCTTCAGGGCACTGCAATTCACAAACCTGCAGAGTTATAAATGATAACTCTCGTCCACAAATATATTGAGGGAAGGCAAAGAAGAGGATTTGAAATCACGGCAGAATTGCAGGAAACAGATTTCAGGAGGTAGATTCGAATCGCCTTTAAAGCACATGAAAAGTGGCAAAACGTTGACAATGATGCCCTTGGCCAAAAAGGGCGTATGCGTTTTTTCCTGAATATATTCAGGAAAAAACGCATACGCCCTTTTTGGCCAACCAAGCAACCTGGAAAGGCAAATCAGCGCTACAAAGAAGTCTCGCTTCCCATCGGTCAAAAGGGCCATGCTGAAAAAAGTGTCAAAACCAGAAATGCAGGACAGGCCATGGAATAATGGGAGCCTTGCTACACTGATGGGCGGGATGTAAATTGCCAACAGCCACTCTGGAGAAGTGTACGGTGTGTCCTGAAACATCTAAAAAACACAGCTTAGAGAGCATAGGGCACTTCCACTCATGGGGGGATAAAGTGGGAAAATTGAAAATCAGCAAGACACAAGCACCCCAAAGTTTAGGGCTGCTCTGTTGACAAGGACCTCCACTTCATTCCACCTTAAATATCCCAGGAAAGCGAAAAATGGATAAAAAAGTTGTGGTCCTTATGTACAATGGAATATCACTGAGCCATGAAATCAATGTCATAAGGCTAGTAGCAGCATGATGAGTGGATTTAGGTAAGACGATTCTAAGTGAAATAAGTCACACAGAAAAGGACACTTCTCATAAGGTGTCACTTATAGAGGGAATGTAAAAACCTTTACACTTTAACTGAATTACAAAACAGAACAGAGTCACACATGCAGAAAACACACTATGGCTGCTTAACGGGAAAGGTGAGGTGGGGTGATACATAAAACAAGAGTTTCAAATTAGCTCAGATACCGTTCCATAAACCCAATATGTAATAGACAAGACCTACTCCTTGCTCAGAGAATTGGACTCAACACGCCCGATTCACCACACAAGAATATATCTGACTAGTAATAATCTTAAAACCTATGTATTGATATCTCTCTGTTAGTGTGTCAAGTGGGTGTAAAGCGGCATAAACACAGCCGTGAAAAGCAGCTAAACCCCATTATAAAAATAAATTACTTTTAAAAACCCATGAAACAAAGACAGGGAAAGACAGAGAAATTGTTACACAATTCGTTCAGGGGCTGTGATGCAACCTGGATTGACCATATCTAGACCCACAGCTGGATGAGACATAAGGGTGGACACTCTTGGGGCTGAGAGGTTTGGTGAGGTTGGGTGAGCAAACGCAGACCCTTTAAAGTAATACTGCGTGCTACCCATCGCATGGGTCCCAAATCTCCAGGTTCAAGGGCATCTTCCTACATCGAAAACATGCATGAGAAACCCAGAAGATGGTACACCGTGTGATGGGGAAAGGTTTCTAAAACGCACCTCATTTCTCATCTCCTTGTGCTCGGGTTCGCCATTCCAGCCACTTTACTAGCAATCTCCCTACTTGGAGCATCAGCACCTTTAACCTCCTGTTCCGTACAGGTTGCAATTTGTCCTGAGGATGAACGGGAAGACGGGGAACCAATGAGAGACTAGCTCTTGGTGTTGGGACAGGCACAGGTCACTCTATTTTCCCATCAGGAAGAAGAATTAACCACAGGCTCAGCCTGCCCCCCGGAACCAGAACAGGGCCTGAAGCCATCCTGCGCTTTTGCGGCCAGCTCCCAAAAAAGCGACTTGTAAAATGGAGCTTCAGGGCACTGCAATTCACAAACCTGCAGAGTTATAAATGATAACTCTCGTCCACAAATATATTGAGGGAAGGCAAAGAAGAGGATTTGAAATCAAGGCAGAATTGCAGGAAACAGATTTCAGGAGGTAGATTCGAATCGCCTTTAAAGCACATGAAAAGCGGCAAAACGTTGACAATGATGCCCTTGGCCAAAAAGGGCGTATGCGTTTTTTCCTGAATATATTCAGGAAAAAACGCATACGCCCTTTTTGGCCAACCAAGCAACCTGGAAAGGCAAATCAGCGCTACAAAGAAGTCTCGCTTCCCATCGGTCAAAAGGGCCATGCTGAAAAAAGTGTCAAAACCAGAAATGCAGGACAGGCCATGGAGAAATGGGAGCCTTGCTACACTGATGGGCGGGATGTAAATCGCCAACAGCCACTCTGGAGAAGTGTACGGTGTGTCCTGAAACATCTAAAAAACACAGCTTAGAGAGCATAGGGCACTTCCACGCATGGGGGGATAAAGTGGGAAAATTGAAAATCAGCAAGACACAAGCACCCCAAAGTTTAGGGCTGCTCTGTTGACAAGGACCTCCACTTCATTCCACCTTAAATATCCCAGGAAAGCGAAAAATGGATAAAAAAGTTGTGGTCCTTATGTACAATGGAATATCACTCAGCCATGAAATCAATGACATAAGGCTAGTAGCAGCATGATGAGTGGATTTACGTAAGACGATTCTAAGTGAAATAAGTCACACAGAAAAGGACACTTCTCATAAGGTGTCACTTATAGAGGGAATGTAAAAACCTTTACACTTGAACTGAATTACAAAACAGAACAGAGTCACACATGCAGAAAACACACTATGGCTGCTTAACGGGAAAGGTGAGGTGGGGTGATACATAAAACAAGAGTTTCAAATTAGCTCAGATACCGTTCCATAAACCCAATATGTAATAGACAAGACCTACTCATTGCTCAGAGAACTGGACTCAACACGCCCGATTCACCGCACAAGAATATATCTGACTAGTAATAATCTTAAAACCTATGTATTGATATCTCTCTGTTAGTGTGTCAAGTGGGTGTAAAGCGGCATAAACACAGCCGTGAAAAGCAGCTAAACCCCATTATAAAAATAAATTACTTTTAAAACCCATGAAACAAAGACAGGGAAAGAGAGAGAAATTCTTACACAATTCGTTCAGGGGCTGTGATGCAACCTGGATTGACCATATCTAGACCCACAGCTGGATGAGACATAAGGGTGGACACTCTTGGGGCTGAGAGGTTTGGTGAGGTTGGGTGAGCAAACGCAGACCCTTTAAAGTAATACTGCGTGCTACCCATCGCATGGGTCCCAAATCTCCAGGTTCAAGGGCATCTTCCTACATCGAAAACATGCATGAGAAACCCAGAAGATGGTACACCGTGTGATGGGGAAAGGTTTCTAAAACGCACCTCATTTCTCATCTCCTTGTGCTCGGGTTCGCCATTCCAGCCACTTTACTAGCAATCTCCCTACTTGGAGCATCAGCACCTTTAACCTCCTGTTCCGTACAGGTTGCAATTTGTCCTGAGGATGAACGGGAAGATGGGGAACCAATGAGAGACTAGCTCTTGGTGTTGGGACAGGCACAGGTCACTCTATTTTCCCATCAGGAAGAAGAATTAACCACAGGCTCAGCCTGCCCCCCGGAACCAGAACAGGGCCTGAAGCCATCCTGCGCTTTTGCGGCCAGCTCCCAAAAAAGCGACTTGTAAAATGGAGCTTCAGGGCACTGCAATTCACAAACCTGCAGAGTTATAAATGATAACTCTCGTCCACAAATATATTGAGGGAAGGCAAAGAAGAGGATTTGAAATCAAGGCAGAATTGCAGGAAACAGATTTCAGGAGGTAGATTCGAATCGCCTTTAAAGCACATGAAAAGCGGCAAAACGTTGACAATGATGCCCTTGGCCAAAAAGGGCGTATGCCTTTTTTCCTGAATATATTCAGGAAAAAACGCATACGCCCTTTTTGGCCAACCAAGCAACCTGGAAAGGCAAATCAGCGCTACAAAGAAGTCTCGCTTCCCATCGGTCAAAAGGGCCATGCTGAAAAAAGTGTCAAAACCAGAAATGCAGGACAGGCCATGTAGGAATCGGAGCCTTGCTACACTGATGGGCGGGATGTAAATTGCCAACAGCCACTCTGGAGAAGTGTACGGTGTGTCCTGAAACATCTAAAAAACACAGCTTAGAGAGCATAGGGCACTTCCACGCATCGGGGGATAAAGTGGGAAAATTGAAAATCAGCAAGACACAAGCACCCCAAAGTTTAGGGCTGCTCTGTTGAAAAGGACCTCCACTTCATTCCACCTTAAATATCCCAGGAAAGCGAAAAATGGATAAAAAAGTTGTGGTCCTTATGTACAATGGAATATCACTCAGCCATGAAATCAATGTCATAAGGCTAGTAGCAGCATGATGAGTGGATTTAGGTAAGACGATTCTAAGTGAAATAAGTCACACAGAAAAGGACACTTCTCATAAGGTGTCACTTATAGAGGGAATGTAAAAACCTTTACACTTGAACTGAATTACAAAACAGAACAGAGTCACACATGCAGAAAACACACTATGGCTGCTTAACGGGAAAGGTGAGGTGGGGTGATACATAAAACAAGAGTTTCAAATTAGCTCAGATACCGTTCCATAAACCCAATATGTAATAGACAAGACCTACTCCTTGCTCAGAGAACTGGACTCAACACGCCCGATTCACCGCACAAGAATATATCTGACTAGTAATAATCTTAAAACCTATGTATTGATATCTCTCTGTTAGTGTGTCAAGTGGGTGTAAAGCGGCATAAACACAGCCGTGAAAAGCAGCTAAACCCCATTATAAAAATAAATTACTTTTAAAACCCATGAAACAAAGACAGGGAAAGAGAGAGAAATTCTTACACAATTCGTTCAGGGGCTGTGATGCAACCTGGATTGACCATATCTAGACCCACAGCTGGATGAGACATAAGGGTGGACACTCTTGGGGCTGAGAGGTTTGGTGAGGTTGGGTGAGCAAACGCAGACCCTTTAAAGTAATACTGCGTGCTACCCATCGCATGGGTCCCAAATCTCCAGGTTCAAGGGCATCTTCCTACATCGAAAACATGCATGAGAAACCCAGAAGATGGTACACCGTGTGATGGGGAAAGGTTTCTAAAACGCACCTCATTTCTCATCTCCTTGTGCTCGGGTTCGCCATTCCAGCCACTTTACTAGCAATCTCCCTACTTGGAGCATCAGCACCTTTAACCTCCTGTTCCGTACAGGTTGCAATTTGTCCTGAGGATGAACGGGAAGATGGGGAACCAATGAGAGACTAGCTCTTGGTGTTGGGACAGGCACAGGTCACTCTATTTTCCCATCAGGAAGAAGAATTAACCACAGGCTCAGCCTGCCCCCCGGAACCAGAACAGGGCCTGAAGCCATCCTGCGCTTTTGCGGCCAGCTCCCAAAAAAGCGACTTGTAAAATGGAGCTTCAGGGCACTGCAATTCACAAACCTGCAGAGTTATAAATGATAACTCTCGTCCACAAATATATTGAGGGAAGGCAAAGAAGAGGATTTGAAATCAAGGCAGAATTGCAGGAAACAGATTTCAGGAGGTAGATTCGAATCGCCTTTAAAGCACATGAAAAGCGGCAAAACGTTGACAATGATGCCCTTGGCCAAAAAGGGCGTATGCCTTTTTTCCTGAATATATTCAGGAAAAAACGCATACGCCCTTTTTGGCCAACCAAGCAACCTGGAAAGGCAAATCAGCGCTACAAAGAAGTCTCGCTTCCCATCGGTCAAAAGGGCCATGCTGAAAAAAGTGTCAAAACCAGAAATGCAGGACAGGCCATGTAGGAATCGGAGCCTTGCTACACTGATGGGCGGGATGTAAATTGCCAACAGCCACTCTGGAGAAGTGTACGGTGTGTCCTGAAACATCTAAAAAACACAGCTTAGAGAGCATAGGGCACTTCCACGCATCGGGGGATAAAGTGGGAAAATTGAAAATCAGCAAGACACAAGCACCCCAAAGTTTAGGGCTGCTCTGTTGAAAAGGACCTCCACTTCATTCCACCTTAAATATCCCAGGAAAGCGAAAAATGGATAAAAAAGTTGTGGTCCTTATGTACAATGGAATATCACTCAGCCATGAAATCAATGTCATAAGGCTAGTAGCAGCATGATGAGTGGATTTAGGTAAGACGATTCTAAGTGAAATAAGTCACACAGAAAAGGACACTTCTCATAAGGTGTCACTTATAGAGGGAATGTAAAAACCTTTACACTTGAACTGAATTACAAAACAGAACAGAGTCACACATGCAGAAAACACACTATGGCTGCTTAACGGGAAAGGTGAGGTGGGGTGATACATAAAACAAGAGTTTCAAATTAGCTCAGATACCGTTCCATAAACCCAATATGTAATAGACAAGACCTACTCCTTGCTCAGAGAACTGGACTCAACACGCCCGATTCACCGCACAAGAATATATCTGACTAGTAATAATCTTAAAACCTATGTATTGATATCTCTCTGTTAGTGTGTCAAGTGGGTGTAAAGCGGCATAAACACAGCCGTGAAAAGCAGCTAAACCCCATTATAAAAATAAATTACTTTTAAAAACCCATGAAACAAAGACAGGGAAAGACAGAGAAATTCTTACACAATTCGTTCAGGGGCTGTGATGCAACCTGGATTGACCATATCTAGACCCACAGCTGGATGAGACATAAGGGTGGACACTCTTGGGGCTGAGAGGTTTGGTGAGGTTGGGTGAGCAAACGCAGACCCTTTAAAGTAATACTGCGTGCTACCCATCGCATGGGTCCCAAATCTCCAGGTTCAAGGGCATCTTCCTACATCGAAAACATGCATGAGAAACCCAGAAGATGGTACACCGTGTGATGGGGAAAGGTTTCTAAAACGCACCTCATTTCTCATCTCCTTGTGCTCGGGTTCGCCATTCCAGCCACTTTACTAGCAATCTCCCTACTTGGAGCATCAGCACCTTTAACCTCCTGTTCCGTACAGGTTGCAATTTGTCCTGAGGATGAACGGGAAGATGGGGAACCAATGAGAGACTAGCTCTTGGTGTTGGGACAGGCACAGGTCACTCTATTTTCCCATCAGGAAGAAGAATTAACCACAGGCTCAGCCTGCCCCCCGGAACCAGAACAGGGCCTGAAGCCATCCTGCGCTTTTGCGGCCAGCTCCCAAAAAAGCGACTTGTAAAATGGAGCTTCAGGGCACTGCAATTCACAAACCTGCAGAGTTATAAATGATAACTCTCGTCCACAAATATATTGAGGGAAGGCAAAGAAGAGGATTTGAAATCAAGGCAGAATTGCAGGAAACAGATTTCAGGAGGTAGATTCGAATCGCCTTTAAAGCACATGAAAAGCGGCAAAACGTTGACAATGATGCCCTTGGCCAAAAAGGGCGTATGCCTTTTTTCCTGAATATATTCAGAAAAAAACGCATACGCCCTTTTTGGCCAACCAAGCAACCTGGAAAGGCAAATCAGCGCTACAAAGAAGTCTCGCTTCCCATCGGTCAAAAGGGCCATGCTGAAAAAAGTGTCAAAATCAGAAATGCAGGACAGGCCATGTAGGAATCGGAGCCTTGCTACACTGATGGGCGGGATGTAAATTGCCAACAGCCACTCTGGAGAAGTGTACGGTGTGTCCTGAAACATCTAAAAAACACAGCTTAGAGAGCATAGGGCACTTCCACGCATCGGGGGATAAAGTGGGAAAATTGAAAATCAGCAAGACACAAGCACCCCAAAGTTTAGGGCTGCTCTGTTGACAAGGACCTCCACTTCATTCCACCTTAAATATCCCAGGAAAGCGAAAAATGGATCAAAAAGTTGTGGTCCTTATGTACAATGGAATATCACTCAGCCATGAAATCAATTTCATAAGGCTAGTAGCAGCATGATGAGTGGATTTAGGTAAGACGATTCTAAGTGAAATAAGTCACACAGAAAAGGACACTTCTCATAAGGTGTCACTTATAGAGGGAATGTAAAAACCTTTACACTTGAACTGAATTACAAAACAGAACAGAGTCACACATGCAGAAAACACACTATGGCTGCTTAACGGGAAAGGTGAGGTGGGGTGATACATAAAACAAGAGTTTCAAATTAGCTCAGATACCGTTCCATAAACCCAATATGTAATAGACAAGACCTACTCCTTGCTCAGAGAACTGGACTCAACACGCCCGATTCACCGCACAAGAATATATCTGACTAGTAATAATCTTAAAACCTATGTATTGATATCTCTCTGTTAGTGTGTCAAGTGGGTGTAAAGCGGCATAAACACAGCCGTGAAAAGCAGCTAAACCCCATTATAAAAATAAATTACTTTTAAAAACCCATGAAACAAAGACAGGGAAAGACAGAGAAATTCTTACACAATTCGTTCAGGGGCTGTGATGCAACCTGGATTGACCATATCTAGACCCACAGCTGGATCAGACATAAGGGTGGACACTCTTGGGGCTGAGAGGTTTGGTGAGGTTGGGTGAGCAAACGCAGACCCTTTAAAGTAATACTGTGTGCTACCCATCGCATGGGTCCCAAATCTCCAGGTTCAAGGGCATCTTCCTACATCGAAAACATGCATGAGAAACCCAGAAGATGGTACACCGTGTGATGGGGAAAGGTTTCTAAAACGCACCTCATTTCTCATCTCCTTGTGCTCGGGTTCGCCATTCCAGCCACTTTACTAGCAATCTCCCTACTTGGAGCATCAGCACCTTTAACCTGCTGTTCCGTACAGGTTGCAATTTGTCCTGAGGATGAACGGGAAGACGGGGAACCAATGAGAGATTAGCTCTTGGTGTTGGGACAGGCACAGGTCACTCTATTTTCCCATCAGGAAGAAGAATTAACCACAGGCTCAGCCTGCCCCCCGGAACCAGAACAGGGCCTGAAGCCATTCTGCGCTTTTGCGGCCAGCTCCCAAAAAAGGGACTTGTAAAATGGAGCTTCAGGGCACTGCAATTCACAAACCTGCAGAGTTATAAATGATAACTCTCGTCCACAAATATATTGAGGGAAGGCAAAGAAGAGGATTTGAAATCAAGGCAGAATTGCAGGAAACAGATTTCAGGAGGTAGATTCGAATCGCCTTTAAAGCACATGAAAAGCGGCAAAACGTTGACAATGATGCCCTTGGCCAAAAAGGGCGTATGCGTTTTTTCCTGAATATATTCAGGAAAAAACGCATACGCCCTTTTTGGCCAACCAAGCAACCTGGAAAGGCAAATCAGCGCTACAAAGAAGTATCGCTTCCCATCGGTCAAAAGGGCCATGCTGAAAAAAGTGTCAAAACCAGAAATGCAGGACAGGCCATGGAGGAATCGGAGCCTTGCTACACTGATGGGCGGGATGTAAATCGCCAACAGCCACTCTGGAGAAGTGTACGGTGTGTCCTGAAACATCTAAAAAACACAGCTTAGAGAGCATAGGGCACTTCCACGCATGGGGGGATAAAGTGGGAAAATTGAAAATCAGCAAGACACAAGCACCCCAAAGTTTAGGGCTGCTCTGTTGACAAGGACCTCCACTTCATTCCACCTTAAATATCCCAGGAAAGCGAAAAATGGATAAAAATGTTGTGGTCCTTATGTACAATGGAATATCACTCAGCCATGAAATCAATGTCATAAGGCTAGTAGCAGCATGATGAGTGGATTTAGGTAAGACGATTCTAAGTGAAATAAGTCACACAGAAAAGGACACTTCTCATAAGGTGTCACTTATAGAGGGAATGTAAAAACCGTTACACTTGAACTGAATTACAAAACAGAACAGAGTCACACATGCAGAAAACACACTATGGCTGCTTAACGGGAAAGGTGAGGTGGGGTGATACATAAAACAAGAGTTTCAAATTAGCTCAGATACCGTTCCATAAACCCAATATGTAATAGACAAGACCTACTCCTTGCTCAGAGAACTGGACTCAACACGCCCGATTCACCGCACAAGAATATATCTGACTAGTAATAATCTTAAAACCTATGTATTGATATCTCTCTGTTAGTGTGTCAAGTGGGTGTAAAGCGGCATAAACACAGCCGTGAAAAGCAGCTAAACCCCATTATAAAAATAAATTACTTTTAAAAACCCATGAAACAAAGACAGGGAAAGACAGAGAAATTCTTACACAATTCGTTCAGGGGCTGTGATGCCACCTGGATTTACCATATCTAGACCCACAGCTGGATGAGACATAAGGGTGGACACTCTTGGGGCTGAGAGGTTTGGTGAGGTTGGGTGAGCAAACGCAGACCCTTTAAAGTAATACTGCGTGCTACCCATCGCATGGGTCCCAAATCTCCAGGTTCAAGGGCATCTTCCTACATCGAAAACATGCATGAGAAACCCAGAAGATGGTACACCGTGTGATGGGGAAAGGTTTCTAAAACGCACCTCATTTCTCATCTCCTTGTGCTCGGGTTCGCCATTCCAGCCACTTTACTAGCAATCTCCCTACTTGGAGCATCAGCACCTTTAACCTCCTGTTCCGTACAGGTTGCAATTTGTCCTGAGGATGAACGGGAAGACGGGGAACCAATGAGAGACTAGCTCTTGGTGTTGGGACAGGCACAGGTCACTCTATTTTCCCATCAGGAAGAAGATTTAACCACAGGCTCAGCCTGCCCCCCGGAACCAGAACAGGGCCTGAAGCCATCCTGCGCTTTTGCGGCCAGCTCCCAAAAAAGCGACTTGTAAAATGGAGCTTCAGGGCACTGCAATTCACAAACCTGCAGAGTTATAAATGATAACTCTCGTCCACAAATATATTGAGGGAAGGCAAAGAAGAGGATTTGAAATCAAGGCAGAATTGCAGGAAACAGATTTCAGGAGGTAGATTCGAATCGCCTTTAAAGCACATGAAAAGCGGCAAAACGTTGACAATGATGCCCTTGGCCAAAAAGGGCGTATGCCTTTTTTCCTGAATATATTCAGAAAAAAACGCATACGCCCTTTTTGGCCAACCAAGCAACCTGGAAAGGCAAATCAGCGCTACAAAGAAGTCTCGCTTCCCATCGGTCAAAAGGGCCATGCTGAAAAAAGTGTCAAAACCAGAAATGCAGGACAGGCCATGTAGGAATCGGAGCCTTGCTACACTGATGGGCGGGATGTAAATTGCCAACAGCCACTCTGGAGAAGTGTACGGTGTGTCCTGAAACATCTAAAAAACACAGCTTAGAGAGCATAGGGCACTTCCACGCATCGGGGGATAAAGTGGGAAAATTGAAAATCAGCAAGACACAAGCACCCCAAAGTTTAGGGCTGCTCTGTTGACAAGGACCTCCACTTCATTCCACCTTAAATATCCCAGGAAAGCGAAAAATGGATAAAAATGTTGTGGTCCTTATGTACAATGGAATATCACTCAGCCATGAAATCAATGTCATAAGGCTAGTAGCAGCATGATGAGTGGATTTAGGTAAGACGATTCTAAGTGAAATAAGTCACACAGAAAAGGACACTTCTCATAAGGTGTCACTTATAGAGGGAATGTAAAAACCGTTACACTTGAACTGAATTACAAAACAGAACAGAGTCACACATGCAGAAAACACACTATGGCTGCTTAACGGGAAAGGTGAGGTGGGGTGATACATAAAACAAGAGTTTCAAATTAGCTCAGATACCGTTCCATAAACCCAATATGTAATAGACAAGACCTACTCCTTGCTCAGAGAACTGGACTCAACACGCCCGATTCACCGCACAAGAATATATCTGACTAGTAATAATCTTAAAACCTATGTATTGATATCTCTCTGTTAGTGTGTCAAGTGGGTGTAAAGCGGCATAAACACAGCCGTGAAAAGCAGCTAAACCCCATTATAAAAATAAATTACTTTTAAAAACCCATGAAACAAAGACAGGGAAAGACAGAGAAATTCTTACACAATTCGTTCAGGGGCTGTGATGCAACCTGGATTGACCATATCTAGACCCACAGCTGGATGAGACATAAGGGTGGACACTCTTGGGGCTGAGAGGTTTGGTGAGGTTGGGTGAGCAAACGCAGACCCTTTAAAGTAATACTGCGTGCTACCCATCGCATGGGTCCCAAATCTCCAGGTTCAAGGGCATCTTCCTACATCGAAAACATGCATGAGAAACCCAGAAGATGGTACACCATGTGATGGGGAAAGGTTTCTAAAACGCACCTCATTTCTCATCTCCTTGTGCTCGGGTTCGCCATTCCAGCCACTTTACTAGCAATCTCCCTACTTGGAGCATCAGCACCTTTAACCTCCTGTTCCGTACAGGTTGCAATTTGTCCTGAGGATGAACGGGAAGATGGGGAACCAATGAGAGACTAGCTCTTGGTGTTGGGACAGGCACAGGTCACTCTATTTTCCCATCAGGAAGAAGAATTAACCACAGGCTCAGCCTGCCCCCCGGAACCAGAACAGGGCCTGAAGCCATCCTGCGCTTTTGCGGCCAGCTCCCAAAAAAGCGACTTGTAAAATGGAGCTTCAGGGCACTGCAATTCACAAACCTGCAGAGTTATAAATGATAACTCTCGTCCACAAATATATTGAGGGAAGGCAAAGAAGAGGATTTGAAATCAAGGCAGAATTGCAGGAAACAGATTTCAGGAGGTAGATTCGAATCGCCTTTAAAGCACATGAAAAGCGGCAAAACGTTGACAATGATGCCCTTGGCCAAAAAGGGCGTATGCCTTTTTTCCTGAATATATTCAGAAAAAAACGCATACGCCCTTTTTGGCCAACCAAGCAACCTGGAAAGGCAAATCAGCGCTACAAAGAAGTCTCGCTTCCCATCGGTCAAAAGGGCCATGCTGAAAAAAGTGTCAAAACCAGAAATGCAGGACAGGCCATGTAGGAATCGCAGCCTTGCTACACTGATGGGCGGGATGTAAATTGCCAACAGCCACTCTGGAGAAGTGTACGGTGTGTCCTGAAACATCTAAAAAACACAGCTTAGAGAGCATAGGGCACTTCCACGCATCGGGGGATAAAGTGGGAAAATTGAAAATCAGCAAGACACAAGCACCCCAAAGTTTAGGGCTGCTCTGTTGACAAGGACCTCCACTTCATTCCACCTTAAATATCCCAGGAAAGCGAAAAATGGATCAAAAAGTTGTGGTCCTTATGTACAATGGAATATCACTCAGCCATGAAATCAATTTCATAAGGCTAGTAGCAGCATGATGAGTGGATTTAGGTAAGACGATTCTAAGTGAAATAAGTCACACAGAAAAGGACACTTCTCATAAGGTGTCACTTATAGAGGGAATGTAAAAACCTTTACACTTGAACTGAATTACAAAACAGAACAGAGTCACACATGCAGAAAACACACTATGGCTGCTTAACGGGAAAGGTGAGGTGGGGTGATACATAAAACAAGAGTTTCAAATTAGCTCAGATACCGTTCCATAAACCCAATATGTAATAGACAAGACCTACTCCTTGCTCAGAGAACTGGACTCAACACGCCCGATTCACCGCACAAGAATATATCTGACTAGTAATAATCTTAAAACCTATGTATTGATATCTCTCTGTTAGTGTGTCAAGTGGGTGTAAAGCGGCATAAACACAGCCGTGAAAAGCAGCTAAACCCCATTATAAAAATAAATTACTTTTAAAAACCCATGAAACAAAGACAGGGAAAGACAGAGAAATTCTTACACAATTCGTTCAGGGGCTGTGATGCAACCTGGATTGACCATATCTAGACCCACAGCTGGATCAGACATAAGGGTGGACACTCTTGGGGCTGAGAGGTTTGGTGAGGTTGGGTGAGCAAACGCAGACCCTTTAAAGTAATACTGTGTGCTACCCATCGCATGGGTCCCAAATCTCCAGGTTCAAGGGCATCTTCCTACATCGAAAACATGCATGAGAAACCCAGAAGATGGTACACCGTGTGATGGGGAAAGGTTTCTAAAACGCACCTCATTTCTCATCTCCTTGTGCTCGGGTTCGCCATTCCAGCCACTTTACTAGCAATCTCCCTACTTGGAGCATCAGCACCTTTAACCTGCTGTTCCGTACAGGTTGCAATTTGTCCTGAGGATGAACGGGAAGACTGGGAACCAATGAGAGATTAGCTCTTGGTGTTGGGACAGGCACAGGTCACTCTATTTTCCCATCAGGAAGAAGAATTAACCACAGGCTCAGCCTGCCCCCCGGAACCAGAACAGGGCCTGAAGCCATTCTGCGCTTTTGCGGCCAGCTCCCAAAAAAGGGACTTGTAAAATGGAGCTTCAGGGCACTGCAATTCACAAACCTGCAGAGTTATAAATGATAACTCTCGTCCACAAATATATTGAGGGAAGGCAAAGAAGAGGATTTGAAATCAAGGCAGAATTGCAGGAAACAGATTTCAGGAGGTAGATTCGAATCGCCTTTAAAGCACATGAAAAGCGGCAAAACGTTGACAATGATGCCCTTGGCCAAAAAGGGCGTATGCGTTTTTTCCTGAATATATTCAGGAAAAAACGCATACGCCCTTTTTGGCCAACCAAGCAACCTGGAAAGGCAAATCAGCGCTACAAAGAAGTATCGCTTCCCATCGGTCAAAAGGGCCATGCTGAAAAAAGTGTCAAAACCAGAAATGCAGGACAGGCCATGGAGGAATCGGAGCCTTGCTACACTGATGGGCGGGATGTAAATCGCCAACAGCCACTCTGGAGAAGTGTACGGTGTGTCCTGAAACATCTAAAAAACACAGCTTAGAGAGCATAGGGCACTTCCACGCATGGGGGGATAAAGTGGGAAAATTGAAAATCAGCAAGACACAAGCACCCCAAAGTTTAGGGCTGCTCTGTTGACAAGGACCTCCACTTCATTCCACCTTAAATATCCCAGGAAAGCGAAAAATGGATAAAAATGTTGTGGTCCTTATGTACAATGGAATATCACTCAGCCATGAAATCAATGTCATAAGGCTAGTAGCAGCATGATGAGTGGATTTAGGTAAGACGATTCTAAGTGAAATAAGTCACACAGAAAAGGACACTTCTCATAAGGTGTCACTTATAGAGGGAATGTAAAAACCGTTACACTTGAACTGAATTACAAAACAGAACAGAGTCACACATGCAGAAAACACACTATGGCTGCTTAACGGGAAAGGTGAGGTGGGGTGATACATAAAACAAGAGTTTCAAATTAGCTCAGATACCGTTCCATAAACCCAATATGTAATAGACAAGACCTACTCCTTGCTCAGAGAACTGGACTCAACACGCCCGATTCACCGCACAAGAATATATCTGACTAGTAATAATCTTAAAACCTATGTATTGATATCTCTCTGTTAGTGTGTCAAGTGGGTGTAAAGCGGCATAAACACAGCCGTGAAAAGCAGCTAAACCCCATTATAAAAATAAATTACTTTTAAAAACCCATGAAACAAAGACAGGGAAAGACAGAGAAATTCTTACACAATTCGTTCAGGGGCTGTGATGCCACCTGGATTTACCATATCTAGACCCACAGCTGGATGAGACATAAGGGTGGACACTCTTGGGGCTGAGAGGTTTGGTGAGGTTGGGTGAGCAAACGCAGACCCTTTAAAGTAATACTGCGTGCTACCCATCGCATGGGTCCCAAATCTCCAGGTTCAAGGGCATCTTCCTACATCGAAAACATGCATGAGAAACCCAGAAGATGGTACACCGTGTGATGGGGAAAGGTTTCTAAAACGCACCTCATTTCTCATCTCCTTGTGCTCGGGTTCGCCATTCCAGCCACTTTACTAGCAATCTCCCTACTTGGAGCATCAGCACCTTTAACCTCCTGTTCCGTACAGGTTGCAATTTGTCCTGAGGATGAACGGGAAGATGGGGAACCAATGAGAGACTAGCTCTTGGTGTTGGGACAGGCACAGGTCACTCTATTTTCCCATCAGGAAGAAGATTTAACCACAGGCTCAGCCTGCCCCCCGGAACCAGAACAGGGCCTGAAGCCATCCTGCGCTTTTGCGGCCAGCTCCCAAAAAAGCGACTTGTAAAATGGAGCTTCAGGGCACTGCAATTCACAAACCTGCAGAGTTATAAATGATAACTCTCGTCCACAAATATATTGAGGGAAGGCAAAGAAGAGGATTTGAAATCAAGGCAGAATTGCAGGAAACAGATTTCAGGAGGTAGATTCGAATCGCCTTTAAAGCACATGAAAAGCGGCAAAACGTTGACAATGATGCCCTTGGCCAAAAAGGGCGTATGCGTTTTTTCCTGAATATATTCAGGAAAAAACGCATACGCCCTTTTTGGCCAACCAAGCAACCTGGAAAGGCAAATCAGCGCTACAAAGAAGTCTCGCTTCTCATCGGTCAAAAGGGCCATGCTGAAAAAAGTGTCAAAACCAGAAATGCAGGACAGGCCATGGAGAAATGGGAGCCTTGCTACACTGATGGGCGGGATGTAAATCGCCAACAGCCACTCTGGAGAAGTGTACGGTGTGTCCTGAAACATCTAAAAAACACAGCTTAGAGAGCATAGGGCACTTCCACTCATGGGGGGATAAAGTGGGAAAATTGAAAATCAGCAAGACACAAGCACCCCAAAGTTTAGGGCTGCTCTGTTGACAAAGACCTCCACTTCATTCCACCTTAAATATCCCAGGAAAGCGAAAAATGGATAAAAAAGTTGTGGTCCTTATGTACAATGGAATATCACTCAGCCATGAAATCAATGTCATAAGGCTAGTAGCAGCATGATGAGTGGATTTAGGTAAGACGATTCTAAGTGAAATAAGTCACACAGAAAAGGACACTTCTCATAAGGTGTCACTTATAGAGGGAATGTAAAAATCGTTACACTTGAACTGAATTACAAAACAGAACAGAGTCACACATGCAGAAAACACACTATGGCTGCTTAACGGGAAAGGTGAGGTGGGGTGATACATAAAACAAGAGTTTCAAATTAGCTCAGATACCGTTCCATAAACCCAATATGTAATAGACAAGACCTACTCCTTGCTCAGAGAACTGGACTCAACACGCCCGATTCACCGCACAAGAATATATCTGACTAGTAATAATCTTAAAACCTATGTATTGATATCTCTCTGTTAGTGTGTCAAGTGGGTGTAAAGCGGCATAAACACAGCCGTGAAAAGCAGCTAAACCCCATTATAAAAATAAATTACTTTTAAAAACCCATGAAACAAAGACAGGGAAAGACAGAGAAATTCTTACACAATTCGTTCAGGGGCTGTGATGCCACCTGGATTTACCATATCTAGACCCACAGCTGGATGAGACATAAGGGTGGACACTCTTGGGGCTGAGAGGTTTGGTGAGGTTGGGTGAGCAAACGCAGACCCTTTAAAGTAATACTGCGTGCTACCCATCGCATGGGTCCCAAATCTCCAGGTTCAAGGGCATCTTCCTACATCGAAAACATGCATGAGAAACCCAGAAGATGGTACACCGTGTGATGGGGAAAGGTTTCTAAAACGCACCTCATTTCTCATCTCCTTGTGCTCGGGTTCGCCATTCCAGCCACTTTACTAGCAATCTCCCTACTTGGAGCATCAGCACCTTTAACCTCCTGTTCCGTACAGGTTGCAATTTGTCCTGAGGATGAACGGGAAGACGGGGAACCAATGAGAGACTAGCTCTTGGTGTTGGGACAGGCACAGGTCACTCTATTTTCCCATCAGGAAGAAGATTTAACCACAGGCTCAGCCTGCCCCCCGGAACCAGAACAGGGCCTGAAGCCATCCTGCGCTTTTGCGGCCAGCTCCCAAAAAAGCGACTTGTAAAATGGAGCTTCAGGGCACTGCAATTCACAAACCTGCAGAGTTATAAATGATAACTCTCGTCCACAAATATATTGAGGGAAGGCAAAGAAGAGGATTTGAAATCAAGGCAGAATTGCAGGAAACAGATTTCAGGAGGTAGATTCGAATCGCCTTTAAAGCACATGAAAAGCGGCAAAACGTTGACAATGATGCCCTTGGCCAAAAAGGGCGTATGCGTTTTTTCCTGAATATATTCAGGAAAAAACGCATACGCCCTTTTTGGCCAACCAAGCAACCTGGAAAGGCAAATCAGCGCTACAAAGAAGTCTCGCTTCTCATCGGTCAAAAGGGCCATGCTGAAAAAAGTGTCAAAACCAGAAATGCAGGACAGGCCATGGAGAAATGGGAGCCTTGCTACACTGATGGGCGGGATGTAAATCGCCAACAGCCACTCTGGAGAAGTGTACGGTGTGTCCTGAAACATCTAAAAAACACAGCTTAGAGAGCATAGGGCACTTCCACTCATGGGGGGATAAAGTGGGAAAATTGAAAATCAGCAAGACACAAGCACCCCAAAGTTTAGGGCTGCTCTGTTGACAAAGACCTCCACTTCATTCCACCTTAAATATCCCAGGAAAGCGAAAAATGGATAAAAAAGTTGTGGTCCTTATGTACAATGGAATATCACTCAGCCATGAAATCAATGTCATAAGGCTAGTAGCAGCATGATGAGTGGATTTAGGTAAGACGATTCTAAGTGAAATAAGTCACACAGAAAAGGACACTTCTCATAAGGTGTCACTTATAGAGGGAATGTAAAAACCGTTACACTTGAACTGAATTACAAAACAGAACAGAGTCACACATGCAGAAAACACACTATGGCTGCTTAACGGGAAAGGTGAGGTGGGGTGATACATAAAACAAGAGTTTCAAATTAGCTCAGATACCGTTCCATAAACCCAATATGTAATAGACAAGACCTACTCCTTGCTCAGAGAACTGGACTCAACACGCCCGATTCACCGCACAAGAATATATCTGACTAGTAATAATCTTAAAACCTATGTATTGATATCTCTCTGTTAGTGTGTCAAGTGGGTGTAAAGCGGCATAAACACAGCCGTGAAAAGCAGCTAAACCCCATTATAAAAATAAATTACTTTTAAAAACCCATGAAACAAAGACAGGGAAAGACAGAGAAATTCTTACACAATTCGTTCAGGGGCTGTGATGCAACCTGGATTGACCATATCTAGACCCACAGCTGGATGAGACATAAGGGTGGACACTCTTGGGGCTGAGAGGTTTGGTGAGGTTGGGTGAGCAAACGCAGACCCTTTAAAGTAATACTGCGTGCTACCCATCGCATGGGTCCCAAATCTCCAGGTTCAAGGGCATCTTCCTACATCGAAAACATGCATGAGAAACCCAGAAGATGGTACACCATGTGATGGGGAAAGGTTTCTAAAACGCACCTCATTTCTCATCTCCTTGTGCTCGGGTTCGCCATTCCAGCCACTTTACTAGCAATCTCCCTACTTGGAGCATCAGCACCTTTAACCTCCTGTTCCGTACAGGTTGCAATTTGTCCTGAGGATGAACGGGAAGATGGGGAACCAATGAGAGACTAGCTCTTGGTGTTGGGACAGGCACAGGTCACTCTATTTTCCCATCAGGAAGAAGAATTAACCACAGGCTCAGCCTGCCCCCCGGAACCAGAACAGGGCCTGAAGCCATCCTGCGCTTTTGCGGCCAGCTCCCAAAAAAGCGACTTGTAAAATGGAGCTTCAGGGCACTGCAATTCACAAACCTGCAGAGTTATAAATGATAACTCTCGTCCACAAATATATTGAGGGAAGGCAAAGAAGAGGATTTGAAATCAAGGCAGAATTGCAGGAAACAGATTTCAGGAGGTAGATTCGAATCGCCTTTAAAGCACATGAAAAGCGGCAAAACGTTGACAATGATGCCCTTGGCCAAAAAGGGCGTATGCCTTTTTTCCTGAATATATTCAGAAAAAAACGCATACGCCCTTTTTGGCCAACCAAGCAACCTGGAAAGGCAAATCAGCGCTACAAAGAAGTCTCGCTTCCCATCGGTCAAAAGGGCCATGCTGAAAAAAGTGTCAAAACCAGAAATGCAGGACAGGCCATGGAATAATGGGGGCCTTGCTACACTGATGGGCGGGATGTAAATTGCCAACAGCCACTCTGGAGAAGTGTACGGTGTGTCCTGAAACATCTAAAAAACACAGCTTAGAGAGCATAGGGCACTTCCACTCATGGGGGGATAAAGTGGGAAAATTGAAAATCAGCAAGACACAAGCACCCCAAAGTTTAGGGCTGCTCTGTTGACAAGGACCTCCACTTCATTCCACCTTAAATATCCCAGGAAAGCGAAAAATGGATAAAAAAGTTGTGGTCCTTATGTACAATGGAATATCACTCAGCCATGAAATCAATGTCATAAGGCTAGTAGCAGCATGATGAGTGGATTTAGGTAAGACGATTCTAAGTGAAATAAGTCACACAGAAAAGGACACTTCTCATAAGGTGTCACTTATAGAGGGAATGTAAAAACCTTTACACTTGAACTGAATTACAAAACAGAACAGAGTCACACATGCAGAAAACACACTATGGCTGCTTAACGGGAAAGGTGAGGTGGGGTGATACATAAAACAAGAGTTTCAAATTAGCTCAGATACCGTTCCATAAACCCAATATGTAATAGACAAGACCTACTCCTTGCTCAGAGAACTGGACTCAACACGCCCGATTCACCGCACAAGAATATATCTGACTAGTAATAATCTTAAAACCTATGTATTGATATCTCTCTGTTAGTGTGTCAAGTGGGTGTAAAGCGGCATAAACACAGCCGTGAAAAGCAGCTAAACCCCATTATAAAAATAAATTACTTTTAAAAACCCATGAAACAAAGACAGGGAAAGACAGAGAAATTCTTACACAATTCGTTCAGGGGCTGTGATGCAACCTGGATTGACCATATCTAGACCCACAGCTGGATCAGACATAAGGGTGGACACTCTTGGGGCTGAGAGGTTTGGTGAGGTTGGGTGAGCAAACGCAGACCCTTTAAAGTAATACTGCGTGCTACCCATCGCATGGGTCCCAAATCTCCAGGTTCAAGGGCATCTTCCTACATCGAAAACATGCATGAGAAACCCAGAAGATGGTACACCGTGTGATGGGGAAAGGTTTCTAAAACGCACCTCATTTCTCATCTCCTTGTGCTCGGGTTCGCCATTCCAGCCACTTTACTAGCAATCTCCCTACTTGGAGCATCAGCACCTTTAACCTCCTGTTCCGTACAGGTTGCAATTTGTCCTGAGGATGAACCGGAAGACGGGGAACCAATGAGAGACTAGCTCTTGGTGTTGGGACAGGCACAGGTCACTCTATTTTCCCATCAGGAAGAAGAATTAACCACAGGCTCAGCCTGCCCCCCGGAATCAGAACAGGGCCTGAAGCCATCCTGCGCTTTTGCGGCCAGCTCTCAAAAAAGCGACTTGTAAAATGGAGCTTCAGGGCACTGCAATTCACAAACCTGCAGAGTTATAAATGATAACTCTCGTCCACAAATATATTGAGGGAAGGCAAAGAAGAGGATTTGAAATCAAGGCAGAATTGCAGGAAACAGATTTCAGGAGGTAGATTCGAATCGCCTTTAAAGCACATGAAAAGCGGCAAAACGTTGACAATGATGCCCTTGGCCAAAAAGGGCGTATGCGTTTTTTCCTGAATATATTCAGGAAAAAACGCATACGCCCTTTTTGGCCAACCAAGCAACCTGGAAAGGCAAATCAGCGCTACAAAGAAGTCTCGCTTCCCATCGGTCAAAAGGGCCATGCTGAAAAAAGTGTCAAAACCAGAAATGCAGGACAGGCCATGGAGGAATCGGAGCCTTGCTACACTGATGGGCGGGATGTAAATCGCCAACAGCCACTCTGGAGAAGTGTACGGTGTGTCCTGAAACATCTAAAAAACACAGCTTAGAGAGCATAGGGCACTTCCACGCATGGGGGGATAAAGTGGGAAAATTGAAAATCAGCAAGACACAAGCACCCCAAAGTTTAGGGCTGCTCTGTTGACAAGGACCTCCACTTCATTCCACCTTAAATATCCCAGGAAAGCGAAAAATGGATCAAAAAGTTGTGGTCCTTATGTACAATGGAATATCACTCAGCCATGAAATCAATGTCATAAGGCTAGTAGCAGCATGATGAGTGGATTTAGGTAAGACGATTCTAAGTGAAATAAGTCACACAGAAAAGGACACTTCTCATAAGGTGTCACTTATAGAGGGAATGTAAAAACCTTTACACTTGAACTGAATTACAAAACAGAACAGAGTCACACATGCAGAAAACACACTATGGCTGCTTAACGGGAAAGGTGAGGTGGGGTGATACATAAAACAAGAGTTTCAAATTAGCTCAGATACCGTTCCATAAACCCAATATGTAATAGACAAGACCTACTCCTTGCTCAGAGAACTGGACTCAACACGCCCGATTCAACGCACAAGAATATATCTGACTAGTAATAATCTTAAAACCTATGTATTGATATCTCTCTGTTAGTGTGTCAAGTGGGTGTAAAGCGGCATAAACACAGCCGTGAAAAGCAGCTAAACCCCATTATAAAAATAAATTACTTTTAAAAACCCATGAAACAAAGACAGGGAAAGAGAGAGAAATTCTTACACAATTCGTTCAGGGGCTGAGATGCAACCTGGATTGACCATATCTAGACCCACAGCTGGATGAGACATAAGGGTGGACACTCTTGGGGCTGAGAGGTTTGGTGAGGTTGGGTGAGCAAACGCAGACCCTTTAAAGTAATACTGCGTGCTACCCATCGCATGGGTCCCAAATCTCCAGGTTCAAGGGTATCTTCCTACATCGAAAACATGCATGAGAAACCCAGAAGATGGTACACCGTGTGATGGGGAAAGGTTTCTAAAACGCACCTCATTTCTCATCTCCTTGTGCTCGGGTTCGCCATTCCAGCCACTTTACTAGCAATCTCCCTACTTGGAGCATCAGCACCTTTAACCTCCTGTTCCGTACAGGTTGCAATTGGTCTTGAGGATGAACGGGAAGACGGGGAACCAATGAGAGATTAGCTCTTGGTGTTGGGACAGGCACAGGTCACTCTATTTTCCCATCAGGAAGAAGAATTCACCACAGGCTCAGCCTGCCCCCCGGAACCAGAACAGGGCCTGAAGCCATCCTGCGCTTTTGCGGCCAGCTCCCAAAAAAGCGACTTGTAAAATGGAGCTTCAGGGCACTGCAATTCACAAACCTGCAGAGTTATAAATGATAACTCTCGTCCACAAATATATTGAGGGAAGGCAAAGAAGAGGATTTGAAATCACGGCAGAATTGCAGGAAACAGATTTCAGGAGGTAGATTCGAATCGCCTTTAAAGCACATGAAAAGCGGCAAAACGTTGACAATGATGCCCTTGGCCAAAAAGGGCGTATGAGTTTTTTCCTGAATATATTCAGGAAAAAACTCATACGCCCTTTTTGGCCAACCAAGCAACCTGGAAAGGCAAATCAGCGCTACAAAGAAGTCTCGCTTCCCATCGGTCAAAAGGGCCATGCTGAAAAAAGTGACAAAACCAGAAATGCAGGACAGGCCATGGAGGAATCGGAGCCTTGCTACACTGATGGGCGGGATGTAAATTGCCAACAGCCACTCTGGAGAAGTGTACGGTGTGTCCTGAAACATCTAAAAAACACAGCTTAGAGAGCATAGGGCACTTCCACGCATGGGGGGATAAAGTGGGAAAATTGAAAATCAGCAAGACACAAGCACCCCAAAGTTTAGGGCTGCTCTGTTGACAAGGACCTCCACTTCATTCCACCTTAAATATCCCAGGAAAGCGAAAAATGGATCAAAAATTTGTGGTCCTTATGTACAATGGAATATCACTCAGCCATGAAATCAATGTCATAAGGCTAGTAGCAGCATGATGAGTGGATTTAGGTAAGACGATTCTAAGTGAAATAAGTCACACAGAAAAGGACACTTCTCATAAGGTGTCACTTATAGAGGGAATGTAAAAACCTTTACACTTGAACTGAATTACAAAACAGAACAGAGTCACACATGCAGAAAACACACTATGGCTGCTTAACGGGAAAGGTGAGGTGGGGTGATACATAAAACAAGAGTTTCAAATTAGCTCAGATACCGTTCCATAAACCCAATATGTAATAGACAAGACCTACTCCTTGCTCAGAGAACTGGACTCAACACGCCCGATTCACCGCACAAGAATATATCTGACTAGTAATAATCTTAAAACCTATGTATTGATATCTCTCTGTTAGTGTGTCAAGTGGGTGTAAAGCGGCATAAACACAGCCGTGAAAAGCAGCTAAACCCCATTATAAAAATAAATCACTTTTAAAAACCCATGAAACAAAGACAGGGAAAGAGAGAGAAATTCTTACACAATTCGTTCAGGGGCTGTGATGCAACCTGGATTGACCATATCTAGACCCACAGCTGGATGAGACATAAGGGTGGACACTCTTGGGGCTGAGAGGTTTGGTGAGGTTGGGTGAGCAAATGCAGACCCTTTAAAGTAATACTGCGTGCTACCCATCACATGGGTCCCAAATCTCCAGGTTCAAGGGCATCTTCCTACATCGAAAACATGCATGAGAAACCCAGAAGATGGTACACCGTGTGATGGGGAAAGGTTTCTAAAACGCACCTCATTTCTCATCTCCTTGTGCTCGGGTTCGCCATTCCAGCCACTTTACTAGCAATCTCCCTACTTGGAGCCTCAGCACCTTTAACCTCCTGTTCCGTACAGGTTGCAATTTTTCCTGAGGATGAACGGGAAGACGGGGAACCAATGAGAGACTAGCTCTTGGTGTTGGGACAGGCACAGGTCACTCTATTTTCCCATCAGGAAGAAGAATTAACCACAGGCTCAGCCTGCCCCCCGGAACCAGAACAGGGCCTGAAGCCATCCTGCGCTTTTGCGGCCAGCTCCCAAAAAAGCGACTTGTAAAATGGAGCTTCAGGGCACTGCAATTCACAAACCTGCAGAGTTATAAATGATAACTCTCGTCCACAAATATATTGAGGGAAGGCAAAGAAGAGGATTTGAAATCACGGCAGAATTGCAGGAAACAGATTTCAGGAGGTAGATTCGAATCGCCTTTAAAGCACATGAAAAGCGGCAAAACGTTGACAATGATGCCCTTTGCCAAAAAGGGCGTATGCGTTTTTTCCTGAATATATTCAGGAAAAAACGCATACGCCCTTTTTGGCCAACCAAGCAACCTGGAAAGGCAAATCAGCGCTACAAAGAAGTCTCGCTTCCCATCGGTCAAAAGGGCCATGCTGAAAAAAGTGTCAAAACCAGAAATGCAGGACAGGCCATGGAATAATGGGAGCCTTGCTACACTGATGGGCGGGATGTAAATTGCCAACAGCCACTCTGGAGAAGTGTACGGTGTGTCCTGAAACATCTAAAAAACACAGCTTAGAGAGCATAGGGCACTTCCACTCATGGGGGGATAAAGTGGGAAAATTGAAAATCAGCAAGACACAAGCACCCCAAAATTTAGGGCTGCTGTGTTGACAAAGACCTCCACTTCATTCCACCTTAAATATCCCAGGAAAGCGAAAAATGGATAAAAAAGTTGTGGTCCTTATGTACAATGGAATATCACTCAGCCATGAAATCAATGTCATAAGGCTAGTAGCAGCATGATGAGTGGATTTAGGTAAGACGATTCTAAGTGAAATAAGTCACACAGAAAAGGACACTTCTCATAAGGTGTCACTTATAGAGGGAATGTAAAAACCGTTACACTTGAACTGAATTACAAAACAGAACAGAGTCACACATGCAGAAAACACACTATGGCTGCTTAACGGGAAAGGTGAGGTGGGGTGATACATAAAACAAGAGTTTCAAATTAGCTCAGATACCGTTCCATAAACCCAATATGTAATAGACAAGACCTACTCCTTGCTCAGAGAACTGGACTCAACACGCCCGATTCACCGCACAAGAATATATCTGACTAGTAATAATCTTAAAACCTATGTATTGATATCTCTCTGTTAGTGTGTCAAGTGGGTGTAAAGCGGCATAAACACAGCCGTGAAAAGCAGCTAAACCCCATTATAAAAATAAATTACTTTTAAAAACCCATGAAACAAAGACAGGGAAAGACAGAGAAATTCTTACACAATTCGTTCAGGGGCTGTGATTCAACCTGGATTGACCATATCTAGACCCACAGCTGGATGAGACATAAGGGTGGACACTCTTGGGGCTGAGAGGTTTGGTGAGGTTGGGTGAGCAAACGCAGACCCTTTAAAGTAATACTGCGTGCTACCCATCGCATGGGTCCCAAATCTCCAGGTTCAAGGGCATCTTCCTACATCGAAAACATGCATGAGAAACCCAGAAGATGGTACACCGTGTGATGGGGAAAGGTTTCTAAAACGCACCTCATTTCTCATCTCCTTGTGCTCGGGTTCGCCATTCCAGCCACTTTACTAGCAATCTCCCTACTTGGAGCATCAGCACCTTTAACCTCCTGTTCCGTACAGGTTGCAATTTGTCCTGAGGATGAACGGGAAGACGGGGAACCAATGAGAGACTAGCTCTTGGTGTTGGGACAGGCACAGGTCACTCTATTTTCCCATCAGGAAGAAGAATTAACCACAGGCTCAGCCTGCCCCCCGGAACCAGAACAGGGCCTGAAGCCATCCTGCGCTTTTGCGGCCAGCTCCCAAAAAAGCGACTTGTAAAATGGAGCTTCAGGGCACTGCAATTCACAAACCTGCAGAGTTATAAATGATAACTCTCGTCCACAAATATATTGAGGGAAGGCAAAGAAGAGGATTTGAAATCACGGCAGTATTGCAGGAAACAGATTTCAGGAGGTAGATTCGAATCGCCTTTAAAGCACATGAAAAGCGGCAAAACGTTGACAATGATGCCCTTTGCCAAAAAGGGCGTATGCGTTTTTTCCTGAATATATTCAGGAAAAAACGCATACGCCCTTTTTGGCCAACCAAGCAACCTGGAAAGGCAAATCAGCGCTACAAAGAAGTCTCGCTTCCCATCGGTCAAAAGGGCCATGCTGAAAAAAGTGTCAAAACCAGAAATGCAGGACAGGCCATGGAATAATGGGAGCCTTGCTACACTGATGGGCGGGATGTAAATTGCCAACAGCCACTCTGGAGAAGTGTACGGTGTGTCCTGAAACATCTAAAAAACACAGCTTAGAGAGCATAGGGCACTTCCACTCATGGGGGGATAAAGTGGGAAAATTGAAAATCAGCAAGACACAAGCACCCCAAAATTTAGGGCTGCTGTGTTGACAAAGACCTCCACTTCATTCCACCTTAAATATCCCAGGAAAGCGAAAAATGGATAAAAAAGTTGTGGTCCTTATGTACAATGGAATATCACTCAGCCATGAAATCAATGTCATAAGGCTAGTAGCAGCATGATGAGTGGATTTAGGTAAGACGATTCTAAGTGAAATAAGTCACACAGAAAAGGACACTTCTCATAAGGTGTCACTTATAGAGGGAATGTAAAAACCGTTACACTTGAACTGAATTACAAAACAGAACAGAGTCACACATGCAGAAAACACACTATGGCTGCTTAACGGGAAAGGTGAGGTGGGGTGATACATAAAACAAGAGTTTCAAATTAGCTCAGATACCGTTCCATAAACCCAATATGTAATAGACAAGACCTACTCCTTGCTCAGAGAACTGGCCTCAACACGCCCGATTCACCGCACAAGAATATATCTGACTAGTAATAATCTTAAAACCTATGTATTGATATCTCTCTGTTAGTGTGTCAAGTGGGTGTAAAGCGGCATAAACACAGCCGTGAAAAGCAGCTAAACCCCATTATAAAAATAAATTACTTTTAAAAACCCATGAAACAAAGACAGGGAAAGACAGAGAAATTCTTACACAATTCGTTCAGGGGCTGTGATTCAACCTGGATTGACCATATCTAGACCCACAGCTGGATGAGACATAAGGGTGGACACTCTTGGGGCTGAGAGGTTTGGTGAGGTTGGGTGAGCAAACGCAGACCCTTTAAAGTAATACTGCGTGCTACCCATCGCATGGGTCCCAAATCTCCAGGTTCAAGGGCATCTTCCTACATCGAAAACATGCATGAGAAACCCAGAAGATGGTACACCGTGTGATGGGGAAAGGTTTCTAAAACGCACCTCATTTCTCATCTCCTTGTGCTCGGGTTCGCCATTCCAGCCACTTTACTAGCAATCTCCCTACTTGGAGCATCAGCACCTTTAACCTCCTGTTCCGTACAGGTTGCAATTTGTCCTGAGGATGAACCGGAAGACGGGGAACCAATGAGAGACTAGCTCTTGGTGTTGGGACAGGCACAGGTCACTCTATTTTCCCATCAGGAAGAAGAATTAACCACAGGCTCAGCCTGCCCCCCGGAATCAGAACAGGGCCTGAAGCCATCCTGCGCTTTTGCGGCCAGCTCTCAAAAAAGCGACTTGTAAAATGGAGCTTCAGGGCACTGCAATTCACAAACCTGCAGAGTTATAAATGATAACTCTCGTCCACAAATATATTGAGGGAAGGCAAAGAAGAGGATTTGAAATCAAGGCAGAATTGCAGGAAACAGATTTCAGGAGGTAGATTCGAATCGCCTTTAAAGCACATGAAAAGCGGCAAAACGTTGACAATGATGCCCTTGGCCAAAAAGGGCGTATGAGTTTTTTCCTGAATATATTCAGGAAAAAACGCATACGCCCTTTTTGGCCAACCAAGCAACCTGGAAAGGCAAATCAGCGCTACAAAGAAGTCTCGCTTCCCATCGGTCAAAAGGGCCATGCTGAAAAAAGTGTCAAAACCAGAAATGCAGGACAGGCCATGGAGGAATCGGAGCCTTGCTACACTGATGGGCGGGATGTAAATCGCCAACAGCCACTCTGGAGAAGTGTACGGTGTGTCCTGAAACATCTAAAAAACACAGCTTAGAGAGCATAGGGCACTTCCACGCATGGGGGGATAAAGTGGGAAAATTGAAAATCAGCAAGACACAAGCACCCCAAAGTTTAGGGCTGCTCTGTTGACAAGGACCTCCACTTCATTCCACCTTAAATATCCCAGGAAAGCGAAAAATGGATCAAAAAGTTGTGGTCCTTATGTACAATGGAATATCACTCAGCCATGAAATCAATGTCATAAGGCTAGTAGCAGCATGATGAGTGGATTTAGGTAAGACGATTCTAAGTGAAATAAGTCACACAGAAAAGGACACTTCTCATAAGGTGTCACTTATAGAGGGAATGTAAAAACCTTTACACTTGAACTGAATTACAAAACAGAACAGAGTCACACATGCAGAAAACACACTATGGCTGCTTAACGGGAAAGGTGAGGTGGGGTGATACATAAAACAAGAGTTTCAAATTAGCTCAGATACCGTTCCATAAACCCAATATGTAATAGACAAGACCTACTCCTTGCTCAGAGAACTGGACTCAACACGCCCGATTCACCGCACAAGAATATATCTGACTAGTAATAATCTTAAAACCTATGTATTGATATCTCTCTGTTAGTGTGTCAAGTGGGTGTAAAGCGGCATAAACACAGCCGTGAAAAGCAGCTAAACCCCATTATAAAAATAAATTACTTTTAAAAACCCATGAAACAAAGACAGGGAAAGAGAGAGAAATTCTTACACAATTCGTTCAGGGGCTGAGATGCAACCTGGATTGACCATATCTAGACCCACAGCTGGATGAGACATAAGGGTGGACACTCTTGGGGCTGAGAGGTTTGGTGAGGTTGGGTGAGCAAACGCAGACCCTTTAAAGTAATACTGCGTGCTACCCATCGCATGGGTCCCAAATCTCCAGGTTCAAGGGTATCTTCCTACATCGAAAACATGCATGAGAAACCCAGAAGATGGTACACCGTGTGATGGGGAAAGGTTTCTAAAACGCACCTCATTTCTCATCTCCTTGTGCTCGGGTTCGCCATTCCAGCCACTTTACTAGCAATCTCCCTACTTGGAGCATCAGCACCTTTAACCTCCTGTTCCGTACAGGTTGCAATTTGTCCTGAGGATGAACGGGAAGACGGGGAACCAATGAGAGACTAGCTCTTGGTGTTGGGACAGGCACAGGTCACTCTATTTTCCCATCAGGAAGAAGAATTAACCACAGGCTCAGCCTGCCCCCCGGAACCAGAACAGGGCCTGAAGCCATCCCGCGCTTTTGCGGCCAGCTCCCAAAAAAGCGACTTGTAAAATGGAGCTTCAGGGCACTGCAATTCACAAACCTGCAGAGTTATAAATGATAACTCTCGTACACAAATATATTGAGGGAAGGCAAAGAAGAGGATTTGAAATCACGGCAGAATTGCAGGAAACAGATTTCAGGAGGTAGATTCGAATCGCCTTTAAAGCACATGAAAAGCGGCAAAACGTTGACAATGATGCCCTTGGCCAAAAAGGGCGTATGAGTTTTTTCCTGAATATATTCAGGAAAAAACGCATACGCCCTTTTTGGCCAACCAAGCAACCTGGAAAGGCAAATCAGCGCTACAAAGAAGTCTCGCTTCCCATCGGTCAAAAGGGCCATGCTGAAAAAAGTGTCAAAACCAGAAATGCAGGACAGGCCATGGAGGAATCGGAGCCTTGCTACACTGATGGGCGGGATGTAAATTGCCAACAGCCACTCTGGAGAAGTGTACGGTGTGTCCTGAAACATCTAAAAAACACAGCTTAGAGAGCATAGGGCACTTCCACGCATGGGGGGATAAAGTGGGAAAATTGAAAATCAGCAAGACACAAGCACCCCAAAGTTTAGGGCTGCTCTGTTGACAAGGACCTCCACTTCATTCCACCTTAAATATCCCAGGAAAGCGAAAAATGGATCAAAAATTTGTGTTCCTTATGTACAATGGAATATCACTCAGCCATGAAATCAATGTCATAAGGCTAGTAGCAGCATGATGAGTGGATTTAGGTAAGACGATTCTAAGTGAAATAAGTCACACAGAAAAGGACACTTCTCATAAGGTGTCACTTATAGAGGGAATGTAAAAACCTTTACACTTGAACTGAATTACAAAACAGAACAGAGTCACACATGCAGAAAACACACTATGGCTGCTTAACGGGAAAGGTGAGGTGGGGTGATACATAAAACAAGAGTTTCAAATTAGCTCAGATACCGTTCCATAAACCCAATATGTAATAGACAAGACCTACTCCTTGCTCAGAGAACTGGACTCAACACGCCCGATTCACCGCACAAGAATATATCTGACTAGTAATAATCTTAAAACCTATGTATTGATATCTCTCTGTTAGTGTGTCAAGTGGGTGTAAAGCGGCATAAACACAGCCGTGAAAAGCAGCTAAACCCCATTATAAAAATAAATTACTTTTAAAAACCCATGAAACAAAGACAGGGAAAGAGAGAGAAATTCTTACACAATTCGTTCAGGGGCTGTGATGCAACCTGGATTGACCATATCTAGACCCACAGCTGGATGAGACATAAGGGTGGACACTCTTGGGGCTGAGAGGTTTGGTGAGGTTGGGTGAGCAAACGCAGACCCTTTAAAGTAATACTGCGTGCTACCCATCACATGGGTCCCAAATCTCCAGGTTCAAGGGCATCTTCCTACATCGAAAACATGCATGAGAAACCCAGAAGATGGTACACCGTGTGATGGGGAAAGGTTTCTAAAACGCACCTCATTTCTCATCTCCTTGTGCTCGGGTTCGCCATTCCAGCCACTTTACTAGCAATCTCCCTACTTGGAGCCTCAGCACCTTTAACCTCCTGTTCCGTACAGGTTGCAATTTTTCCTGAGGATGAACGGGAAGACGGGGAACCAATGAGAGACTAGCTCTTGGTGTTGGGACAGGCACAGGTCACTCTATTTTCCCATCAGGAAGAAGAATTAACCACAGGCTCAGCCTGCCCCCCGGAACCAGAACAGGGCCTGAAGCCATCCTGCGCTTTTGCGGCCAGCTCCCAAAAAAGCGACTTGTAAAATGGAGCTTCAGGGCACTGCAATTCACAAACCTGCAGAGTTATAAATGATAACTCTCGTCCACAAATATATTGAGGGAAGGCAAAGAAGAGGATTTGAAATCAAGGCAGAATTGCAGGAAACAGATTTCAGGAGGTAGATTCGAATCGCCTTTAAAGCACATGAAAAGCGGCAAAACGTTGACAATGATGTCCTTGGCCAAAAAGGGCGTATGCGTTTTTTCCTGAATATATTCAGGAAAAAACTCATACGCCCTTTTTGGCCAACCAAGCAACCTGGAAAGGCAAATCAGCGCTACAAAGAAGTCTCGCTTCCCATCGGTCAAAAGGGCCATGCTGAAAAAAGTGTCAAAACCAGAAATGCAGGACAGGCCATGGAGGAATCGGAGCCTTGCTACACTGATGGGCGGGATGTAAATCGCCAACAGCCACTCTGGAGAAGTGTACGGTGTGTCCTGAAACATCTAAAAAACACAGCTTAGAGAGCATAGGGCACTTCCACGCATGGGGGGATAAAGTGGGAAAATTGAAAATCAGCAAGACACAAGCACCCCAAAGTTTAGGGCTGCTCTGTTGACAAGGACCTCCACTTCATTCCACCTTAAATATCCCAGGAAAGCGAAAAATGGATCAAAAATTTGTGTTCCTTATGTACAATGGAATATCACTCAGCCATGAAATCAATGTCATAAGGCTAGTAGCAGCATGATGAGTGGATTTAGGTAAGACGATTCTAAGTGAAATAAGTCACACAGAAAAGGACACTTCTCATAAGGTGTCACTTATAGAGGGAATGTAAAAACCTTTACACTTGAACTGAATTACAAAACAGAACAGAGTCACACATGCAGAAAACACACTATGGCTGCTTAACGGGAAAGGTGAGGTGGGGTGATACATAAAACAAGAGTTTCAAATTAGCTCAGATACCGTTCCATAAACCCAATATGTAATAGACAAGACCTACTCCTTGCTCAGAGAACTGGACTCAACACGCCCGATTCACCGCACAAGAATATATCTGACTAGTAATAATCTTAAAACCTATGTATTGATATCTCTCTGTTAGTGTGTCAAGTGGGTGTAAAGCGGCATAAACACAGCCGTGAAAAGCAGCTAAACCCCATTATAAAAATAAATTACTTTTAAAAACCCATGAAACAAAGACAGGGAAAGACAGAGAAATTCTTACACAATTCGTTCAGGGGCTGTGATGCAACCTGGATTGACCATATCTAGACCCACAGCGGGATGAGACATAAGGGTGGACACTCTTGGGGCTGAGAGGTTTGGTGAGGTTGGGTGAGCAAATGCAGACCCTTTAAAGTAATACTGCGTGCTACCCATCGCATGGGTCCCAAATCTCCAGGTTCAAGGGCATCTTCCTACATCGAAAACATGCATGAGAAACCCAGAAGATGGTACACCGTGTGATGGGGAAAGGTTTCTAAAACGCACCTCATTTCTCATCTCCTTGTGCTCGGGTTCGCCATTCCAGCCACTTTACTAGCAATCTCCCTACTTGGAGCCTCAGCACCTTTAACCTCCTGTTCCGTACAGGTTGCAATTTTTCCTGAGGATGAACGGGAAGACGGGGAACCAATGAGAGACTAGCTCTTGGTGTTGGGACAGGCACAGGTCACTCTATTTTCCCATCAGGAAGAAGAATTAACCACAGGCTCAGCCTGCCCCCCGGAACCAGAACAGGGCCTGAAGCCATCCTGCGCTTTTGCGGCCAGCTCCCAAAAAAGCGACTTGTAAAATGGAGCTTCAGGGCACTGCAATTCACAAACCTGCAGAGTTATAAATGATAACTCTCGTCCACAAATATATTGAGGGAAGGCAAAGAAGAGGATTTGAAATCAAGGCAGAATTGCAGGAAACAGATTTCAGGAGGTAGATTCGAATCGCCTTTAAAGCACATGAAAAGCGGCAAAACGTTGACAATGATGTCCTTGGCCAAAAAGGGCGTATGCGTTTTTTCCTGAATATATTCAGGAAAAAACGCATACGCCCTTTTTGGCCAACCAAGCAACCTGGAAAGGCAAATCAGCGCTACAAAGAAGTCTCGCTTCCCATCGGTCAAAAGGGCCATGCTGAAAAAAGTGTCAAAACCAGAAATGCAGGACAGGCCATGGAATAATGGGAGCCTTGCTACACTGATGGGCGGGATGTAAATTGCCAACAGCCACTCTGGAGAAGTGTACGGTGTGTCCTGAAACATCTAAAAAACACAGCTTAGAGTGCTTAGGGCACTTCCACTCATGGGGGGATAAAGTGGGAAAATTGAAAATCAGCAAGACACAAGCACCCCAAAGTTTAGGGCTGCTCTGTTGACAAGGACCTCCACTTCATTCCACCTTAAATATCCCAGGAAAGCGAAAAATGGATAAAAAAGTTGTGGTCCTTATGTACAATGGAATATCACTCAGCCATGAAATCAATGTCATAAGGCTAGTAGCAGCATGATGAGTGGATTTAGGTAAGACGATTCTAAGTGAAATAAGTCACACAGAAAAGGACACTTCTCATAAGGTGTCACTTATAGAGGGAATGTAAAAACCGTTACACTTGAACTGAATTACAAAACAGAACAGAGTCACACATGCAGAAAACACACTATGGCTGCTTAACGGGAAAGGTGAGGTGGGGTGATACATAAAACAAGAGTTTCAAATTAGCTCAGATACCGTTCCATAAACCCAATATGTAATAGACAAGACCTACTCCTTGCTCAGAGAACTGGACTCAACACGCCCGATTCACCGCACAAGAATATATCTGACTAGTAATAATCTTAAAACCTATGTATTGATATCTCTCTGTTAGTGTGTCAAGTGGGTGTAAAGCGGCATAAACACAGCCGTGAAAAGCAGCTAAACCCCATTATAAAAATAAATTACTTTTAAAAACCCATGAAACAAAGACAGGGAAAGACAGAGAAATTCTTACACAATTCGTTCAGGGGCTGTGATGCAACCTGGATTGACCATATCTAGACCCACAGCTGGATGAGACATAAGGGTGGACACTCTTGGGGCTGAGAGGTTTGGTGAGGTTGGGTGAGCAAACGCAGACCCTTTAAAGTAATACTGCGTGCTACCCATCGCATGGGTCCCAAATCTCCAGGTTCAAGGGCATCTTCCTACATCGAAAACATGCATGAGAAACCCAGAAGATGGTACACCGTGTGATGGGGAAAGGTTTCTAAAACGCACCTCATTTCTCATCTCCTTGTGCTCGGGTTCGCCATTCCAGCCACTTTACTAGCAATCTCCCTACTTGGAGCATCAGCACCTTTAACCTCCTGTTCCGTACAGGTTGCAATTTGTCCTGAGGATGAACGGGAAGACGGGGAACCAATGAGAGATTAGCTCTTGGTGTTGGGACAGGCACAGGTCACTCTATTTTCCCATCAGGAAGAAGAATTAACCACAGGCTCAGCCTGCCCCCCGGAACCAGAACAGGGCCTGAAGCCATCCTGCGCTTTTGCGGCCAGCTCCCAAAAAAGCGACTTGTAAAATGGAGCTTCAGGGCACTGCAATTCACAAACCTGCAGAGTTATAAATGATAACTCTCGTCCACAAATATATTGAGGGAAGGCAAAGAAGAGGATTTGAAATCAAGGCAGAATTGCAGGAAACAGATTTCAGGAGGTAGATTCGAATCGCCTTTAAAGCACATGAAAAGCGGCAAAACGTTGACAATGATGCCCTTGGCCAAAAAGGGCGTATGCGTTTTTTCCTGAATATATTCAGGAAAAAACGCATACGCCCTTTTTGGCCAACCAAGCAACCTGGAAAGGCAAATCAGCGCTACAAAGAAGTCTCGCTTCCCATCGGTCAAAAGGGCCATGCTGAAAAAAGTGTCAAAACCAGAAATGCAGGACAGGCCATGGAGGAATCGGAGCCTTGCTACACTGATGGGCGGGATGTAAATTGCCAACAGCCACTCTGGAGAAGTGTACGGTGTGTCCTGAAACATCTAAAAAACACAGCTTAGAGAGCATAGGGCACTTCCACGCATGGGGGGATAAAGTGGGAAAATTGAAAATCAGCAGGACACAAGCACCCCAAAGTTTAGGGCTGCTCTGTTGACAAGGACCTCCACTTCATTCCACCTTAAATATCCCAGGAATGCGAAAAATGGATCAAAAAGTTGTGGTCCTTATGTACAATGGAATATCACTCAGCCATGAAATCAATGTCATAAGGCTAGTAGCAGCATGATGAGTGGATTTAGGTAAGACGATTCTAAGTGAAATAAGTCACACAGAAAAGGACACTTCTCATAAGGTGTCACTTATAGAGGGAATGTAAAAACCTTTACACTTGAACTGAATTACAAAACAGAACAGAGTCACACATGCAGAAAACACACTATGGCTGCTTAACGGGAAAGGTGAGGTGGGGTGATACATAAAACAAGAGTTTCAAATTAGCTCAGATACCGTTCCATAAACCCAATATGTAATAGACAAGACCTACTCATTGCTCAGAGAACTGGACTCAACACGCCCGATTCACCGCACAAGAATATATCTGACTAGTAATAATCTTAAAACCTATGTATTGATATCTCTCTGTTAGTGTGTCAAGTGGGTGTAAAGCGGCATAAACACAGCCGTGAAAAGCAGCTAAACCCCATTATAAAAATAAATTACATTTAAAAACCCATGAAACAAAGACAGGGAAAGAGAGAGAAATTCTTACACAATTCGTTCAGGGGCTGTGATGCAACCTGGATTGACCATATCTAGACCCACAGATGGATGAGACATAAGGGTGGACACTCTTGGGGCTGAGAGGTTTGGTGAGGTTGGGTGAGCAAACGCAGACCCTTTAAAGTAATACTGCGTGCTACCCATCGCATGGGTCCCAAATCTCCAGGTTCAAGGGCATCTTCCTACATCGAAAACATGCATGAGAAACCCAGAAGATGGTACACCATGTGATGGGGAAAGGTTTCTAAAACGCACCTCATTTCTCATCCTCTTGTGCTCGGGTTCGCCATTCCAGCCACTTTACTAGCAATCTCCCTACTTGGAGCATCAGCACCTTTAACCTCCTGTTCCGTACAGGTTGCAATTTGTCCTGAGGATGCACGGGAAGACGGGGAACCAATGAGAGACTAGCTCTTGGTGTTGGGACAGGCACAGGTCACTCTATTTTCCCATCAGGAAGAAGAATTAACCACAGGCTCAGCCTGCCCCCCGGAACCAGAACAGGGCCTGAAGCCATCCTGCGCTTTTGCGGCCAGCTCCTAAAAAAGCAACTTGTAAAATGGAGCTTCAGGGCACTGCAATTCACAAACCTGCAGAGTTATAAATGATAACTCTCGTCCACAAATATATTGAGGGAAGGCAAAGAAGAGGATTTGAAATCAAGGCAGAATTGCAGGAAACAGATTTCAGGAGGTAGATTCGAATCGCCTTTAAAGCACATGAAAAGCGGCAAAACGTTGACAATGATGCCCTTGTCCAAAAAGGGCGTATGAGTTTTTTCCTGAATATATTCAGGAAAAAACGCATACGCACTTTTTGGCCAACCAAGCAACCTGGAAAGGCAAATCAGCGCTACAAAGAAGTCTCGCTTCCCATCGGTCAAAAGGGCCATGCTGAAAAAAGTGTCAAAACCAGAAATGCAGGACTGGCCATGGAGGAATCGGAGCCTTGCTACACTGATCGGCGGGATGTAAATTGCCAACAGCCACTCTGGAGAAGTGTACGGTGTGTCCTGAAACATCTAAAAAACACAGCTTAGAGAGCATAGGGCACTTCCACGCATGGGGGGATAAAGTGGGAAAATTGAAAATCAGCAAGACACAAGCACCCCAAAGTTTAGGGCTGCTCTGTTGACAAGGACCTCCACTTCATTCCACCTTAAATATCCCAGGAAAGCGAAAAATGGATAAAAAAGTTGTGGTCCTTATGTACAATGGAATATCACTCAGCCATGAAATCAATGTCATAAGGCTAGTAGCAGCATGATGAGTGGATTTAGGTAAGACGATTCTAAGTGAAATAAGTCACACAGAAAAGGACACTTCTCATAAGGTGTCACTTATAGAGGGAATGTAAAAACCGTTACACTTGAACTGAATTACAAAACAGAACAGAGTCACACATGCAGAAAACACACTATGGCTGCTTAACGGGAAAGGTGAGGTGGGGTGATACATAAAACAAGAGTTTCAAATTAGCTCAGATACCGTTCCATAAACCCAATATGTAATAGACAAGACCTACTCCTTGCTCAGAGAACTGGACTCAACACGCCCGATTCACCGCACAAGAATATATCTGACTAGTAATAATCTTAAAACCTATGTATTGATATCTCTCTGTTAGTGTGTCAAGTGGGTGTAAAGCGGCATAAACACAGCCGTGAAAAGCAGCTAAACCCCATTATAAAAATAAATTACTTTTAAAAACCCATGAAACAAAGACAGGGAAAGACAGAGAAATTCTTACACAATTCGTTCAGGGGCTGTGATGCAACCTGGATTGACCATATCTAGACCCACAGCTGGATCAGACATAAGGGTGGACACTCTTGGGGCTGAGAGGTTTGGTGAGGTTGGGTGAGCAAACGCAGACCCTTTAAAGTAATACTGCGTGCTACCCATCGCATGGGTCCCAAATCTCCAGGTTCAAGGGCATCTTCCTACATCGAAAACATGCATGAGAAACCCAGAAGATGGTACACCGTGTGATGGGGAAAGGTTTCTAAAACGCACCTCATTTCTCATCTCCTTGTGCTCGGGTTCGCCATTCCAGCCACTTTACTAGCAATCTCCCTACTTGGAGCATCAGCACCTTTAACCTCCTGTTCCGTACAGGTTGCAATTTGTCCTGAGGATGAACGGGAAGACGGGGAACCAATGAGAGATTAGCTCTTGGTGTTGGGACAGGCACAGGTCACTCTATTTTCCCATCAGGAAGAAGAATTAACCACAGGCTCAGCCTGCCCCCCGGAACCAGAACAGGGCCTGAAGCCATCCTGCGCTTTTGCGGCCAGCTCCCAAAAAAGCGACTTGTAAAATGGAGCTTCAGGGCACTGCAATTCACAAACCTGCAGAGTTATAAATGATAACTCTCGTCCACAAATATATTGAGGGAAGGCAAAGAAGAGGATTTGAAATCAAGGCAGAATTGCAGGAAACAGATTTCAGGAGGTAGATTCGAATCGCCTTTAAAGCACATGAAAAGCGGCAAAACGTTGACAATGATGCCCTTGGCCAAAAAGGGCGTATGCGTTTTTTCCTGAATATATTCAGGAAAAAACGCATACGCCCTTTTTGGCCAACCAAGCAACCTGGAAAGGCAAATCAGCGCTACAAAGAAGTCTCGCTTCCCATCGGTCAAAAGGGCCATGCTGAAAAAAGTGTCAAAACCAGAAATGCAGGACAGGCCATGGAGGAATCGGAGCCTTGCTACACTGATGGGCGGGATGTAAATTGCCAACAGCCACTCTGGAGAAGTGTACGGTGTGTCCTGAAACATCTAAAAAACACAGCTTAGAGAGCATAGGGCACTTCCACGCATGGGGGGATAAAGTGGGAAAATTGAAAATCAGCAGGACACAAGCACCCCAAAGTTTAGGGCTGCTCTGTTGACAAGGACCTCCACTTCATTCCACCTTAAATATCCCAGGAATGCGAAAAATGGATCAAAAAGTTGTGGTCCTTATGTACAATGGAATATCACTCAGCCATGAAATCAATGTCATAAGGCTAGTAGCAGCATGATGAGTGGATTTAGGTAAGACGATTCTAAGTGAAATAAGTCACACAGAAAAGGACACTTCTCATAAGGTGTCACTTATAGAGGGAATGTAAAAACCTTTACACTTGAACTGAATTACAAAACAGAACAGAGTCACACATGCAGAAAACACACTATGGCTGCTTAACGGGAAAGGTGAGGTGGGGTGATACATAAAACAAGAGTTTCAAATTAGCTCAGATACCGTTCCATAAACCCAATATGTAATAGACAAGACCTACTCATTGCTCAGAGAACTGGACTCAACACGCCCGATTCACCGCACAAGAATATATCTGACTAGTAATAATCTTAAAACCTATGTATTGATATCTCTCTGTTAGTGTGTCAAGTGGGTGTAAAGCGGCATAAACACAGCCGTGAAAAGCAGCTAAACCCCATTATAAAAATAAATTACATTTAAAAACCCATGAAACAAAGACAGGGAAAGAGAGAGAAATTCTTACACAATTCGTTCAGGGGCTGTGATGCAACCTGGATTGACCATATCTAGACCCACAGATGGATGAGACATAAGGGTGGACACTCTTGGGGCTGAGAGGTTTGGTGAGGTTGGGTGAGCAAACGCAGACCCTTTAAAGTAATACTGCGTGCTACCCATCGCATGGGTCCCAAATCTCCAGGTTCAAGGGCATCTTCCTACATCGAAAACATGCATGAGAAACCCAGAAGATGGTACACCATGTGATGGGGAAAGGTTTCTAAAACGCACCTCATTTCTCATCCTCTTGTGCTCGGGTTCGCCATTCCAGCCACTTTACTAGCAATCTCCCTACTTGGAGCATCAGCACCTTTAACCTCCTGTTCCGTACAGGTTGCAATTTGTCCTGAGGATGCACGGGAAGACGGGGAACCAATGAGAGACTAGCTCTTGGTGTTGGGACAGGCACAGGTCACTCTATTTTCCCATCAGGAAGAAGAATTAACCACAGGCTCAGCCTGCCCCCCGGAACCAGAACAGGGCCTGAAGCCATCCTGCGCTTTTGCGGCCAGCTCCTAAAAAAGCAACTTGTAAAATGGAGCTTCAGGGCACTGCAATTCACAAACCTGCAGAGTTATAAATGATAACTCTCGTCCACAAATATATTGAGGGAAGGCAAAGAAGAGGATTTGAAATCAAGGCAGAATTGCAGGAAACAGATTTCAGGAGGTAGATTCGAATCGCCTTTAAAGCACATGAAAAGCGGCAAAACGTTGACAATGATGCCCTTGGCCAAAAAGGGCGTATGAGTTTTTTCCTGAATATATTCAGGAAAAAACGCATACGCACTTTTTGGCCAACCAAGCAACCTGGAAAGGCAAATCAGCACTACAAAGAAGTCTCGCTTCCCATCGGTCAAAAGGGCCATGCTGAAAAAAGTGTCAAAACCAGAAATGCAGGACTGGCCATGGAGGAATCGGAGCCTTGCTACACTGATCGGCGGGATGTAAATTGCCAACAGCCACTCTGGAGAAGTGTACGGTGTGTCCTGAAACATCTAAAAAACACAGCTTAGAGAGCATAGGGCACTTCCACGCATGGGGGGATAAAGTGGGAAAATTGAAAATCAGCAAGACACAAGCACCCCAAAGTTTAGGGCTGCTCTGTTGACAAGGACCTCCACTTCATTCCACCTTAAATATCCCAGGAAAGCGAAAAATGGATCAAAAATTTGTGGTTCTTATGTACAAAGGAATATCACTCAGCCATGAAATCAATGTCATAAGGCTAGTAGCAGCATGATGAGTGGATTTAGGTAAGACGATTCTAAGTGAAATAAGTCACACAGAAAAGGACACTTCTCATAAGGTGTCACTTATAGAGGGAATGTAAAAACCGTTACACTTGAACTGAATTACAAAACAGAACAGAGTCACACATGCAGAAAACACACTATGGCTGCTTAACGGGAAAGGTGAGGTGGGGTGATACATAAAACAAGAGTTTCAAATTAGCTCAGATACCGTTCCATAAACCCAATATGTAATAGACAAGACCTACTCCTTGCTCAGAGAACTGGACTCAACACGCCCGATTCACCGCACAAGAATATATCTGACTAGTAATAATCTTAAAACCTATGTATTGATATCTCTCTGTTAGTGTGTCAAGTGGGTGTAAAGCGGCATAAACACAGCCGTGAAAAGCAGCTAAACCCCATTATAAAAATAAATTACTTTTAAAAACCCATGAAACAAAGACAGGGAAAGACAGAGAAATTCTTACACAATTCGTTCAGGGGCTGTGATGCAACCTGGATTGACCATATCTAGACCCACAGCTGGATCAGACATAAGGGTGGACACTCTTGGGGCTGAGAGGTTTGGTGAGGTTGGGTGAGCAAACGCAGACCCTTTAAAGTAATACTGCGTGCTACCCATCGCATGGGTCCCAAATCTCCAGGTTCAAGGGCATCTTCCTACATCGAAAACATGCATGAGAAACCCAGAAGATGGTACACCGTGTGATGGGGAAAGGTTTCTAAAACGCACCTCATTTCTCATCTCCTTGTGCTCGGGTTCGCCATTCCAGCCACTTTACTAGCAATCTCCCTACTTGGAGCCTCAGCACCTTTAACCTCCTGTTCCGTACAGGTTGCAATTTGTCCTGAGGATGAACGGGAAGACGGGGAACCAATGAGAGACTAGCTCTTGGTGTTGGGACAGGCACAGGTCACTCTATTTTCCCATCAGGAAGAAGAATTCACCACAGGCTCAGCCTGCCCCCCGGAACCAGAACAGGGCCTGAAGCCATCCTGCGCTTTTGCGGCCAGCTCCCAAAAAAGCGACTTGTAAATGGAGCTTCAGGGCACTGCCATTCACAAACCTGCAGAGTTATAAATGATAACTCTCGTCCACAAATATATTGAGGGAAGGCAAAGAAGAGGATTTGAAATCAAGGCAGAATTGCACGAAACAGATTTCAGGAGGTAGATTCGAATCACCTTTAAAGCACATGAAAAGCGGCAAAACGTTGACAATGATGCCCTTGGCCAAAAAGGGCGTATGCGTTTTTTCCTGAATATATTCAGGAAAAAACGCATACGCCCTTTTTGGCCAACCAAGCAACCTGGAAAGGCAAATCAGCGCTACAAAGAAGTCTCGCTTCCCATCGGTCAAAAGGGCCATGCTGAAAAAAGTGTCAAAACCAGAAATGCAGGACAGGCCATGGAGAAATGGGAGCCTTGCTACACTGATGGGCGGGATGTAAATCGCCAACAGCCACTCTGGAGAAGTGTACGGTGTGTCCTGAAACATCTAAAAAACACAGCTTAGAGAGCATAGGGCACTTCCACGCATGGGGGGATAAAGTGGGAAAATTGAAAATCAGCAAGACACAAGCACCCCAAAGTTTAGGGCTGCTCTGTTGACAAGGACCTCCACTTCATTCCACCTTAAATATCCCAGGAAAGCGAAAAATGGATAAAAAAGTTGTGGTCCTTATGTACAATGGAATATCACTCAGCCATGAAATCAATGTCATAAGGCTAGTAGCAGCATGATGAGTGGATTTAGGTAAGACGATTCTAAGTGAAATAAGTCACACAGAAAAGGACACTTCTCATAAGGTGTCACTTATAGAGGGAATGTAAAAACCGTTACACTTGAACTGAATTACAAAACAGAACAGAGTCACACATGCAGAAAACACACTATGGCTGCTTAACGGGAAAGGTGAGGTGGGGTGATACATAAAACAAGAGGTTCAAATTAGCTCAGATACCGTTCCATAAACCCAATATGTAATAGACAAGACCTACTCCTTGCTCAGAGAACTGGACTCAACACGCCCGATTCACCGCACAAGAATATATCTGACTAGTAATAATCTTAAAACCTATGTATTGATATCTCTCTGTTAGTGTGTCAAGTGGGTGTAAAGCGGCATAAACACAGCCGTGAAAAGCAGCTAAACCCCATTATAAAAATAAATTACTTTTAAAAACCCATGAAACAAAGACAGGGAAAGAGAGAGAAATTCTTACACAATTCGTTCAGGGGCTGTGATGCAACCTGGATTGACCATATCTAGACACACAGCTGGATGAGACATAAGGGTGGACACTCTTGGGGCTGAGAGGTTTGGTGAGGTTGGGTGAGCAAACGCAGACCCTTTAAAGTATTCCTGCGTGCTACCCATCGCATGGGTCCCAAATCTCCAGGTTCAAGGGCATCTTCCTACATCGAAAACATGCATGAGAAACCCAGAAGATGGTACACCGTGTGATGGGGAAAGGTTTCTAAAACGCACCTCATTTCTCATCTCCTTGTGCTCGGGTTCGCCATTCCAGCCACTTTACTAGCAATCTCCCTACTTGGAGCATCAGCACCTTTAACCTCCTGTTCCGTACAGGTTGCAATTTGTCCTGAGGATGAACGGGAAGACGGGGAACCAATGAGAGATTAGCTCTTGGTGTTGGGACAGGCACAGGTCACTCTATTTTCCCATCAGGAAGAAGAATTAACCACAGGCTCAGCCTGCCCCCCGGAACCAGAACAGGGCCTGAAGCCATCCTGCGCTTTTGCGGCCAGCTCCCAAAAAAGCGACTTGTAAAATGGAGCTTCAGGGCACTGCAATTCACAAACCTGCAGAGTTATAAATGATAACTCTAGTCCACAAATATATTGAGGGAAGGCAAATAAGAGGATTTGAAATCAAGGCAGAATTGCAGGAAACAGATTTCAGGAGGTAGATTCGAATCGCCTTTAAAGCACATGAAAAGCGGCAAAACGTTGACAATGATGCCCTTGGCCAAAAAGGGCGTATGCGTTTTTTCCTGAATATATTCAGGAAAAAACGCATACGCCCTTTTTGGCCAACCAAGCAACCTGGAAAGGCAAATCAGCGCTACAAAGAAGTCTCGCTTCCCATCGGTCAAAAGGGCCATGCTGAAAAAAGTGTCAAAACCAGAAATGCAGGACAGGCCATGGAGGAATCGGAGCCTTGCTACACTGATGGGCGGGATGTAAATCGCCAACAGCCACTCTGGAGAAGTGTACGGTGTGTCCTGAAACATCTAAAAAACACAGCTTAGAGTGCATAGGGCACTTCCACGAATGGGGGGATAAAGTGGGAAAATTGAAAATCAGCAAGACACAAGCACCCCAAAGTTTAGGGCTGCTCTGTTGACAAGGACCTCCACTTCATTCCACCTTAAATATCCCAGGAAAGCGAAAAATGGATAAAAAAGTTGTGGTCCTTATGTACAATGGAATATCACTCAGCCATGAAATCAATGTCATAAGGCTAGTAGCAGCATGATGAGTGGATTTAGGTAAGACGATTCTAAGTGAAATAAGTCACACAGAAAAGGACACTTCTCATAAGGTGTCACTTATAGAGGGAATGTAAAAACCTTTACACTGGAACTGAATTACAAAACAGAACAGAGTCACACATGCAGAAAACACACTATGGCTGCTTAACGGGAAAGGTGAGGTGGGGTGATACATAAAACAAGAGTTTCAAATTAGCTCAGATACCGTTCCATAAACCCAATATGTAATAGACAAGACCTACTCCTTGCTCAGAGAACTGGACTCAACACGCCCGATTCACCGCACAAGAATATATCTGACTAGTAATAATCTTAAAACCTATGTATTGATATCTCTCTGTTAGTGTGTCAAGTGGGTGTAAAGCGGCATAAACACAGCCGTGAAAAGCAGCTAAACCCCATTATAAAAATAAATTACTTTTAAAAACCCATGAAACAAAGACAGGGAAAGACAGAGAAATTCTTACACAATTCGTTCAGGGGCTGTGATGCAACCTGGATTGACCATATCTAGACCCACAGCTGGATCAGACATAAGGGTGGACACTCTTGGGGCTGAGAGGTTTGGTGAGGTTGGGTGAGCAAACGCAGACCCTTTAAAGTAATACTGCGTGCTACCCATCGCATGGGTCCCAAATCTCCAGGTTCAAGGGCATCTTCCTACATCGAAAACATGCATGAGAAACCCAGAAGATGGTACACCGTGTGATGGGGAAAGGTTTCTAAAACGCACCTCATTTCTCATCTCCTTGTGCTCGGGTTCGCCATTCCAGCCATTTCACTAGCAATCTCCCTACTTGGAGCATCAGCACCTTTAACCTCCTGTTCCGTACAGGTTGCAATTTGTCCTGAGGATGAACGGGAAGACGGGGAACCAATGAGAGATTAGCTCTTGGTGTTGGGACAGGCACAGGTCACTCTATTTTCCCATCAGGAAGAAGAATTAACCACAGGCTCAGCCTGCCCCCCGGAACCAGAACAGGGCCTGAAGCCATCCTGCGCTTTTGCGGCCAGCTCCCAAAAAAGCGACTTGTAAAATGGAGCTTCAGGGCACTGCAATTCACAAACCTGCAGAGTTATAAATGATAACTCTAGTCCACAAATATATTGAGGGAAGGCAAATAAGAGGATTTGAAATCAAGGCAGAATTGCAGGAAACAGATTTCAGGAGGTAGATTCGAATCGCCTTTAAAGCACATGAAAAGCGGCAAAACGTTGACAATGATGCCCTTGGCCAAAAAGGGCGTATGCGTTTTTTCCTGAATATATTCAGGAAAAAACGCATACGCCCTTTTTGGCCAACCAAGCAACCTGGAAAGGCAAATCAGCGCTACAAAGAAGTCTCGCTTCCCATCGGTCAAAAGGGCCATGCTGAAAAAAGTGTCAAAACCAGAAATGCAGGACAGGCCATGGAGGAATCGGAGCCTTGCTACACTGATGGGCGGGATGTAAATCGCCAACAGCCACTCTGGAGAAGTGTACGGTGTGTCCTGAAACATCTAAAAAACACAGCTTAGAGTGCATAGGGCACTTCCACGAATGGGGGGATAAAGTGGGAAAATTGAAAATCAGCAAGACACAAGCACCCCAAAGTTTAGGGCTGCTCTGTTGACAAGGACCTCCACTTCATTCCACCTTAAATATTCCAGGAAAGCGAAAAATGGATAAAAAAGTTGTGGTCCTTATGTACAATGGAATATCACTCAGCCATGAAATCAATGTCATAAGGCTAGTAGCAGCATGATGAGTGGATTTAGGTAAGACGATTCTAAGTGAAATAAGTCACACAGAAAAGGACACTTCTCATAAGGTGTCACTTATAGAGGGAATGTAAAAACCTTTACACTGGAACTGAATTACAAAACAGAACAGAGTCACACATGCAGAAAACACACTATGGCTGCTTAACGGGAAAGGTGAGGTGGGGTGATACATAAAACAAGAGTTTCAAATTAGCTCAGATACCGTTCCATAAACCCAATATGTAATAGACAAGACCTACTCCTTGCTCAGAGAACTGGACTCAACACGCCCGATTCACCGCACAAGAATATATCTGACTAGTAATAATCTTAAAACCTATGTATTGATATCTCTCTGTTAGTGTGTCAAGTGGGTGTAAAGCGGCATAAACACAGCCGTGAAAAGCAGCTAAACCCCATTATAAAAATAAATTACTTTTAAAAACCCATGAAACAAAGACAGGGAAAGACAGAGAAATTCTTACACAATTCGTTCAGGGGCTGTGATGCAACCTGGATTGACCATATCTAGACCCACAGCTGGATCAGACATAAGGGTGGACACTCTTGGGGCTGAGAGGTTTGGTGAGGTTGGGTGAGCAAACGCAGACCCTTTAAAGTAATACTGCGTGCTACCCATCGCATGGGTCCCAAATCTCCAGGTTCAAGGGCATCTTCCTACATCGAAAACATGCATGAGAAACCCAGAAGATGGTACACCGTGTGATGGGGAAAGGTTTCTAAAACGCACCTCATTTCTCATCTCCTTGTGCTCGGGTTCGCCATTCCAGCCACTTTACTAGCAATCTCCCTACTTGGAGCATCAGCACCTTTAACCTCCTGTTCCGTACAGGTTGCAATTTGTCCTGAGGATGAACGGGAAGACGGGGAACCAATGAGAGATTAGCTCTTGGTGTTGGGACAGGCACAGGTCACTCTATTTTCCCATCAGGAAGAAGAATTAACCACAGGCTCAGCCTGCCCCCCGGAACCAGAACAGGGCCTGAAGCCATCCTGCGCTTTTGCGGCCAGCTCCCAAAAAAGCGACTTGTAAAATGGAGCTTCAGGGCACTGCAATTCACAAACCTGCAGAGTTATAAATGATAACTCTAGTCCACAAATATATTGAGGGAAGGCAAATAAGAGGATTTGAAATCAAGGCAGAATTGCAGGAAACAGATTTCAGGAGGTAGATTCGAATCGCCTTTAAAGCACATGAAAAGCGGCAAAACGTTGACAATGATGCCCTTGGCCAAAAAGGGCGTATGCGTTTTTTCCTGAATATATTCAGGAAAAAACGCATACGCCCTTTTTGGCCAACCAAGCAACCTGGAAAGGCAAATCAGCGCTACAAAGAAGTCTCGCTTCCCATCGGTCAAAAGGGCCATGCTGAAAAAAGTGTCAAAACCAGAAATGCAGGACAGGCCATGGAGGAATCGGAGCCTTGCTACACTGATGGGCGGGATGTAAATCGCCAACAGCCACTCTGGAGAAGTGTACGGTGTGTCCTGAAACATCTAAAAAACACAGCTTAGAGTGCATAGGGCACTTCCACGCATGGGGGGATAAAGTGGGAAAATTGAAAATCAGCAAGACACAAGCACCCCAAAGTTTAGGGCTGCTCTGTTGACAAGGACCTCCACTTCATTCCACCTTAAATATCCCAGGAAAGCGAAAAATGGATAAAAAAGTTGTGGTCCTTATGTACAATGGAATATCACTCAGCCATGAAATCAATGTCATAAGGCTAGTAGCAGCATGATGAGTGGATTTAGGTAAGACGATTCTAAGTGAAATAAGTCACACAGAAAAGGACACTTCTCATAAGGTGTCACTTATAGAGGGAATGTAAAAACCTTTACACTGGAACTGAATTACAAAACAGAACAGAGTCACACATGCAGAAAACACACTATGGCTGCTTAACGGGAAAGGTGAGGTGGGGTGATACATAAAACAAGAGTTTCAAATTAGCTCAGATACCGTTCCATAAACCCAATATGTAATAGACAAGACCTACTCCTTGCTCAGAGAACTGGACTCAACACGCCCGATTCACCGCACAAGAATATATCTGACTAGTAATAATCTTAAAACCTATGTATTGATATCTCTCTGTTAGTGTGTCAAGTGGGTGTAAAGCGGCATAAACACAGCCGTGAAAAGCAGCTAAACCCCATTATAAAAATAAATTACTTTTAAAAACCCATGAAACAAAGACAGGGAAAGACAGAGAAATTCTTACACAATTCGTTCAGGGGCTGTGATGCAACCTGGATTGACCATATCTAGACCCACAGCTGGATCAGACATAAGGGTGGACACTCTTGGGGCTGAGAGGTTTGGTGAGGTTGGGTGAGCAAACGCAGACCCTTTAAAGTAATACTGCGTGCTACCCATCGCATGGGTCCCAAATCTCCAGGTTCAAGGGCATCTTCCTACATCGAAAACATGCATGAGAAACCCAGAAGATGGTACACCGTGTGATGGGGAAAGGTTTCTAAAACGCACCTCATTTCTCATCTCCTTGTGCTCGGGTTCGCCATTCCAGCCACTTTACTAGCAATCTCCCTACTTGCAGCATCAGCACCTTTAACCTCCTGTTCCGTACAGGTTGCAATTTGTCCTGAGGATGAACGGGAAGACGGGGAACCAATGAGAGACTAGCTCTTGGTGTTGGGACAGGCACAGGTCACTCTATTTTCCCATCAGGAAGAAGAATTAACCACAGGCTCAGCCTGCCCCCCGGAACCAGAACAGGGCCTGAAGCCATCCTGCGCTTTTGCGGCCAGCTCCCAAAAAAGCGACTTGTAAAATGGAGCTTCAGGGCACTGCAATTCACAAACCTGCAGAGTTATAAATGATAACTCTCGTCCACAAATATATTGAGGGAAGGCAAAGAAGAGGATTTGAAATCACGGCAGAATTGCAGGAAACAGATTTCAGGAGGTAGATTCGAATCGCCTTTAAAGCACATGAAAAGCGGCAAAACGTTGACAATGATGCCCTTGGCCAAAAAGGGCGTATGCGTTTTTTCCTGAATATATTCAGGAAAAAACGCATACGCCCTTTTTGGCCAACCAAGCAACCTGGAAAGGCAAATCAGCGCTACAAAGAAGTCTCGCTTCCCATCGGTCAAAAGGGCCATGCTGAAAAAAGTGTCAAAACCAGAAATGCAGGACAGGCCATGGAATAATGGGAGCCTTGCTACACTGATGGGCGGGATGTAAATTGCCAACAGCCACTCTGGAGAAGTGTACGGTGTGTCCTGAAACATCTAAAAAACACAGCTTAGAGAGCATAGGGCACTTCCACTCATGGGGGGATAAAGTGGGAAAATTGAAAATCAGCAAGACACAAGCACCCCAAAGTTTAGGGCTGCTCTGTTGACAAGGACCTCCACTTCATTCCACCTTAAATATCCCAGGAAAGCGAAAAATGGATAAAAAAGTTGTGGTCCTTATGTACAATGGAATATCACTCAGCCATGAAATCAATGTCATAAGGCTAGTAGCAGCGTGATGAGTGGATTTAGGTAAGACGATTCTAAGTGAAATAAGTCACACAGAAAAGGACACTTCTCATAAGGTGTCACTTATAGAGGGAATGTAAAAACCTTTACACTTGAACTGAATTACAAAACAGAACAGAGTCACACATGCAGAAAACACACTATGGCTGCTTAACGGGAAAGGTGAGGTGGGGTGATACATAAAACAAGAGTTTCAAATTAGCTCAGATACCGTTCCATAAACCCAATATGTAATAGACAAGACCTACTCCTTGCTCAGAGAACTGGGCTCAACACGCCCGATTCACCGCACAAGAATATATCTGACTAGTAATAATCTTAAAACCTATGTATTGATATCTCTCTGTTAGTGTGTCAAGTGGGTGTAAAGCGGCATAAACACAGCCGTGAAAAGCAGCTAAACCCCATTATAAAAATAAATTACTTTTAAAAACCCATGAAACAAAGACAGGGAAAGACAGAGAAATTCTTACACAATTCGTTCAGGGGCTGTGATGCAACCTGGATTGACCATATCTAGACCCACAGCTGGATCAGACATAAGGGTGGACACTCTTGGGGCTGAGAGGTTTAGTGAGGTTGGGTGAGCAAACGCAGACCCTTTAAAGTAATACTGCGTGCTACCCATCGCATGGGTCCCAAATCTCCAGGTTCAAGGGCATCTTCCTACATCGAAAACATGCATGAGAAACCCAGAAGATGGTACACCGTGTGATGGGGAAAGGTTTCTAAAACGCACCTCATTTCTCATCTCCTTGTGCTCGGGTTCGCCATTCCAGCCACTTTACTAGCAATCTCCCTACTTGGAGCATCAGCACCTTTAACCTCCTGTTCCGTACAGGTTGCAATTTGTCCTGAGGATGAACGGGAAGACGGGGAACCAATGAGAGACTAGCTCTTGGTGTTGGGACAGGCACAGGTCACTCTATTTTCCCATCAGGAAGAAGAATTAACCACAGGCTCAGCCTGCCCCCCGGAACCAGAACAGGGCCTGAAGCCATCCTGCGCTTTTGCGGCCAGCTCCCAAAAAAGCGACTTGTAAAATGGAGCTTCAGGGCACTGCAATTCACAAACCTGCAGAGTTATAAATGATAACTCTCGTCCACAAATATATTGAGGGAAGGCAAAGAAGAGGATTTGAAATCACGGCAGAATTGCAGGAAACAGATTTCAGGAGGTAGATTCGAATCGCCTTTAAAGCACATGAAAAGCGGCAAAACGTTGACAATGATGCCCTTGGCCAAAAAGGGCGTATGAGTTTTTTCCTGAATATATTCAGGAAAAAACGCATACGCCCTTTTTGGCCAACCAAGCAACCTGGAAAGGCAAATCAGCGCTACAAAGAAGTCTCGCTTCCCATCGGTCAAAAGGGCCATGCTGAAAAAAGTGTCAAAACCAGAAATGCAGGCCAGGCCATGGAATAATGGGAGCCTTGCTACACTGATGGGCGGGATGTAAATTGCCAACAGCCACTCTGGAGAAGTGTACGGTGTGTCCTGAAACATCTAAAAAACACAGCTTAGAGAGCATAGGGCACTTCCACTCATGGGGGGATAAAGTGGGAAAATTGAAAATCAGCAAGACACAAGCACCCCAAAATTTAGGGCTGCTCTGTTGACAAGGACCTCCACTTCATTCCACCTTAAATATCCCAGGAAAGCGAAAAATGGATAAAAAAGTTGTGCTCCTTATGTACAATGGAATATCACTCAGCCATGAAATCAATGTCATAAGGCTAGTAGCAGCGTGATGAGTGGATTTAGGTAAGACGATTCTAAGTGAAATAAGTCACACAGAAAAGGACACTTCTCATAAGGTGTCACTTATAGAGGGAATGTAAAAACCTTTACACTTGAACTGAATTACAAAACAGAACAGAGTCACACATGCAGAAAACACACTATGGCTGCTTAACGGGAAAGGTGAGGTGGGGTGATACATAAAACAAGAGTTTCAAATTAGCTCAGATACCGTTCCATAAACCCAATATGTAATAGACAAGACCTACTCCTTGCTCAGAGAACTGGACTCAACACGCCCGATTCACCGCACAAGAATATATCTGACTAGTAATAATCTTAAAACCTATGTATTGATATCTCTCTGTTAGTGTGTCAAGTGGGTGTAAAGCGGCATAAACACAGCCGTGAAAAGCAGCTAAACCCCATTATAAAAATAAATTACTTTTAAAAACCCATGAAACAAAGACAGGGAAAGACAGAGAAATTCTTACACAATTCGTTCAGGGGCTGTGATGCAACCTGGATTGACCATATCTAGACCCACAGCTGGATCAGACATAAGGGTGGACACTCTTGGGGCTGAGAGGTTTGGTGAGGTTGGGTGAGCAAACGCAGACCCTTTAAAGTAATACTGCGTGCTACCCATCGCATGGGTCCCAAATCTCCAGGTTCAAGGGCATCTTCCTACATCGAAAACATGCATGAGAAACCCAGAAGATGGTACACCGTGTGATGGGGAAAGGTTTCTAAAACGCACCTCATTTCTCATCTCCTTGTGCTCGGGTTCGCCATTCCAGCCACTTTACTAGCAATCTCCCTACTTGGAGCATCAGCACCTTTAACCTCCTGTTCCGTACAGGTTGCAATTTGTCCTGAGGATGAACGGGAAGACGGGGAACCAATGAGAGACTAGCTCTTGGTGTTGGGACAGGCACAGGTCACTCTATTTTCCCATCAGGAAGAAGAATTAACCACAGGCTCAGCCTGCCCCCCGGAACCAGAACAGGGCCTGAAGCCATCCTGCGCTTTTGCGGCCAGCTCCCAAAAAAGCGACTTGTAAAATGGAGCTTCAGGGCACTGCAATTCACAAACCTGCAGAGTTATAAATGATAACTCTCGTCCACAAATATATTGAGGGAAGGCAAAGAAGAGGATTTGAAATCACGGCAGAATTGCAGGAAACAGATTTCAGGAGGTAGATTCGAATCGCCTTTAAAGCACATGAAAAGCGGCAAAACGTTGACAATGATGCCCTTGGCCAAAAAGGGCGTATGCGTTTTTTCCTGAATATATTCAGGAAAAAACGCATACGCCCTTTTTGGCCAACCAAGCAACCTGGAAAGGCAAATCAGCGCTACAAAGAAGTCTCGCTTCCCATCGGTCAAAAGGGCCATGCTGAAAAAAGTGTCAAAACCAGAAATGCAGGACAGGCCATGGAATAATGGGAGCCTTGCTACACTGATGGGCGGGATGTAAATTGCCAACAGCCACTCTGGAGAAGTGTACGGTGTGTCCTGAAACATCTAAAAAACACAGCTTAGAGAGCATAGGGCACTTCCACTCATGGGGGGATAAAGTGGGAAAATTGAAAATCAGCAAGACACAAGCACCCCAAAGTTTAGGGCTGCTCTGTTGACAAGGACCTCCACTTCATTCCACCTTAAATATCCCAGGAAAGCGAAAAATGGATAAAAAAGTTGTGGTCCTTATGTACAATGGAATATCACTCAGCCATGAAATCAATGTCATAAGGCTAGTAGCAGCGTGATGAGTGGATTTAGGTAAGACGATTCTAAGTGAAATAAGTCACACAGAAAAGGACACTTCTCATAAGGTGTCACTTATAGAGGGAATGTAAAAACCTTTACACTTGAACTGAATTACAAAACAGAACAGAGTCACACATGCAGAAAACACACTATGGCTGCTTAACGGGAAAGGTGAGGTGGGGTGATACATAAAACAAGAGTTTCAAATTAGCTCAGATACCGTTCCATAAACCCAATATGTAATAGACAAGACCTACTCCTTGCTCAGAGAACTGGACTCAACACGCCCGATTCACCGCACAAGAATATATCTGACTAGTAATAATCTTAAAACCTATGTATTGATATCTCTCTGTTAGTGTGTCAAGTGGGTGTAAAGCGGCATAAACACAGCCGTGAAAAGCAGCTAAACCCCATTATAAAAATAAATTACTTTTAAAAACCCATGAAACAAAGACAGGGAAAGACAGAGAAATTCTTACACAATTCGTTCAGGGGCTGTGATGCAACCTGGATTGACCATATCTAGACCCACAGCTGGATCAGACATAAGGGTGGACACTCTTGGGGCTGAGAGGTTTAGTGAGGTTGGGTGAGCAAACGCAGACCCTTTAAAGTAATACTGCGTGCTACCCATCGCATGGGTCCCAAATCTCCAGGTTCAAGGGCATCTTCCTACATCGAAAACATGCATGAGAAACCCAGAAGATGGTACACCGTGTGATGGGGAAAGGTTTCTAAAACGCACCTCATTTCTCATCTCCTTGTGCTCGGGTTCGCCATTCCAGCCACTTTACTAGCAATCTCCCTACTTGGAGCATCAGCACCTTTAACCTCCTGTTCCGTACAGGTTGCAATTTGTCCTGAGGATGAACGGGAAGACGGGGAACCAATGAGAGACTAGCTCTTGGTGTTGGGACAGGCACAGGTCACTCTATTTTCCCATCAGGAAGAAGAATTAACCACAGGCTCAGCCTGCCCCCCGGAACCAGAACAGGGCCTGAAGCCATCCTGCGCTTTTGCGGCCAGCTCCCAAAAAAGCGACTTGTAAAATGGAGCTTCAGGGCACTGCAATTCACAAACCTGCAGAGTTATAAATGATAACTCTCGTCCACAAATATATTGAGGGAAGGCAAAGAAGAGGATTTGAAATCACGGCAGAATTGCAGGAAACAGATTTCAGGAGGTAGATTCGAATCGCCTTTAAAGCACATGAAAAGCGGCAAAACGTTGACAATGATGCCCTTGGCCAAAAAGGGCGTATGAGTTTTTTCCTGAATATATTCAGGAAAAAACGCATACGCCCTTTTTGGCCAACCAAGCAACCTGGAAAGGCAAATCAGCGCTACAAAGAAGTCTCGCTTCCCATCGGTCAAAAGGGCCATGCTGAAAAAAGTGTCAAAACCAGAAATGCAGGCCAGGCCATGGAATAATGGGAGCCTTGCTACACTGATGGGCGGGATGTAAATTGCCAACAGCCACTCTGGAGAAGTGTACGGTGTGTCCTGAAACATCTAAAAAACACAGCTTAGAGAGCATAGGGCACTTCCACTCATGGGGGGATAAAGTGGGAAAATTGAAAATCAGCAAGACACAAGCACCCCAAAATTTAGGGCTGCTCTGTTGACAAGGACCTCCACTTCATTCCACCTTAAATATCCCAGGAAAGCGAAAAATGGATAAAAAAGTTGTGGTCCTTATGTACAATGGAATATCACTCAGCCATGAAATCAATGTCATAAGGCTAGTAGCAGCGTGATGAGTGGATTTAGGTAAGACGATTCTAAGTGAAATAAGTCACACAGAAAAGGACACTTCTCATAAGGTGTCACTTATAGAGGGAATGTAAAAACCTTTACACTTGAACTGAATTACAAAACAGAACAGAGTCACACATGCAGAAAACACACTATGGCTGCTTAACGGGAAAGGTGAGGTGGGGTGATACATAAAACAAGAGTTTCAAATTAGCTCAGATACCGTTCCATAAACCCAATATGTAATAGACAAGACCTACTCCTTGCTCAGAGAACTGGACTCAACACGCCCGATTCACCGCACAAGAATATATCTGACTAGTAATAATCTTAAAACCTATGTATTGATATCTCTCTGTTAGTGTGTCAAGTGGGTGTAAAGCGGCATAAACACAGCCGTGAAAAGCAGCTAAACCCCATTATAAAAATAAATTACTTTTAAAAACCCATGAAACAAAGACAGGGAAAGACAGAGAAATTCTTACACAATTCGTTCAGGGGCTGTGATGCAACCTGGATTGACCATATCTAGACCCACAGCTGGATCAGACATAAGGGTGGACACTCTTGGGGCTGAGAGGTTTGGTGAGGTTGGGTGAGCAAACGCAGACCCTTTAAAGTAATACTGCGTGCTACCCATCGCATGGGTCCCAAATCTCCAGGTTCAAGGGCATCTTCCTACATCGAAAACATGCATGAGAAACCCAGAAGATGGTACACCGTGTGATGGGGAAAGGTTTCTAAAACGCACCTCATTTCTCATCTCCTTGTGCTCGGGTTCGCCATTCCAGCCACTTTACTAGCAATCTCCCTACTTGGAGCATCAGCACCTTTAACCTCCTGTTCCGTACAGGTTGCAATTTGTCCTGAGGATGAACGGGAAGACGGGGAACCAATGAGAGACTAGCTCTTGGTGTTGGGACAGGCACAGGTCACTCTATTTTCCCATCAGGAAGAAGAATTAACCACAGGCTCAGCCTGCCCCCCGGAACCAGAACAGGGCCTGAAGCCATCCTGCGCTTTTGCGGCCAGCTCCCAAAAAAGCGACTTGTAAAATGGAGCTTCAGGGCACTGCAATTCACAAACCTGCAGAGTTATAAATGATAACTCTCGTCCACAAATATATTGAGGGAAGGCAAAGAAGAGGATTTGAAATCACGGCAGAATTGCAGGAAACAGATTTCAGGAGGTAGATTCGAATCGCCTTTAAAGCACATGAAAAGCGGCAAAACGTTGACAATGATGCCCTTGGCCAAAAAGGGCGTATGCGTTTTTTCCTGAATATATTCAGGAAAAAACGCATACGCCCTTTTTGGCCAACCAAGCAACCTGGAAAGGCAAATCAGCGCTACAAAGAAGTCTCGCTTCCCATCGGTCAAAAGGGCCATGCTGAAAAAAGTGTCAAAACCAGAAATGCAGGACAGGCCATGGAATAATGGGAGCCTTGCTACACTGATGGGCGGGATGTAAATTGCCAACAGCCACTCTGGAGAAGTGTACGGTGTGTCCTGAAACATCTAAAAAACACAGCTTAGAGAGCATAGGGCACTTCCACTCATGGGGGGATAAAGTGGGAAAATTGAAAATCAGCAAGACACAAGCACCCCAAAGTTTAGGGCTGCTCTGTTGACAAGGACCTCCACTTCATTCCACCTTAAATATCCCAGGAAAGCGAAAAATGGATAAAAAAGTTGTGGTCCTTATGTACAATGGAATATCACTCAGCCATGAAATCAATGTCATAAGGCTAGTAGCAGCGTGATGAGTGGATTTAGGTAAGACGATTCTAAGTGAAATAAGTCACACAGAAAAGGACACTTCTCATAAGGTGTCACTTATAGAGGGAATGTAAAAACCTTTACACTTGAACTGAATTACAAAACAGAACAGAGTCACACATGCAGAAAACACACTATGGCTGCTTAACGGGAAAGGTGAGGTGGGGTGATACATAAAACAAGAGTTTCAAATTAGCTCAGATACCGTTCCATAAACCCAATATGTAATAGACAAGACCTACTCCTTGCTCAGAGAACTGGACTCAACACGCCCGATTCACCGCACAAGAATATATCTGACTAGTAATAATCTTAAAACCTATGTATTGATATCTCTCTGTTAGTGTGTCAAGTGGGTGTAAAGCGGCATAAACACAGCCGTGAAAAGCAGCTAAACCCCATTATAAAAATAAATTACTTTTAAAAACCCATGAAACAAAGACAGGGAAAGACAGAGAAATTCTTACACAATTCGTTCAGGGGCTGTGATGCAACCTGGATTGACCATATCTAGACCCACAGCTGGATCAGACATAAGGGTGGACACTCTTGGGGCTGAGAGGTTTAGTGAGGTTGGGTGAGCAAACGCAGACCCTTTAAAGTAATACTGCGTGCTACCCATCGCATGGGTCCCAAATCTCCAGGTTCAAGGGCATCTTCCTACATCGAAAACATGCATGAGAAACCCAGAAGATGGTACACCGTGTGATGGGGAAAGGTTTCTAAAACGCACCTCATTTCTCATCTCCTTGTGCTCGGGTTCGCCATTCCAGCCACTTTACTAGCAATCTCCCTACTTGCAGCATCAGCACCTTTAACCTCCTGTTCCGTACAGGTTGCAATTTGTCCTGAGGATGAACGGGAAGACGGGGAACCAATGAGAGACTAGCTCTTGGTGTTGGGACAGGCACAGGTCACTCTATTTTCCCATCAGGAAGAAGAATTAACCACAGGCTCAGCCTGCCCCCCGGAACCAGAACAGGGCCTGAAGCCATCCTGCGCTTTTGCGGCCAGCTCCCAAAAAAGCGACTTGTAAAATGGAGCTTCAGGGCACTGCAATTCACAAACCTGCAGAGTTATAAATGATAACTCTCGTCCACAAATATATTGAGGGAAGGCAAAGAAGAGGATTTGAAATCACGGCAGAATTGCAGGAAACAGATTTCAGGAGGTAGATTCGAATCGCCTTTAAAGCACATGAAAAGCGGCAAAACGTTGACAATGATGCCCTTGGCCAAAAAGGGCGTATGAGTTTTTTCCTGAATATATTCAGGAAAAAACGCATACGCCCTTTTTGGCCAACCAAGCAACCTGGAAAGGCAAATCAGCGCTACAAAGAAGTCTCGCTTCCCATCGGTCAAAAGGGCCATGCTGAAAAAAGTGTCAAAACCAGAAATGCAGGCCAGGCCATGGAATAATGGGAGCCTTGCTACACTGATGGGCGGGATGTAAATTGCCAACAGCCACTCTGGAGAAGTGTACGGTGTGTCCTGAAACATCTAAAAAACACAGCTTAGAGAGCATAGGGCACTTCCACTCATGGGGGGATAAAGTGGGAAAATTGAAAATCAGCAAGACACAAGCACCCCAAAATTTAGGGCTGCTCTGTTGACAAGGACCTCCACTTCATTCCACCTTAAATATCCCAGGAAAGCGAAAAATGGATAAAAAAGTTGTGCTCCTTATGTACAATGGAATATCACTCAGCCATGAAATCAATGTCATAAGGCTAGTAGCAGCGTGATGAGTGGATTTAGGTAAGACGATTCTAAGTGAAATAAGTCACACAGAAAAGGACACTTCTCATAAGGTGTCACTTATAGAGGGAATGTAAAAACCTTTACACTTGAACTGAATTACAAAACAGAACAGAGTCACACATGCAGAAAACACACTATGGCTGCTTAACGGGAAAGGTGAGGTGGGGTGATACATAAAACAAGAGTTTCAAATTAGCTCAGATACCGTTCCATAAACCCAATATGTAATAGACAAGACCTACTCCTTGCTCAGAGAACTGGACTCAACACGCCCGATTCACCGCACAAGAATATATCTGACTAGTAATAATCTTAAAACCTATGTATTGATATCTCTCTGTTAGTGTGTCAAGTGGGTGTAAAGCGGCATAAACACAGCCGTGAAAAGCAGCTAAACCCCATTATAAAAATAAATTACTTTTAAAAACCCATGAAACAAAGACAGGGAAAGACAGAGAAATTCTTACACAATTCGTTCAGGGGCTGTGATGCAACCTGGATTGACCATATCTAGACCCACAGCTGGATCAGACATAAGGGTGGACACTCTTGGGGCTGAGAGGTTTGGTGAGGTTGGGTGAGCAAACGCAGACCCTTTAAAGTAATACTGCGTGCTACCCATCGCATGGGTCCCAAATCTCCAGGTTCAAGGGCATCTTCCTACATCGAAAACATGCATGAGAAACCCAGAAGATGGTACACCGTGTGATGGGGAAAGGTTTCTAAAACGCACCTCATTTCTCATCTCCTTGTGCTCGGGTTCGCCATTCCAGCCACTTTACTAGCAATCTCCCTACTTGGAGCATCAGCACCTTTAACCTCCTGTTCCGTACAGGTTGCAATTTGTCCTGAGGATGAACGGGAAGACGGGGAACCAATGAGAGACTAGCTCTTGGTGTTGGGACAGGCACAGGTCACTCTATTTTCCCATCAGGAAGAAGAATTAACCACAGGCTCAGCCTGCCCCCCGGAACCAGAACAGGGCCTGAAGCCATCCTGCGCTTTTGCGGCCAGCTCCCAAAAAAGCGACTTGTAAAATGGAGCTTCAGGGCACTGCAATTCACAAACCTGCAGAGTTATAAATGATAACTCTCGTCCACAAATATATTGAGGGAAGGCAAAGAAGAGGATTTGAAATCACGGCAGAATTGCAGGAAACAGATTTCAGGAGGTAGATTCGAATCGCCTTTAAAGCACATGAAAAGCGGCAAAACGTTGACAATGATGCCCTTGGCCAAAAAGGGCGTATGCGTTTTTTCCTGAATATATTCAGGAAAAAACGCATACGCCCTTTTTGGCCAACCAAGCAACCTGGAAAGGCAAATCAGCGCTACAAAGAAGTCTCGCTTCCCATCGGTCAAAAGGGCCATGCTGAAAAAAGTGTCAAAACCAGAAATGCAGGACAGGCCATGGAATAATGGGAGCCTTGCTACACTGATGGGCGGGATGTAAATTGCCAACAGCCACTCTGGAGAAGTGTACGGTGTGTCCTGAAACATCTAAAAAACACAGCTTAGAGAGCATAGGGCACTTCCACTCATGGGGGGATAAAGTGGGAAAATTGAAAATCAGCAAGACACAAGCACCCCAAAGTTTAGGGCTGCTCTGTTGACAAGGACCTCCACTTCATTCCACCTTAAATATCCCAGGAAAGCGAAAAATGGATAAAAAAGTTGTGGTCCTTATGTACAATGGAATATCACTCAGCCATGAAATCAATGTCATAAGGCTAGTAGCAGCGTGATGAGTGGATTTAGGTAAGACGATTCTAAGTGAAATAAGTCACACAGAAAAGGACACTTCTCATAAGGTGTCACTTATAGAGGGAATGTAAAAACCTTTACACTTGAACTGAATTACAAAACAGAACAGAGTCACACATGCAGAAAACACACTATGGCTGCTTAACGGGAAAGGTGAGGTGGGGTGATACATAAAACAAGAGTTTCAAATTAGCTCAGATACCGTTCCATAAACCCAATATGTAATAGACAAGACCTACTCCTTGCTCAGAGAACTGGACTCAACACGCCCGATTCACCGCACAAGAATATATCTGACTAGTAATAATCTTAAAACCTATGTATTGATATCTCTCTGTTAGTGTGTCAAGTGGGTGTAAAGCGGCATAAACACAGCCGTGAAAAGCAGCTAAACCCCATTATAAAAATAAATTACTTTTAAAAACCCATGAAACAAAGACAGGGAAAGACAGAGAAATTCTTACACAATTCGTTCAGGGGCTGTGATGCAACCTGGATTGACCATATCTAGACCCACAGCTGGATCAGACATAAGGGTGGACACTCTTGGGGCTGAGAGGTTTAGTGAGGTTGGGTGAGCAAACGCAGACCCTTTAAAGTAATACTGCGTGCTACCCATCGCATGGGTCCCAAATCTCCAGGTTCAAGGGCATCTTCCTACATCGAAAACATGCATGAGAAACCCAGAAGATGGTACACCGTGTGATGGGGAAAGGTTTCTAAAACGCACCTCATTTCTCATCTCCTTGTGCTCGGGTTCGCCATTCCAGCCACTTTACTAGCAATCTCCCTACTTGGAGCATCAGCACCTTTAACCTCCTGTTCCGTACAGGTTGCAATTTGTCCTGAGGATGAACGGGAAGACGGGGAACCAATGAGAGACTAGCTCTTGGTGTTGGGACAGGCACAGGTCACTCTATTTTCCCATCAGGAAGAAGAATTAACCACAGGCTCAGCCTGCCCCCCGGAACCAGAACAGGGCCTGAAGCCATCCTGCGCTTTTGCGGCCAGCTCCCAAAAAAGCGACTTGTAAAATGGAGCTTCAGGGCACTGCAATTCACAAACCTGCAGAGTTATAAATGATAACTCTCGTCCACAAATATATTGAGGGAAGGCAAAGAAGAGGATTTGAAATCACGGCAGAATTGCAGGAAACAGATTTCAGGAGGTAGATTCGAATCGCCTTTAAAGCACATGAAAAGCGGCAAAACGTTGACAATGATGCCCTTGGCCAAAAAGGGCGTATGAGTTTTTTCCTGAATATATTCAGGAAAAAACGCATACGCCCTTTTTGGCCAACCAAGCAACCTGGAAAGGCAAATCAGCGCTACAAAGAAGTCTCGCTTCCCATCGGTCAAAAGGGCCATGCTGAAAAAAGTGTCAAAACCAGAAATGCAGGCCAGGCCATGGAATAATGGGAGCCTTGCTACACTGATGGGCGGGATGTAAATTGCCAACAGCCACTCTGGAGAAGTGTACGGTGTGTCCTGAAACATCTAAAAAACACAGCTTAGAGAGCATAGGGCACTTCCACTCATGGGGGGATAAAGTGGGAAAATTGAAAATCAGCAAGACACAAGCACCCCAAAATTTAGGGCTGCTCTGTTGACAAGGACCTCCACTTCATTCCACCTTAAATATCCCAGGAAAGCGAAAAATGGATAAAAAAGTTGTGGTCCTTATGTACAATGGAATATCACTCAGCCATGAAATCAATGTCATAAGGCTAGTAGCAGCGTGATGAGTGGATTTAGGTAAGACGATTCTAAGTGAAATAAGTCACACAGAAAAGGACACTTCTCATAAGGTGTCACTTATAGAGGGAATGTAAAAACCTTTACACTTGAACTGAATTACAAAACAGAACAGAGTCACACATGCAGAAAACACACTATGGCTGCTTAACGGGAAAGGTGAGGTGGGGTGATACATAAAACAAGAGTTTCAAATTAGCTCAGATACCGTTCCATAAACCCAATATGTAATAGACAAGACCTACTCCTTGCTCAGAGAACTGGACTCAACACGCCCGATTCACCGCACAAGAATATATCTGACTAGTAATAATCTTAAAACCTATGTATTGATATCTCTCTGTTAGTGTGTCAAGTGGGTGTAAAGCGGCATAAACACAGCCGTGAAAAGCAGCTAAACCCCATTATAAAAATAAATTACTTTTAAAAACCCATGAAACAAAGACAGGGAAAGACAGAGAAATTCTTACACAATTCGTTCAGGGGCTGTGATGCAACCTGGATTGACCATATCTAGACCCACAGCTGGATCAGACATAAGGGTGGACACTCTTGGGGCTGAGAGGTTTGGTGAGGTTGGGTGAGCAAACGCAGACCCTTTAAAGTAATACTGCGTGCTACCCATCGCATGGGTCCCAAATCTCCAGGTTCAAGGGCATCTTCCTACATCGAAAACATGCATGAGAAACCCAGAAGATGGTACACCGTGTGATGGGGAAAGGTTTCTAAAACGCACCTCATTTCTCATCTCCTTGTGCTCGGGTTCGCCATTCCAGCCACTTTACTAGCAATCTCCCTACTTGGAGCATCAGCACCTTTAACCTCCTGTTCCGTACAGGTTGCAATTTGTCCTGAGGATGAACGGGAAGACGGGGAACCAATGAGAGACTAGCTCTTGGTGTTGGGACAGGCACAGGTCACTCTATTTTCCCATCAGGAAGAAGAATTAACCACAGGCTCAGCCTGCCCCCCGGAACCAGAACAGGGCCTGAAGCCATCCTGCGCTTTTGCGGCCAGCTCCCAAAAAAGCGACTTGTAAAATGGAGCTTCAGGGCACTGCAATTCACAAACCTGCAGAGTTATAAATGATAACTCTCGTCCACAAATATATTGAGGGAAGGCAAAGAAGAGGATTTGAAATCAATGGCAGAATTGCAGGAAACAGATTTCAGGAGGTAGATTCGAATCGCCTTTAAAGCACATGAAAAGCGGCAAAACGTTGACAATGATGCCCTTGGCCAAAAAGGGCGTATGCGTTTTTTCCTGAATATATTCAGGAAAAAACGCATACGCCCTTTTTGGCCAACCAAGCAACCTGGAAAGGCAAATCAGCGCTACAAAGAAGTCTCGCTTCCCATCGGTCAAAAGGGCCATGCTGAAAAAAGTGTCAAAACCAGAAATGCAGGACAGGCCATGGAATAATGGGAGCCTTGCTACACTGATGGGCGGGATGTAAATTGCCAACAGCCACTCTGGAGAAGTGTACGGTGTGTCCTGAAACATCTAAAAAACACAGCTTAGAGAGCATAGGGCACTTCCACTCATGGGGGGATAAAGTGGGAAAATTGAAAATCAGCAAGACACAAGCACCCCAAAGTTTAGGGCTGCTCTGTTGACAAGGACCTCCACTTCATTCCACCTTAAATATCCCAGGAAAGCGAAAAATGGATAAAAAAGTTGTGGTCCTTATGTACAATGGAATATCACTCAGCCATGAAATCAATGTCATAAGGCTAGTAGCAGCGTGATGAGTGGATTTAGGTAAGACGATTCTAAGTGAAATAAGTCACACAGAAAAGGACACTTCTCATAAGGTGTCACTTATAGAGGGAATGTAAAAACCTTTACACTTGAACTGAATTACAAAACAGAACAGAGTCACACATGCAGAAAACACACTATGGCTGCTTAACGGGAAAGGTGAGGTGGGGTGATACATAAAACAAGAGTTTCAAATTAGCTCAGATACCGTTCCATAAACCCAATATGTAATAGACAAGACCTACTCCTTGCTCAGAGAACTGGACTCAACACGCCCGATTCACCGCACAAGAATATATCTGACTAGTAATAATCTTAAAACCTATGTATTGATATCTCTCTGTTAGTGTGTCAAGTGGGTGTAAAGCGGCATAAACACAGCCGTGAAAAGCAGCTAAACCCCATTATAAAAATAAATTACTTTTAAAAACCCATGAAACAAAGACAGGGAAAGACAGAGAAATTCTTACACAATTCGTTCAGGGGCTGTGATGCAACCTGGATTGACCATATCTAGACCCACAGCTGGATCAGACATAAGGGTGGACACTCTTGGGGCTGAGAGGTTTAGTGAGGTTGGGTGAGCAAACGCAGACCCTTTAAAGTAATACTGCGTGCTACCCATCGCATGGGTCCCAAATCTCCAGGTTCAAGGGCATCTTCCTACATCGAAAACATGCATGAGAAACCCAGAAGATGGTACACCGTGTGATGGGGAAAGGTTTCTAAAACGCACCTCATTTCTCATCTCCTTGTGCTCGGGTTCGCCATTCCAGCCACTTTACTAGCAATCTCCCTACTTGCAGCATCAGCACCTTTAACCTCCTGTTCCGTACAGGTTGCAATTTGTCCTGAGGATGAACGGGAAGACGGGGAACCAATGAGAGACTAGCTCTTGGTGTTGGGACAGGCACAGGTCACTCTATTTTCCCATCAGGAAGAAGAATTAACCACAGGCTCAGCCTGCCCCCCGGAACCAGAACAGGGCCTGAAGCCATCCTGCGCTTTTGCGGCCAGCTCCCAAAAAAGCGACTTGTAAAATGGAGCTTCAGGGCACTGCAATTCACAAACCTGCAGAGTTATAAATGATAACTCTCGTCCACAAATATATTGAGGGAAGGGCAAAGAAGAGGATTTGAAATCACGGCAGAATTGCAGGAAACAGATTTCAGGAGGTAGATTCGAATCGCCTTTAAAGCACATGAAAAGCGGCAAAACGTTGACAATGATGCCCTTGGGCCAAAAAGGGCGTATGAGTTTTTTCCTGAATATATTCAGGAAAAAACGCATACGCCGTTTTTGGCCAACCAAGCAACCTGGAAAGGCAAATCAGCGCTACAAAGAAGTCTCGCTTCCCATCGGTCAAAAGGGCCATGCTGAAAAAAGTGTCAAAACCAGAAATGCAGGCCAGGCCATGGAATAATGGGAGCCTTGCTACACTGATGGGCGGGATGTAAATTGCCAACAGCCACTCTGGAGAAGTGTACGGTGTGTCCTGAAACATCTAAAAAACACAGCTTAGAGAGCATAGGGCACTTCCACTCATGGGGGGATAAAGTGGGAAAATTGAAAATCAGCAAGACACAAGCACCCCAAAATTTAGGGCTGCTCTGTTGACAAGGACCTCCACTTCATTCCACCTTAAATATCCCAGGAAAGCGAAAAATGGATAAAAAAGTTGTGGTCCTTATGTACAATGGAATATCACTCAGCCATGAAATCAATGTCATAAGGCTAGTAGCAGCGTGATGAGTGGATTTAGGTAAGACGATTCTAAGTGAAATAAGTCACACAGAAAAGGACACTTCTCATAAGGTGTCACTTATAGAGGGAATGTAAAAACCTTTACACTTGAACTGAATTACAAAACAGAACAGAGTCACACATGCAGAAAACACACTATGGCTGCTTAACGGGAAAGGTGAGGTGGGGTGATACATAAAACAAGAGTTTCAAATTAGCTCAGATACCGTTCCATAAACCCAATATGTAATAGACAAGACCTACTCCTTGCTCAGAGAACTGGACTCAACACGCCCGATTCACCGCACAAGAATATA